>NW_015547838.1:18508-25304 GCF_001515605.1 Sinocyclocheilus anshuiensis | reverse complement strand
TTTTTATAAGTAAATAAAGCTTGCACAAATACAATTTTTTTTTCACTAGTAGACCAATCATCCGGAAAAGTAGCTGATTGTCAGGTCAGTGTTTACCCTATGGAAATGACACAATATATTGAGCAGCATCAGTGGTCTTTGGTGTTACTGCGTTACGAGAGTGTATGTGAGTGAAGAAAAAAGGCGTGAGATGTTGGTGAGAAATGTGGTCATGCTTTTCTTTAATTGCCAGATTGCAGCTGCTCACAAGGTCAGAAGCGGTCAAAATGTCCCACTCGCCTCTGTTTTGCGATCCATGTCTGTGTAATGAGCGGGATCACGTACAGTGAGGTGGTTAGTGCCGAGGGATGCTTAGCAGATCACCTTATCAGGGTTTATTTTAAGACTAACTGTATTATCCCTTATGTAAATGATCCACTGAAATCTCAGAAGTGTGTAAGTCTCTCGAGCGATATCTCGTCTCCTGTGAGTTCAATCTGACCCCCGTGAGCTGCAGAAAACATTAAAGTCTAGGCTTACGCTAGTGTGCTGCTCACTGCATACTGTGCACTATATACTGCATAATCACATTTGATAATAGTATATGAAACGGTATGCATTGAGTGACATTGGTATTTTGAACACATCCCAATACAATTCTCCATCACCGCTTGGGTTCTGATCCGTTATATTAAGCAGATGTAATGTAATGCGTTTATAATCTTTATTAGTCCTGTGCTTTGACCTAATAATGATTCAAGAGCAGCTTTGGGTAATTATGACCGTTCATTAATAATTAACCTCTTAAGTGCCACCGTTGGCACTCTTTTTTCCGTTGTCTTTTTTCTCTGTCACATATCTTAGTAATAATCATAAATTACATATCATATGAAAGCTTAAAACCTCAAAATTCATCCTGTGAAAACCATTGTGAAATCGGACATTGCGTTACCATGGAAATGGTACTTTAAAATCTTTTGGCGGTCTCCTCCCCCTTAGTGGGTGGAGTCGGGTGTCATATTACAAAATGTATTATGGTCTTTTAGAATCAAAACTTTTTATAATCTTGACAAAATACATATCGTCGGAAAGGTCTGAGTCTCAAGATTCCATTTTGGTGGTTATTTTGTGACAGACGTAATATTGACAGAGATATTTAGACATTTGTGACAGAAAAATGCATTTTAAAAATTCAATGGAGTTTTGATGGCACCCGGTGGCTGTTTGTGGTATAACGCCCTAAATACAATCTCTCAGGAACCTCCATTTTTTTTTATATCAACTTCAAATTTGGAACATAACTTTAGACATAAGGCTTTAATTTTATAGCAATTTTGGATTCAAAAATATTTTGAAAAATATTTAGTTTATATAAAATAAAAATGGTACAGTGCATTTTCTTTACAGTAAATTTAAACTTCTTTCACTTTTTGATACTTTCATATTTTTAAATGATTCCAATTCTGCAATAATCTGCAGATTGTCTTCTTAAAAAAGAGTCCAACCTTAGGTCTGTATTCCAAAGCGTTCATGAATTATAACAATTTAAGTTTGAATAGTGCACTTACACATCTATTTTCAAAATGGGGGGTGGCACTTAAAGGGTTAATAATGGTGTCAATTCAAGTGCTTGGAATGCTAATGAATCAGCAGGAAGCTGCCGTGAAAATTTACATTTTACATTGACGTTCATGCCAGACGTTTCCTCACCATATTATCAATCATTAGAAAACACATCCAGTATCTCCTTACACTTTAACTGTGTACATGTGTAGTATAGAAGTAACTGATCTGGAACGCTCAACATGAGCAGCAACAGGGATGACGTTTTTGAGTACTTTTTTGCTATTGAATGTGTATTTATAATCGATATTTCTCTCAGGTCATTTACCATATTGGTTGATTTTTTTCAGTAATGATGAGTTTTGAGTGGCCCATGAACGGTTTATGCATTGTTCGATTTGATTTTAATGCTGTTAATGCATGTTAATGCTGTCAACCTGTTGAAGCAGCCTTCAAAGTGTGAGTGAATCTCACAAAAATATCCATATCACATTTAATCCAAAATCAAGTAAAAAAAAAAATATGTTGAAGAATTGCATAAAGAAAATGAAGCATATTTTTGGATCATGAATTTTTTTGGGATTGAGACATTTTTATTTATTTATTTATTTTTAGTTTCCTGTGTTTATTCACATTATTGTAATTCATGAGTTTAAGTTTAAATTTCTGCAATGATGTATGAATATTTTGAAATTACAGTTCATTTTATAATTTAGTTTACAAAATTATAAAATATAATTAAACTATTTTATTTATTGTAATAGAACTTTTAGGGGAATGTGCTTAATTATTAATGTCAAATATATTTAAAAATCAAAATATTTAAAGTTATAGGAATTTTAAGGAGAATATGCTTAATTGTCTTTACAATGTAAATAAATATTTAGAAATCAATTTTATTTATTGTAATTTTTCTTGTCATTAAAATAATTAATTATTAAATTATTTTAATTAATTAAAATAATTAATTGTCATTAAAATAATTGTCATTTAGTGGGAATATGCGTAATTGTGCTTAAAATGTAAAAAAAAAACATGTATTTCTTATAATAAGAATTTTTAGTTGTCATTAAAGTATCAAACAAAAATCTTTAAAAATCTAAATACAAAAACAAATCTTAATTGTCCCAAAGAGTTTAAGTCATGCTTAATTTCCTTGCAAAATATTATATCTTACCAAAATATTACCTATATCTTACAATTCTGGAGATGAAATATGACCCAGACTTTCTGTTTCTGTGAGATTTCTGTGAGACTCACTTGTATGTGCTGTGCAGATGGAGTGAGTAAAGAAGAACAAGTGTGTGTGTGTGTGTGTGTGTGTGAGAGAGAGAGAGAGAGAGAGAGAAGGGTTTTGGAGGGAGGGGTAAAATGAGGCAGAAAGCGAGCAGTTGGAAGCAAGAGCGTTAGAATCACATAAGACAGAATGAAGGTTGGACAGAAAAAGAGAGTGAGCGCGTGAGTGGAAAACACACGTGACGGGCACACCACACACACGCTTGTTTCCACGGTGACAACATGGGGGCGGTTGTTGGCACATTGACCTTGCAGACAAGACAGCGCCGACCGTCAAGAGGTAAGACGTCAACTCACTATCTGTCTGTCTGTCTGGACTGAGAACTTTAGATATATCAGACTCAAACTGAATGCATGCACGTGTTCCTGATTGAATAACATACATGAATGCCTGTGTTTGTATGTTTATGCTTGAGTTGCATGCATGCATGCATGCGTGTGTGAGTGTTTTCAGCGATTAGATGACTCATGCACGTCCTCGCTAAACTGTGCAACAAGTGACGTTTGACTGACACCAGCGTCACAGCTGCGTGTTTCTGCTCTGTAATACAGTCACCGCTGAAACACGCATAAATGCATGCATTATGTGAGTCATGAAGCTTTAAGAGGATTATATATAACATGAAGTGAGTTAACAGGTTGCAGAAGCGAAGAGAGTGTGCCTGGTGTGTGTGTGTGTGTGTGTGTGTGTGTGTTTGTTGTCCGGTCATGTATGCTTATGTGTTTGAAACATGCTCATGTTATTTATCACTCTACTCACACACGCACTCCGTTCTCGCCTGCTACCTTGGAAGCTCTGTTGTCATGGTAACGTGGCGATGGCAGTTTGGAGTGTTTTCGTGCGCACGTCTGAAGGGTCCCGACCCATCACTCATGTCCGAAAAGCTGAGAGACAGATTAGACAGAGAGAGAGAGAGACATCAGCACCTGTTGATTTGGTTGTCTTCTCATCATTCTCACACACACACACACACACACACACACACATACACACAGACAGACACACACAGACAGCGATCTGTAGTGAGCAGAAGCTACATGTTAAGCTTCCAAAACTGATTAGAAAATCATTTAATTCTGTTGCTACCCTTGAAAAGGTTTTAAATCATGTTAATCCAAATTTAGTCTTAGAATTTTTTAGGAAAAATCTAAAAGTCAGAATCTTATTTAGGTTCTCTATTAAATGTTTACATTTGTACTTTCTGTACTGGAAGCTCCTGACACCAAGATGAATTCCTTGTGTGTGTAAACACACTTGGCAATAAAGCTCTTTCTGATTCTGATTTGATTTTAATGTAAAATCTTTAATTTATGCTTAAACTTATGCTTAATAAAAAATATCTTTAAAAAACATATCTGGCATGTCATTAAACAAACAAACAAATCCAAAACTGATCGTTTGCATGTCTGAGAGCTGAAGTCACACATTAATTTCATTAATAATATGCAGCTTCACTGGAGGGAAATGGGTCAAGGCATCAGGAATATGGCATCAACTATACAGTGATCCATAAATGAAGCTTGATACGCCCTATTAATCTCTCACTCTTTCTCTTTGCTCTCTTGTTCTTGTTCATTTGTGTGGAATCTTCAGTCTAGGCCTGTAAATGAGTGAATCTGGTATCTTTGTTCTTGAGCTGCAGGTTTGCCGGATTCCATTTATCAATTAATAACTGCTAATACACCGTTGGAAGCATGTTGCACAAAAATGATATTTTTCAAAATTATCTGGTTTCAGGGAGTTTCAGGCTGGAATAATGTGCCATCAAGTCGAGTCAGAAATTGATTATGAGTTTTGAGCACATGATTAACCAAAAAAAACTGTATTTATAAGTGGGAAAACTATACTATATGACAACTTGCTAAGTTGTAAAGGAGCATATCAGTTTGAAACGTAGCGGAAAGCAAATTTAAAGGGATAGTTCACCCAAAAATGAAAACCCCATGATTACCACATGATTTGCTCACCCTCAAGCCATCCGAGGTGTATATGACTTTGTTCTTTCAGACGAATGCAATTGGAGTTATATTAAAAAATGTCCTGGCTATTCCAAGCTTTAATAATGGCAGTGAATGGGGGGTCGAGATTTTGAAGCCCAATAAAGTAGTGCATCCATCCATCATAAAAAGTGCTACACTACATCCGACGTCATCCGCTGGAACACCACTCTCTTGTGAACGCGCATAGTTAGGGGAAGCTAGAGATTATGGTTTATAAAGTTTTAAATATGGATATTTTTCTTACAAAAATGCATTGTTTCACTTCAGGAGGTCTTAATTAACCCCCTGAGCCGCGTGGAGCACTTTTTATGATGGATGGATGGATACACTTTATTTTGCATCAAAATCTCGACCCCCATTATAAAGCTTGGAAGCGCCAGGACATTTTTTAATATAACTCTGATTGTATTTATTCATAGTCATATACACCTAGTGTGGCTTGAGGGTGAGTAAATCATGGGGTAATTTTCATTTTTGGGTGAACTATCTCTTTAAATGAATAGTACTGAACAGTTTTGGAAAATCATATTAATGTATTATTCAATCATTTTAAAGGACAGTAAATGTAAAGTTAATCCCAGCAGTTTGGAAGGTTTTGAATTAGTTTAGGGACATGAGCCAGAACCGCCCCCCCCCCCCTTCTCAGTGATTAGATTACAATTAAAATCCACTAGTGCATACAGGCTTGATTAAATTCAAGATGGGCAGAGATTAAACTGCAGCAGTATGATAGCACAGACAGAATGTAAATGACAGATTTTTTTTTTTACATGTATCAACAGATTTGATTGATGTGTGCTGCGATCGGTTTAGATGGGAAGCAGAGAGTGAGATATTGATCTGACAGAAGCGCCTTCAGAATAACTCATCACTTTTGATTGAATATGCATGAATTGATGAACACTTCACAGTAAGATCACTTTACTAGAAGAATGTTAAATAATATAAATATATTTAGAAACATAAAATATATAATACTGTATACAGTGTTTATCATATATTTATAGTATGTAAAATATGATATAATATTTATTTAATATTTATGATCTTAGGTTTAGTTTGTTTATGCAGCATGTGTCTCATGGGTTTTCTCTTTGCGTGTGTGTGTGTGTGTTAGACCTGCGGCTGTGGGTTTTCCTCTTGTGAATATTTCAGTTGTCTTGAATTGAACACCCACACTGCCTGCAGTTACGTCTTAATGCAACAACCACGCACACATACACCGTTTATTCACTCCAAGTTGTGCTCGTTGTTTGTTGAATCTCCCTTCTGGAAGGTTCTCTCTGTGTGTTAAAAACACTATAAGAATGTGTTTGCATATATCAGATGGGCTGATTAATTCAGATGGCACATGAATAATTTGAGATTATTAGCATCAGTTATGTCCAATTGGTTCCCTGGGCCTGTCAGTGGATAATTCTCAGTATTTAGTGAATTTTTATATATTATATATTGGCATTATATTAATCATCAGTCACCCTGTTCTTCCGATATTGATATCTGGTTGACTGCTGGTATGAGTATTTTTGCGTTATATTCTCTTCTCGTTCTCTTTGTCTGCCTCCTCTAGTGTGGTTTGGACACTGATGGAGAACTGCAGCAGAAAAGCTCTAAGCTCTTCTCTGTGTGGTGTTGAGAGTTTATCTAAGTTATTTAAACACTTAATGTGCCTGGATGCACATCTATAGTTTAAATGTCATGTGACTATTAACCAACATCAAAGAACTGTGAACATGCAACTGTGTTGTTAAAGTTATTGAAATATTAACTTAATATTGAACTATTATGTTTGAAATATTAATCTCAGGGAGGCTTAAAATATTTTAGGTCAAAGTGGTTCGGTTGACCAAAAAAGTTTAGAAATCCCTGTTTTCATGGTTTAGGTTGTCTAATATCGTCAGAGCGCAAAAGTTTTTTGAAGAATGTTGGTAACTGAACAGTTGCCGGAAGCCATTGA
>NW_015547838.1:0-18375 GCF_001515605.1 Sinocyclocheilus anshuiensis | reverse complement strand
TTTTCAAAATTTCTTTTTTTTTTTTTTTTTTTTGTGCACAGCTGAAATAAACTCATACAGGTCTGTAACAACTTGAGGGTGGATAAATGATGACACAATTGTAATTTTTCGGTGAACTTTCCCTTTAAGAAAGTGTGTTTTAGTTGTTTTGTGTAGTATGCAGCAGATGTTCAGTGAATAAACTGTAGGTTTGGTTTAGTCTTTTGTAATTATTCTTTCTAATGAAGTCTATGATATAACTTCATAGAGATGACTAGCTAAATGTTTTGTGTGTGTGTGTGTGTGTGTGTGTGTGTGTGTGTGTGAGGTTACTGTGGTGAAGCAAAAAGTGGACCGTTTCTTCTGGATGCACTTCTATTATTCATACTGTACATAGTCATGAGGAAATTGAAAGACTACTTCTCAAACAATCTACTCACCCACTCAAATGCCACCAGATTTGATTTTGGTAGAATTGGAATAAAATTAATTGCAGTGTGTGAATTGTTTGGGTGAATGAGTTAAATTAATGCTTCATTTCGACTCCTGCTCTCATCATGACACCTAGCAGCAAGGTGAATTCAAAAATATTATACTATTGGTTTATTGTTGTTGATGGCGTAAGATAAAATATTTCTTCATAAACACATGAGGCGAACTTTACTGCCTCATTGCATACATCCACCACACATGCACATAATGTGAAAAATCACAGAAAGTGTCCTCTGTGTGTGGTCATTAATACAGCTCGAGGAAGATGGTTGAAGAGGAACGGCGTGTAATGGGTTTTTACACAGCTGGGGTGATGAGAAGTGTGTGTGATTAACATTTGTCATAATTAATGATGTGTCTGCCAGGCCTTGATTTTCGCAGTGTCATTTCTCATGCGACTGTCGACAGCAGCTCTGTGTGTGTATATATATGTGTGTGTGTTTTCTCTGGATTTATTTTGCTCTCAAAAACTGAGCTCTTCTCAATTGCTATGGTAATACAAAAGCCCTATTGTATGAAATGTTGTAGTAAAGTTGTGGGTATGCTGTATTTATTTTGTATTTATTCATTAATATTTAAGAGTAAAGTGCATTTGAATGTCAAAATGCAGGTGATGCTTGTTGGTTTTGTGGTTGTTTGTCCCCATCTAGTGGCAGTTTACTTTAAACCTCCTAATAGAATTATTAAATCAGGAAATATCTCAATGTTTATGTTCATCGTAACCAACAAGGTACTCGAGGCGTGCTGTATTGTGAATAAGTCACGGCTGAAGAACGTTGTTAGGCACAACGCGGAGTCTAAACTTTCAATCAGATGACAGAAGGCATTTAATAGACTGTGTGCAACAGGCTTTTCAGCAAAGTTTTGATCATTGATCATTTAGAGACCTTATTGTGACCTTATTGTTATTATTACAGTAGGCTTTATAGGGTTAAAACTAGTGGATGTCAGGTATCAGAAGGTTAAGCATTACAAATAGAAATGTGTACTGTTACTGTAGATATAAACCAATGACAGTAGAAATGTGGTTTCATAAACTAAAAGTACTTTATGTCATTTATGATTCTATGAAATATGAATATGGGCAATTCATTAATAATATTAAGTTTTGGTATATTTAGATCTGGAATAATGTGTATAAATATGACTTCTGTTGTCTCTGTGTGTCGTACATGAACTGTGCCATCTAAATGAGGCTCATTAATCAAACTTGCAGTGCTTTGTGTGTGTGTGTGTACCTGTTTTTCTATTCTGGTGGGGATGTGCTTTTGTGGTGTGCTGAGCATTGCTTTGTGAGTCAGATCAGATCTGTGTGTGTGTGTGTGTGTGTGTGTGTGTGTGTGTTGACTCATGCTTGGCCATAACTGTCATTTTTCTGTAGGAGGACATGGGGCTTAGTATAATATAGTTATATATAGTATAATTGTTGTATGGCAGCACTGTTATGATCAACAAACCATTATATTTCATTGCCATTCTTCTCTGAAATGTGCATTGACACACACACACACACACGCAGAGAGTACAGACTTCACTAAAAACCGTTGACCTCCTCAACAACCTCATTGTGTTAAGAAAGATTATCTTGTCAAGAAACTCTTGTCATCATCCAGTGAATCTCAGCTGAACACACACACTGCAATATTCATGCACACCAGACAGACCAGACAGACACACACACACACACACACACACACACACACACACACACACACACACACACACTCCCCTCAGGCTTCTGTGCCATTCAGAATCCAAAATGCATGAATGTGAATTGAAGTATTGTGATTTTGCATTTAAGAGCATAGAATTAAAATGTAATGAAATTGATGCAGTTGCAAATTATACTTTTTTTTTTCAGTATGAATTAGCCATATACATCCAGAAACATTGGGTGTTAGGTGCAATGCCACCCAAATTAATTTGTATTTAATTAATTTGTTTCATTAAATTGAATAAAATAATGTTTTTATTGACCATAGTAGAACATTTCAGATCCCATAATACTCTAATTTACTATATTATATATATTCAGATTATGGTGTCAGGATTTTATTTTGTATTTTATTAGGAAGTTATTTGAAAACAGGAAGATGGACATTTTATGGTGATGGAAGGCAAAATTAAAATCTATTTTCATGTAAAAATATTTTTAATGAATTTAGGCCAGATTTAGATTTTTTTTTTTCATATCAAAGATAAACTTTAAAAGCCTTTTGCAGATTGTTTCTTTTCATATTCTATACATTTTAACCTGTTTCTCACAATGAAGCACCATGAAACACATAATAAAAATGTTCATTTTTTTCTGTTGAACGTGGAATACATTTAGACATCTAGCATTACTTAATATATCGGCATAAATGGTGTAAATAGTCAAAATGAATGTGTAACTATTTGTTTTAATGGTTTTGTATAATTTTTGAATTGTACAGTAATTAGGGTTATTATAGTAAACTAAAACCATTAAAAAAGCCTTTGTCATGTCATAAAACTAATTTAACCATAAAACTAATTTAACCATAAAAAAAACCTTTGTCATGTGAAATAAAACCAATTTTAACTCAAATAAATCAAAATTTAAAATTTGTTTGGCAATATCTAAAGTCCTCTATGATTTTTTTATAACATTTTGAATGAATTGAGGTCAGATTTAGATTTTTTTAAACCAATGATAAACTTTAAAAACATTTTGTAATTTTTTTTTTTTCATATTTTATACATTTTAACCTGTTTTTCACAATAAACCAATATGAAACAAATAATAAATTTTTTTTATTTTTTTGACGTTGAACATGGAATACATTTAGATCTGTAGTATTACTCAATACATCGGGGCATAAATGGTGTACATACACAAAAGTAATAAATAATTACACATTCATTTTGACTAATTTTTTCAATTGGAATTTGGGTTATTATAGTAAACTAAAACTAAAACCATAAAAAAACCTTTGTCATGTGAAAAGTCCTCATTTGTAAGTCGCTTTGGATAAAAGCGTCTGCGAAATGACTAAATGTAAATGTAAATAAAAAAAGGGGTCAAATTCAAATTTTCCCTGAACTCTGATTGTTCTGCTTAATGAAAATTTGTTAAACAGCACCATGAATATTTCTGAAACACACACACAGAGGGAGAGAGAGAAAGAGAGAGAGAGAGAGAGGACACTGGGAAGCAAAGAAGCAGATGCCAAAGAGGAGAGAGAGAGAGAGAGGTGTATATAATGATGGATGTTGAAGGCTCAGCAAGCACAGAAAGAGACTGGAATGAAAGTGAGAGGAAAGTAAGATTATTAAGGCTAATAATCGAGAGAATCAAGAGTGATGGAGAAAGCAGAGGGAGACGGACTGCAAGCTTTAGCCATAGTGCTGCTGCTGTGTGGAGCTCTGAAACTCCTGCACACGCTCGGACTCATCAGCACTGAGGGTGAGACTCAAAACTACCATCACACTGACTGATAGATAAGGAGTTTGGAAGCTTGAAGTGAAGTTTTTGATGTTTTATGAGAGCTCTATGTGGTTAAGTGTGTGTGTTTAAAAGAATAGGCGTCTAATAATGAATTTGTGCCGCGATTCATTTTTAAGCTCTGCCAGAAAGTCACATTTTTAACTGTAAAAAAGAGAAATGAATTTCACCAGGTGTGGAATAAGATCAAGGTGTCAATGAGAGAAACATTCATCATAAATATATTTATAACATTCAGGAATTTGTGACTTGAAAACAGTTGGTGTGGATCTAGTTTGAAACGATTTTCACTCAGAAACTGCTGGTGAATTTCACAAACAGTTACAGAGAATCGGCAAGTAACACATTGAATTAAATGTGACATTTTGAAATCGAAAGACTGAAATTGTATCAGATCATTGCCTGTGTGTTATGCCCAGTTCACACTGCACGATTTTCAAACTCGTCGGATCGCCGTTGTTTTCACACTGCGTGACTATCTGGGGTAGCATTCAGTTGCTGCTGTGTTCACATTGCACGATGGATCGGCAACAGGAGGTTACACACTGCATGACTTTACAATAGGAAGAATCGCAGACAGCTCTGTCTGGTGCAGGGTTGCCAGGTTTTTGCTACAAAACCCGCCCAATTACTACTCAAAACTAGCCTGAAAATAGCCCAATTGTTTTCGAGGGGGTCCCCCAGTAAAAATTGCGCTCGGGGGGTAAAATACACATTTTTTTGGCGGGGTTCTCCTGGTACACGGCGAGTGAAAAATCGGGCTAAAATCGTGCAGTGTGAACTCGGCATTAGAGAGAGTGCAGTGCTGTAATGTGAAGCTGCTAAAGGACATTGAGCAGCAGTGATGGCCTCCAGCACATGCCCTTTGACCTCACCTGTGTGTGTCCTTCAGTGCTTTAACACACACACACACACACACACACACACGCCCCATCTTATGTATTATGGTTAACATGCCAGAATGATCCTAGTCAGTCACTTTTATATTTTAGACTTATGTTTGTTTTTCTCCATTCAGTTGAGTGCTATTGTGACTTTTGAGGTACAGTAGAGTTTATATACAGAATCAGTGTTATTTTACTCTCATTGAGATACCATTATGGTTTTTAATACATTTTGAATTAGTTTTCATTTTTGTATTTTCCATTTTCATTTTAATTGTAGTAAATGCTTTAGTAATTTTGTTGCATGTTTTTATTTATTTATTTTTAAATATTTCTATATCGTTTTTATACATTTTTATTTCAGTTATAGTTTATTTTAGTACATCAAATTAAACTAAATGTTGGCTTGGCAACTAGCTGAAACTAAATACTTTTTTTTTTAAACTCTTATTTTAAGTTACCAAATGTTTTTTTTAACTATGTACAGAATATTTTTTAAATATGATAAAAATAGGTAGCTGCTAAATGAGTAAATGCAAATGAACTAATCTTGCATTTCTAAAATTGTGAAAGTCAAACGCATGTTTTACGCTCGCGTGGCTTTGCTGTCGTCCTCTGTAGTACACAAGGGAGTTTCTCTGTACTTGTACATTTCTGAAATTCCGTGCTTCAGATTTAGAATTATTTGTTATTTTGGACAGTGGATCTCGTCTCATGCAGTCTTTTAGATCTACACCTACTGTTTCTTCTTTTTGATACAATTTTTGTAATGTTTTTGAAAGTCTCTTATCTTTCCAAGGCTTCATTTATTTGATCAAAAATACAGAAAAAAATGTTAATATTGTGAAATATTACAGTTAAGCTGTTTTCTGTGTGAATATATTGAAAAATTTAATTTTATCCTTGTTATTAAAGCTGTATTTTCAGCATCATTACTCCAGTCTTTAGTGTCACATGATCCTTCAGAAATCATTCTAATATGCTAATATGCATATGCATCTAATATGCATTTAATTTGCTGCTCAAGAAACATTTTTAGTAATTTTATAGTTTTTTTTTTTTAACCATGTTTTTCATGGTATTTTTGTGGTGATTTTTTTATTTGCACTGTGCTATATATTGCATTTTATTTATGTAATGATATGTAAAATATCACATTATTAAGTTGGCTTGAGAAAGCCAACTTACTAAAATGCTATTTAAACTTCTTCTTCTTCTTCTTCTTCTTCTGAGACTAAAATCTCTGACTCTAACTCCTCCTAGAGCTTTAACTCTACAAACTCCAAACTCAGCCCAGATCTTCAGACTGATCTGACCGAGTGTGCTATATCTTTTCTAACTGATCAGACTTACAGTTTTCATAAAAATTAAGATTAAAAATCATAAAAATTCCATAGACTTACATTGACGGAATGTTCAAATGAGCCAAGACTATTCAAACTCCAGCTGTCAAAATTTAAATCTAAACACATTGAAGCCCATTAGACTCAATCAGACTTCCCTTCTATGTACTATTTCTAACCCATTCAAACTCATCTATCTATCTATCTATCTATCTATCTATCTATCTGCTAGCAACATGCTAGCGACTTGCTAATCATGGTAACATCATGCTAATCATGATAGACACGTGCTAGCAACATGCTAGTAACATGCTAATCATGCTAGCAACATGCTAGTAACTGGATAATCATGCTAACATGCTAGTAACATGCTAACAACATGCTAGCAATTTGTTAATAATGCTAACAACATGCTAGTAACATGCTAATCATGATAGAAACGTGCTAGCAACATGTTAGTAACTTGCTAATCATGCTAACAACATGCTAGTAACATGCTAATCATGCTAACATCATGCTAGCAACTTGCTAGTAATGCTAACAACATGCTAGTAACATGCTAATCATGCTAGAAAAATGCTAACAACGTGGTTGTAACATCAAACTTTAAACTTTTCAAACTTTTTTAAACTTTCTGGTCCGGCTTTCTCAAGCCAACTAAAAGTTTGTCTTGACAAACTTTTTTATCTAGTTATTATTATTATTTTAAGTTTGTCTTAATATGATAATAAAAATGTCGTATTTTCCTCTGCCTCTGAAATGAGACACTTTTTACCATGTAATCAATTTCTGATGGATTTTATATGAAAGCCCGCAGGTGATGGAGATTTACCGCTGATTACAGAACCGGCTTTGTGACAAGATGCGCGTTAAATATCGCATGCGATTTATCGTGCAGCCCTACATGGAATAACCAAATGACCTAATACATTAAAAAAATGTGCAGTATACAAGCATACTAGTCACACTGTTTTTGCAGTATGAATGCAGTATGCAAGGCATAACCGGATGAGCGACAACATTTGCTAAAATGTGCCGTATTCATGCATACTTTGCACTGTATACATACTGCAAAAACAGTATGTAAAGTATGCTTTTATACAGCACATTTTTGCAAATGTAGTAGGTTATCTGGTTATTCCATGCATAAAAATTTGCATACTGTGCACTGTATACATACTGCAAAAATACTATGCACAGTATACAAACTTGGTATGCATGACATTTCTGATCTGATTATTAAAAGGTGAACATAATTTTAATATATTTTATGTATAACAATAACCACTCACTGAATTAAACATAAGTGAGTTTGTGACAATGTAACATGTTTAAAACATTTCTCACTGCATACTGCTTCACATACTATTTATTTAAAACGTAAACAGTATATACTGTGCAGTATGCAGTACACTAGTATTCCATTCCATTGGGAGCCTGTCACTTTCTTCCTCTCTTAAATGTAAGCAGTGCCCTCTGGTGTCAGAGAGTGAGTACTGCACTATTGATAAAACACCCATTAAATCAGTCCTGCCCACTGTGACAGCCATGCAAAAATTTATATCTTTATTTATTTATTTATTTATTAAATAATAAATTATGCCATCCACCCCTATTTGAATTGGTTACCATTTAAAAAAAAATGTATTTCCAATTTTTATTTGATCAGTTAGGTCATTCCAGACTAACGTTTTGTTAAAAATAAGTTTTGACGCATAGTGTGATGGATTGTGATGGTTTTAAGTGTTATTTTAGTATCATTGATATAATATTATAGTTTTTATTAATATTTTGAATTAGATTTTATTTTCAGATTTTCTTTAAACTAAATCAAAATGAGAAATGTTGAGAAACTAGCTGAAATAAAATGTTTACTTTTTTATAGTCTATTTCAGTTATTTTTTTTAGTTATGTGTAATAACCCTGTTTTTAACTCCTTTAGAACTCTTTACTTTTGATTCTAATGAAAATTTTTTTGTGAGGTCAGATGGCGCTAAATTCTAAACAAACTAGGTTTTTTTTTTTTTACATTTTTAATCTTTCCAAAATAACTAGTTTTATTATTTGGTTATTTTGGTTCAGCATTACTTTTTAATTTTCATTCTTTGCAGCACAACACCAGCAGCTGAAATGTAAATGGTTATTTTACATGTCATTCATAAGCTGCTTCTTGTCTAATCAGGTGGTTATTTTTTACTAGAACACACCGATAGTATAAAGACAGACTTGCTCTTTTTTCATCTTTATACTAATTTTTAAGTATAATTAGCTTGTTTGTGTTCCTTCCTCTTAGTCTCTTCCTCCTTTCTTTAGCGGTGACTCATTGAATTTCTCTTTCTTCTCTTCAGGATGAAAACATCATGAGTTCATTGCAGCTCTTTGAGAATGTGATATAGAGCCACAGGAAGAAAGAAACCAATGAACTGTTGAATCTGATCAAAAAAGGAGGAATAACTTTTACCCCAATCACCATGGTTACAGTTTGACATCACCTTGTTGCCATGGCAATATGCTGACTGTTTGATTTACGTGCCGGGAAAGCGGTGTGTCCTTTAAACCCCGGTGTTTGACCTCGTTCTGTTGCAGATGTGAGACTTGCACACTAATACCTAAAAAAAGTGGAACTAGTTAAAAGAGCATGTCAGTAATTGTGTGTCAAAGGCCCAGTGGGTTTCCTGGAGGTCCTGTAGAAGCCAGCTGAGCTCTTTCCATGGGACTGAATTTACTGTGAAGGATTTGAAAATATGTCACTGATATCTGATGCATTTTAACCTGTTTATGGTGGATTTTAGGTACACGTTTGCTGAACAACATCCGATACACTCAACCTGTGAGAGTTCTCCAGCTAATGTGCAACAGATATTCAGCACATCTTATCCTAAGACCATTTTCATGTGTCCATCATTTAGGTAGAAATGCTAATCCAGTAGTATAACCAGTGGTTTTCTCATGAACCGACCAATCAGCAGTCATTTAACCGGCTTTGCAGAAGTTGCTTGTCCACTGTGAAGTGACAGTGTTGCGCTGTTTGTATTTGCCAGTATTTGTCATGTGCTTGTGCATCTCCTCATCCTGACCATCACTGCTTGCTGTTCGTGTCCATTATTATTGATAGTCTGCATTCATATAGGCGGAGCGTGTGTAAGGCTCCCCTGGGCACGGGGACTTGGGGCAAAAATGCCACTAAATTGGACAAAAATGCCCCTGCACAAACAAATTAAATCTATTACGTCTGTTTCTAACAAAGTGAATATGAATAGACAGTGTCGATTAAGATCTGCTCATGTTGCGCCGTATTTCATTTTAGGCGTTTTTACAGTGTTGCGCATTTTAACCAATCACACACAATTCTGTTGAGCTTAGGAATGCAATGGCCAATCAGAGGCGTTCAGATGAGTCATCGCTGAAACTCATCAGTTTTGTTGAGTGCGCACGCGTTCGCTGACTGAATTCTGGACTCTTGCAAATTCTCTCATAAACAACGAAGCGCAGATGTACCTACAATGTAAGTAAGAGATTCTTACACACAACAATAGTTGTGTTTTTTGAGAGTGCTTAAACTCGCGATAGATCAATGTTAGTGATAATGTCACTTTCTATATATAATTTATTCGCTGTGGAAAGGAAACGTTATGTAATTATCAATTTCTAACGTTTTTATTAAATTGTAATCACGTTAAATACAAATTCAGTCCCATTAAACATTTTTTTTTAGCCTACACGACACCCATGTCTGGTTCTTTCCTAAAAATAGGGGTTTATGATGTTTAATACATTTGGCTGCGTTTAGCCTTACCCTGGAGTTGGTTCACCCTCCGCCTATGCACTCGTCTCTTGTTGGCTTGTGATTGCTCTTAGCTCCGCCTACTCAAAATATCTGCTTTCTGATTGGTCTGTTTGTCTGTCTGTCAGTGTCATCGGGAGAAGATCTGACATCAGGTCACATTTCAAGTATTCTCAATATGTGGTTCTTATTAATGAGTACAGTGATTTTATTTAAATATGCATAAATTAAAGGTAGCAGATGTCTTATTTCTTATGATTTTGGGCCGACGTGACACATTGGCTTCTGTGCAGATGGCAGCTCTGCATGTGAAAATGGACTTTGATTGACAGGTGCCGTAGCAAACTTTAGCAGTCACTATATTTGTCTTTTTTTGTATGTTGAACTAATATAAAACCATTTTTTTACTGTGTGAAAGCTGTGAATTGCCTAAATTAGTACTGTTTTATGCAGCCATAATGCCACCTTACTGTGACATAATTTAAGAGAGCAAAAAATATAATGAAATGAATTAAAAGACAGCAAAAACAAAAGATTTATGGAACTGTTTGATTTGTCTCGACAAGGGCAACTCAACATGAATGACATTCACAATTCAATTGCTTCGTAATCTAATATATATCTGAGTGAATATAAATATTAGCTGTGGCCTAATGGTTGGAGAGCTGGACTTGTAACCCAAAGGTCACAGGTTCAATTCTCAACATTGTATATATATATATATATAAATAATTGAAATCTCCTAATAATGTGAACAAATACTTTTGTGCCAGGAAACATAAGCCACCATGTTAAAAAGTGTGTTGAAAGTTGAAACCTGTGTTTATCACAATCACAAACAGTCCTGGCAGACCCGAATATGCTCTGATAACCATAGTAATGCTGTTTTTATGATTTTTTTCTGATAATTTTTGATTATATTATGACGTGTTTTGGAACAATCACTGTGTCGGTACAGCATGATGAGTTTAATATATATGATATTTGATTTATTACACATTGTATATTGTATACTCTGCAAAGTAGGTCTGAATAATCAAATTGGGAGTGGCGGTGTCTCAGAGAGTTATATAAAAACTGTGTTTTGTATAAAGTACAGGGACGACTGAGGGACGATTATTTTTCCATGATGTTGTAAAAGAGGAGACGGAGAGACGGACGGTCAATCAGACAGACAGATTGAGGAGATGGGAAGCTTAACCTTATATCCTCTTGTTGAAATGTTGTGTAAACTATTTAACAATAAAATATTCGATGCATAATGCTGCTTGTTCAGTGTTATACTGTATTTACACGCCATTGCTTTTCCGGTTGAAAGTACGTCAACAATGACAAACATTAGTCGGTAATGCATCGCCACCATAAGAGCACAAAATAATTACGATAAGTACAATATTTTGTAGACTTTCTCACAGACATCATTTGAACCGTTCATATATACAGATCTGTGATTCAGCTTGTTTAACAGTTAGTTTCTGTCAACATTTCACCCTATTTTTCCAAGGCAGCATCTACATGGGACGGTGTTTGGAAAGTTTTTGTGTCCGTAACAAACTCAGATGTCATTACAGTTCACTATTCCCACAAAAAGTGCTTGGATGCTTTACAAATAAAAAATATCCGGACAAAAAGCCTGATTCATATTCTAACTCAGTTTTAGTTCAGTCTTTCCACTCTGAAAGTGCGGGACAGTTTGAAGCTTCACCGTCCTGCTTCCAGCATCATGGCGGTGATTTTAAGCCAGTGTAGTGGTTGTTGGGGCCAATTTATCCAGTCTCTCCTGGGCCCAAGGCTGGAGGTTCTGGAGGGCGTAGAGGGAGGAATTATGCACACATAGAGTATCAGAAGACACTGATTCGCTCATGGACTTCTGGAGGGCGTCGGCCTGAAGCTGAAGCAGCATCCGATTGGCTTGCTGACGTCCTGCCTCTCTTTCCTCAGCTGTTTGCCTTCTGGAGATTTTGAGGTAAGATTACAATTAGCAAAATGTAATAATCCTAAACATTTGACCCTTTGATAAAATTGATGTAATAAAGAAATCTGTGGATTTTAAATAAAATTATGATGATAATAATAGACCCTTTTCACAGACTGTGATGTGTTTCCACAGTTATCATCAACAACATAAATCTAGCTAAGTGTACGTTTATAATACTTTACTTTGTGTTTTATTACCTTGGCATTAAATTACATAAAACTAGTTAATACTGTAGCGTGTTTCTTAATACAAAGGCAAATTTGACATCTTTCTCTCTTCTGACCAACGTAATCAATCTCATAATTTTCCCACAGTATTTAAATTAAATGTATTTAATGTAATTGATTTCATTATAATTAAGTAGCCTACTTATGTAAAATAATTTACTTCAGATTTAAACAGTTTAAAGAAGTGTACACTCTAAAAAATGCTGGGTTAAATACAACCCAGTGCTGGGTAAAATAGGGACAAACCCAGCAATTGGGCTGTTTTGACCCAGCGGTTGGGTTACTACCCAGAAGGTTGGGTTAAACATTTAACCCAACCGCTGGGTCAAAACAGCCCAATTGCTGGGTTTGTCCCTATTTTACCCAGCACTGGGTTGTATTTAACCCAGCATTTTTTAGGGTGTAGTCTACCTTGATTCTAAATGCCACTAAATGTTTGTAGCAACTACATTTTCCAGTTACAAAAAAAAAGACACGTTTATCAAATAAAAAGTGTCTGTACTGTTTTGAAATCTTCTAGTCATGTCTGTGATGTTTGGGTGAACAGATCTGGGTCAAACCGGATCTCACCTCCACTTGGTCCGTCGGTTCTGGAACCAGGTCTTGACCTGCGCGTCCGTCATCTTCAGGCTCTTGGCGAGGCCCGCGCGTTCCGCACTGGCCAGATACTTCTGCCGGTGGAAGCGTTTCTCCAGCTCGCAGATCTGCACGCGCGAGAACGACGTGCGGGGCTTTTTCCGTTTCGGGGGAGTTCGGTTCTGATACGGGTGACCGATCCGCCGGGTCACGGTGAACGGAATGAGAGCTGCGAAACACAAAGACATGAGTCATTTATGATGCTCTGTTCCTTTATATTTTATAAAAACAAATATATATTGTTCGGATAGCCTAATTCTTGTATTATTGTACTAAATTAGCCTAATAGTTTATTGTTCGAGTTTGAAACGAATTTTTGTCTTTGTAGGCTAATTTTAATACTTGTTTAAGATACGTTTAAAACCAAGTTAAAATTTAACGAAACATCGTGAAAGCTGTTTTGTGTGCATCTTTAATGTTTCCCTTCCCAAAACAGCTGTTTGTCCACATGCACGACAGCATTGTCCTGATCAATGAGGTCATCGCGTGCAATGACAAAACATAAATCGAATTTGAGGTAATTTGATAGAACATTTATTAGACAAATTTTAATGTTAATGCAGATTTATATGGCTAATGCGAATCACTGAAATTATCACCTATGTTTGAAACAAAATACTTGTTTGTAATTTATTAATAATTATTAAATATGATTAAATTAATATTTTTACCCAAGGGAACTCGAACAGAAAAGGATGCACTCATTTCTGAAGTGAGAGTTTTAAATGAGAATTTCCTTTTTTTTTTTTTTCTTTTACATTTAGCCTAGGCCTACTCAAAAAGCGTCCTATGTCATTGCGCCTAAGTGTATTTATATATTTATTTTTTTCAATTTGTAGCCTATACGATTTGGGTCCGGAAACAAGCACGTTTTCCTTCAAATGTCCTTTAAACCGTTGTGCTGAACTCTTACATAATTCCACTTACATGTTGTGTGTACTATTTAACGTTAAAAAGTCCTGTTTACGATGTATTGACTTATTTGAAGAAATATACTCATTTTGTTACAGGCTACTTTTGGGCCTAATCATTGAATTAATATCTTAGATTAACATTAAACATATAACATACAGCAACAAACCAAATATTTTCTGCTCTTAATTTGAATGTTTTTGTCTATTTTATAACCAAAATGTTTTATAGCATGTAGCCTAAATATACTCATTTAAATTGATATGATTATCGATATCGTCACCATTACCATTTGATTTAACATATACCAGTTGATTATAATTAATATCATTACAAAAACTGTATGGTTATTATTGCAGTCAAGGTCGTATAAAGTTTTTCAGGGTGATTTCATTGTGATAAGCTTGTTGTAAGTTCAACCATATTTTTTGGAGAAGAAAGCTTTTTAAATTTTTTTTATTAATAATTATATTTATTAATATTTAATATCTTTGCATCATGTGGACAAACTCCCGCATCCTCCGAGATGTTTGTCTTTTACCTGGCAGTCTGTCTTTAGGGAACCTGCGGTTATTGTCCATCCAGGAGAAACACAGCGCCGGTGCGGCGCTCACCATGGCCGGCGGCACCGCGGCAGCTAGAGGTCTGTGCGCCGGAACCCGAATCACTCCACTGGGCACCAGAGTGCCGCTCAACCCGTACACCCGCCCGGAGTCCTCCAACGCGCCCGTGACTCCGGACAGAGAGACGGGTAAGGAGACATGAGGCGCGACGCTCGCCCTGGATGGGCTTCCCAAGCGGCTGTTATCCACAGTGTTTCCGACCCTGCTCTCTGGGTCCAAAGAACCCAGAATCTGGTCGATCCCGAATCGTATGGGTTCCTGATTTGATTTAGATGCTTGTTTCGGCTCGTTCGGCTCCGCGCGCTCCATGACTCCTAGTTGCGCAGTAGATTATTATGGATTTAGACAAATGAAATCACGTTAAGTGCGGCAAAAAAAGCTTTAATTTAGTTTTAGTCTTATCCATGGTTTCGGACGACGGTCCTCGTTTCTCTAATTCTTTGTTTGAACTCTGACAGGTCTCGCCACCCATGCGCCTCGCGTCAAACTGTCGACTTTCCGCTCCGCGGCTCTTGCTAAACTCATCAGCTCGAGTTTTCATTGGTCGACTGAACCGAACCGTCATTATCTCTGTCTGTTGCATGACATTTAGGAACAGGGGAGGAAAAAACTGCGAACTAGAGTCTCATCATGTAATTCAGTAATGTCATCAGACCAATTTCTGAAATGCGCATTTATTGGGGCTGAAACATGCTGCTGCTAATTTATTTACAGACCTCTCTCATTATGTTGAATTGCATTAGTACCGTTTTACGCACAAACTTTTAATTTACTTTGTAATGTTGCATGCAAGATTTGCATTTCCAGAAGGAAACAACAGTCAGAGTTTTCAATGCAGCAGAAGGATATCGTTAAATTTGAGTAGGTTTAGATTTTAGGGTTCTGCTTTTTCACTATAATACCATTCTTTCATATGCATATGCATAGGCTATTCTAACCATATTGCATACCATCAAAACAACAGTTAGTATATTCTGTATTTGAAAACTATATATTGCAATCTCGTTTTCTCGTCCTGTCAGTTAAAAGTGAGTGTGTTTTCTACAGAAGGGATTCACTGAGGTAAACGTGAAGGATCGATTGCGTTATCGATCGTTCGGCAGTAATCGGAGATTGTCGGTGTTCGTCATCTCTACAGTCCCGCTGCTCAAATTTACAGCATAGATTTGTGCCATGACGTTGATGAATGCTCGAACACCACATGCCAAATGCTCTCCACTGCTCGTAATTTCATTCAGTAAAATTATCCTGCAACAGACCAATTAGATTTTATTACATAAATGTCACCCAAACAATATCCATCAAATATGAGAAGTTCTGTGCCGGACCGCGGCTCCGCGCTCTGCTGTTTGTGTGTGAGTGCGGAAAGCCTTTTAAATTGACGGCCACATTCGTGTCCTCACACCGGGAAATGGAGTGTTTGCCGAGGGGAGGCTGCTGGCAGGACACGCGCAATGAAAGAGCCGTGGAGATTGAGTCAGTAATGCAGTTTAGAAGCGTCTTTTTTTTAAACAAATATGTCTATTGGTTTTTGAATGCCGGTCAGGAACACCACAAGTGTAACAAGGTGATAAAAATCTCAAGACTTATCTCATTTTATTTAGTTGTTATACCCCGTGTGAGCAAAGTCAGTAGTTTGAATCCAAAGCGATAACATTAACTAGCATTTTCCGGTAAACAGAAAATCCTCACCGGGTCAAGATGCCCGAAACACAACACGAGATTAGGCCTACTTCAGCATCTTAACATGCAAACAAATGGAAATATTTAATAGTTCAAAAAAATTAGCATCCAGTTCAGTCGTTTTGTAAAAAAAAAAAAACACACAAAAAAACCCAACAACTCTGTATCATTAATAAACCCAGAAAATCAACAAGTATGTCATTTGTGAGCTGAGGTGCATCAGTGTAATTTGCTCCCACATAGCCTACTATTAGCGTGGCAGTTTTCAGCTTCAATCTCAAATGGACACGGTGTCTAAAAATGTGCCACCGCCACTGAGCTTTTGACTGCTGTTAGTTTAGCGTTGACACATGAATGATTTTTTAAAAACCGCCCCATGAATGTATTCAGACATTTCTGGCAGAAACGCTTGACTCCACTAAACGTGCTTCTGGCGCGTTTCCGTGCCATATGTACAAGCGGCGACAAATTTGGCCTGTTTGCTGTTAGACGCGCGATAATAGCATATAATTATGCGACATTTGCTTCTCCTTGAGATTCCTTTTTGTCAAACATTTCTTGACACTGTAAAGCAGTTTTTCGTCGTATATCTTTGGTCATTCATCCGAACTGAATTGTTTTTGGTGGCTGTTATTCTGATCATATCTGCGTAATGGCCATCTCTCTCTCTCTCTCTCTCTCTCTCTCTCTCTCTCTCTCTCTCTCTCGTGATTGATTGAGGAAGCTTGGAGCTCTTCGCTGTCGTGTAATCGGCTCCTGAACGATATCACCCGTCATCCCGTTTCTCAGGGGTGTCCCGTGAGGTTAGATCCATCAGATGACCGAGTGAGGATAGAGGCCTATATGTGATTTTTCTAATTGCTCCAACAATGTAACGACATCTTTAATATCCTTTTCTAACATGTTTTATTTATTACTGTTAATCTGTATTGATCGAATTATTAAAATCATGCCCAAATACAAAAATATTAACATATCAATTAAAAGTCAATGATAAATAAGCATGCCTAGATGATTAAAAAGGAGAAATCTTAGAACAATCTACCTTAAAACACGTGCCAAGTTTCTGAAACGTAATCTTTTGTATTAATGTTGGATTCATCATTTTCTTTTCCGAAAACTTTTTAAACCATTTTCATCCAACATTTTTGGTTGCAACATTCAAATCAAATCAGTTTCAGATATAAGATATCAGTAACCAATTTCAGATACTAATTCACTGCTAAAAAATAAAAATAAAAAATGCCATTTTTAAAAATTAAGAATTAGATTTAAGGCTTTTCCTTTTTTTATAATCTCCAGACACATATTTTAGATACTTTTAAGACCCACAAAATATCAATATGACTTTAATTCTAAAGTTTAACACGTGCTCCTCATAGATAAGATGCATTCAGTTAATTTCTGTATGAATTGCGTATTCATGTGTGTAGGCCGACTGTTGAATATCTGGACATTTGATCCGCTATTAATCACGATCTCAGGTTTCAGAATTTAACTGCCGATATTTTTCACAGTGTGCGCAAAAGTTTAAGAATATTGATGCCGAAATTCTTGCATTTTGTTTTCTTCTCTTCATATAAAGCCCCTCCATTCGCTGCAATGATTGAAGGTCAGATCCATCATTGGGCTCGACACATTAAATGTTTTATTCTCCGGAGAAACCGAGACGTATAAAACAGAAATATAAGGAATAAAAGCCAACGATTTGTCTTTAAAATTACCCCGTATTTGCATAATAGGGGATCCGGCTGTCGCGCCCGCGGGCGGCGTTTTTATTGCGCGTCTTCGGCGCGTTATCAATTTCCAGACTTCAGCACAGAGCGAGACCTGTCACTGAAGAACACAGACAGAACCAGAAATATAAAGCAGCAAAGTAGAATTAAGTGATATAAGGGCCGTATGTGCTTTTCAATAATAAATAAGAGACTTTGAGAGAAGCGGTGGAGTTATACGAATTGACGCCGGTAAGTAATAGTGCATTTAAAAACACCTACTATGTTTTTATTATTATCTGTGCTGAAGCACCACAGACTGAGGCAATGTGAAGATCACGGGAGTTTAAAGGCCACAGTGGAAAAACTCAATGGGATAGAAAATCCTCACAGCCCTGAAGCCAAGCTGACACAGCAAATGACATGTAGACTGTTAATAATTCTCGTCCTCCGTCACCCCATTAAATATTAAATAAAGCCTATTAAATGTAAAGTAATAGCCCGTGAATTCGCTGGTGTTGTTTAACATCTGTTTCCTCTCGCACTGAGACTAAAGCATTGATTCTAAGTCAGATTCAATGCATTCATACTGTATGATGCAATGGTGCGACACAGGGGCGTAGCCATCATTTCAGAAGTGAGGGGGACAGAAA
>NW_015547837.1:0-1064 GCF_001515605.1 Sinocyclocheilus anshuiensis | reverse complement strand
ATCAAGAGAACGATGTCCACCTGTTCTTTCTGCTATAAAAGTCTTGGCTTTGTTGGTGTGGGGTGCCTGGTTTGCTCCCGATTGCTTTGTTTGTTTTTGGTTTTGGAACGTTTATTTGGATTTTGTTATGAGTTGTGAGACTTGTTCGGTCCGACTCTATAACATCTGTGTCAAACAGAAATGGCAGTTATTTTTCCTTTCTTTTGTTAATAAATAATTTGTTGCAACCTTACCAACCGCATGTCCTCCTTTCATTTGTTACGGCTTTGAGCCGGTCGTGACAATCCTCACATACAAATTGAATTGATTATCTGAATGTGATCTACCAGAACTTTGTTAGTAAACAACAATCTTTGGCCTTTTGTCTTTTAACTCATACCTTGATGCTTTTTACCCTCAGCTAGTAAAAGATAAATTATTTTTCATATTGATTTGGACGAGGCTTCTGCCATGTCCTCTAACATTTTTAAAGGAAAGTATATCCAAATCAGATGTCAAACCTCATTTTTCTGGAACTGACTGAGGCTCCAAACTGTTCCTAGAACCAAACTGGAACAATTACGGTCAGGCAAAGTTTTCATGATGAAGTCCAGATCCACTATGCCCTTCTGTTGAGGAGGCGGCTTGCGCATGGTGGAAGGACTGTTGGGGATCCAGCCATACCAGTCAAGCTGGAAGGCAAAATTTTTCTTACAGATGTTAGCTTATAGATATCATCCAGAATTTTGCCTAGCACTTTTTAATACTCTTGCTAATAATCTGCAAGTGTGTTATCTCACCTGTCCAAAGTTGACAGCAGCATGCTGTGCTGAACCTGCGAATATCACAGCAGTCAGGTACTCGGCTAGCTCCACTCGACTATTCAGAGACTTTGGGAACTCTGTAAACAGTGGCAATATGCATTTATCTTGTGTACATTTACAGCTGATTTGATACACACGACCATGCATATAGAATATACAAGAATATAAACAATCACACATGCTTTGCGCATACAAACGTACACTGACATTCTGCTGAAGTTGAACCTGTACTCACTATCAGTCTTATCTTCAATGCCAAAG
>NW_015547836.1:378-544 GCF_001515605.1 Sinocyclocheilus anshuiensis | reverse complement strand
GATGTGAGAATGCGAGATTAGTTGCTGCTGAGGTAGACGCTCTGGATCTTTCTCTGCTGTCTGTCGAAATTGTTGTTAATTCTTAATTTGGATACGGCAGAGACATGTTACAGGTTATAATATAATCCAAAAATCATGGCAACAAATGATTTTTTAAGTCAGTTTA
>NW_015547836.1:0-343 GCF_001515605.1 Sinocyclocheilus anshuiensis | reverse complement strand
TGTTTTTTTTTTTAAGTCAGTTTAAGAAGTTTAATAAGTTGAAACAACTTTCACAGTCAATTTGATTCAACTTGACTCATGTTTAACCGTTGCTTCTTGTCATTGTAGGCTTAGGCTACTTTTTTCAATACATTTTAATGAATATACAAATTAATAAAATTAATTTTATTTATTATTACATATTGTTCATTCATTTATTTTTAACACCGCACCCCCAGCACCCCCATTTTTTCGTGGGCAACACTCCAGGGGGTGCTGCAGCACCCCTACTTCCCGCGGTAATGCTTACAAATGAACTACTAGATCAATACATGTATTTCCATTCAAAGGAATAGAAACCAAA
>NW_015547835.1:0-531 GCF_001515605.1 Sinocyclocheilus anshuiensis | reverse complement strand
ATCCCGCCGTGTCACAGCGATGGAGCCTGGCTTGACTAAGTATGTAAAGTTTCACATACGGTTGTCAAGTTTCACATACGGAACTGTAATGAGAGCGGCAATGATATTGGCTCTCTTATTAAACACAGCTCAGGTCTACAGGACCTAGTCGAAACCATGTAAAAGTCAAGGGGGGGCGCAGCAACTAGACGATGCCGCGTCACACCAGGGGCGGAGTTAACGCTGGTAAAACAGAGAATATGAAATGGCGGCGGTGCCAGCGCCATCACATATATAGACCAGTTGAAGTTTGTTCATTTCAACGAAATTGTGTGTTGTGATCACTGATCTATATTTGAGAACATTATATAAATCAGTGGTTGTGATGCAACGGCTGAACCGGTGCTCAAATAAGAGTATGATGGTGATCAAGTCCTAAAAGGCGTGATGAACTATATCATAACAATGTGATGAGCTGATAAGAGAGCAGCATTGGGTTGGTGGCGTGTCAGTACAGGGGTGTATACGACCTGGTCGAAACCACTTAGGCAT
>NW_015547834.1:687-905 GCF_001515605.1 Sinocyclocheilus anshuiensis | reverse complement strand
TTTTTTGAGCTTCTAAGCTTCGGTAGTAATCAACACCGAATATTCAAAGCTTCGGAGGAAGGGGGCTGAACAAATTTTTCTCTCAACACCGTGTCTACACCGGTGCTTTCTACACTGGATGCGATTTATGCAATTTATGACGTAATGACACAAATTTCAAATGATTTTCAACGGTTGCTTTGTCGCGTCCAGTGTAGACAGACTTTAGCTGTTGCAGC
>NW_015547834.1:0-129 GCF_001515605.1 Sinocyclocheilus anshuiensis | reverse complement strand
CGGAGTCCAGCCCGGGGTCGTCACATGTGGTTGCCGCAAGCCCGCCGGACGCTCCTTCGTCGAATCCGCCGGCGAATCCGCTGTCGGCTCACTCTAGGCCTCCGGCCTCCGCTCACTCAAGGCCGCGGT
>NW_015547833.1:5840-6380 GCF_001515605.1 Sinocyclocheilus anshuiensis | reverse complement strand
CTTCAACCCTAAAACACTACCTCCAATGCGGAATTCAAAACACATGTGTAAAAAGAAAAAAATAAATACAGAAAATTGTCTTTAAGTTTTCCAAACTACAAACGTTGTGAAAATCACACAGGTCACAGTTAAATGTAGCATGCACTGCCCTTTTATCAGAATTTATGTGGACCCCAAGTAGTTGAGTTTTTAACCCACCTGGTTTATTGAAAGTGCAGACAGAATCAGGGTTCAGGCACAGCAGCAGATTTTGACTGGCCCCGGTGTGTTTACAGCACCTACAATGAATTAAGTGTGCTCTCAGGATCTGTATAAGGAAATACACAAATGTGAATGATCAGGTTAATAAAATGCAAATTAATGCAGACTTTAAAACGTTAGGCATCATACACTTACCGACTCTGTAAATAGTTACAGAAGAAACACTGGCCATCACTAAACAACTGAGGATCACAAACTACAAAACGTTCCGATCAGCAGAAACATGCGCCTTGTTGCTAGGAGACGCGTGACAAATGAAAACAATACGGGTTCTAAAAT
>NW_015547833.1:1128-3885 GCF_001515605.1 Sinocyclocheilus anshuiensis | reverse complement strand
CGCTACGGTGATGCGGAGAGACACAGAGGAGACAAATTGTTGAATAAAGTCGTTATTTTTGTTTTCTTCACGTACAAACAGTATTCTCGTCGCTTCATAACGTTACGGTTGAACCACTGATGGCAGATGGACTATTCTGACGATGTCTTTCATACTTTTCTGGACCTTGACAGTAATTTACTTGGCAGTCAATGGGACAGTCACAACCTCCCGGTTTTCATCCAAAATATCTTAAATTGTGTTCCGAAGACGAATGAAGCTTTTACGGGTTTGGAACGACGTGGGGGTAAGTGATTAATGACAACATTTTCATTTTGGGGTGGAGTAACCCTTTAAGCACCTTTATTTTTATGAGTGTAATTAAAAATAAATATCTCATAATAAATGTTCTCTTTTAAGCCTCTGGTTTATTTATAAAGTGCATCAAGAAGGGGTTAATTAAATTTTATATAATAATTAAAAAAAAACAAATTACCATTTCCATAACACTTCCATTTTGACTTACTACATTTTACTGAAGTAAAAAGTTTTTCTCAGTCAATATAATCTTTCCGTAGCCTGTAGATGATTGCTGTTCTTGATCAGTTTTATTTCTCATGTGTCTGTTCATTTGGTCTGGAATGAGTAAAGACAGCTGCCATTACCAGAAAGTTATTTTGATTAATCTGCAGCATATGACATGATAAACACCCATTTCCAAAAGAAAATGTATATTTTAGAAACTTTTTTTGTATTAGATTTTTAAATAATATAGCAATTATGAACTGATTTTGAATGGAAGGTAAGATGCATATTTGGACCTTATTTTTTCAAAATGAGTCATCACTTACAATAAACAGATCAGGTTGAACTTGCTTCATTTCAGTGAGTCATTTGTTTAATTTTATATTTTCTGCAGCTCAGCAGTAGCACTTCCTCTAAGAGACACTATAAACTTCAACCTGAACACAAGCTCAACCTGAACACACGTTCAACAAGCTCCCAGAATGAAGACGCTGCTGCTTTCACTGCTCTGTAAGTCTATTTCTGTGGGATTGAGTGTGATTCTGTCATGATCAGATGATCTCAATGATCTGTTTTCTGTTTCTTCAGGTCTGTTTGTGTGGAGTCAGTCCACAGAAGCTTTAACTGATCAGCAGGTGGTTTTAGGACAGAATGTGACTTTAGCCTGTGAGTTTAAATGTAAAGCCGCTATATGGTTTTTGATGAAACTACCAGCTCGTCCAATGATGATAATGCGAACATTTGGATCTGAAGAGACTGATTATTATGATGAAAAATTCCGCAACAAATATTTAGAGGGAAACAGAAGTGAATTAGTAATCAACAATGTCACTGTTGATGATTTAGGAATTTATTACTGTATAAAAGCAGGCTGGGCTTTAAAGATCAGTGATGGTATCAGACTGCACACCACTGGTAAGTGAGAAACTGCAATACATTTGTGACCCTGGAGCACAAAACCAGTCTTAAGTCGCTGGGGTATATTTGTAGCAATAGCCAAAATACATTGTATGGGTCAAAATTATCCATTTTTCTTTTATACCAAAAATCATTAGGATATTAAGTAAAGATCATGTTCCATTAATATATTTTGTAAATTTCCTACCGTAAATATATCAAAACTTAATTTTTGATTAGTAATATGTATTGCTCATAACTTCATTTGGACAGCTTTAAAGGCGATTTTCTCAGTATTTTGATTTTTTTTTTTTTGTACCCTCAGATTCCAGATTTTCAAATAGTTGTATCTCGACCAAATATTGTCCTGTCCTAACAAACCATACATCAATGGAAAAGATGAAAAGATTATTTATTCAGCTTTCAGATGATTTCCAAAAGAAGTTCCAAAAGATTACCCTTATGACTGGTTTTGTGGTCTAGGTTCGCATTTATACAAATATAACTGAGATCTTATGGCAAGAAAAATGCCTTTAGTTTAAAAAGTTTAGTAATCCAAGCAATGCATTAAATAAGTTACTTTACCTGTGCTTTCCTACAGAAATGTGTCTTTATAAACGTAAATAAGCAGCTAATGTATGTTTTTTTTTATCATTTATTTAGAAGTCTGACGAGACGTTTGGTGAGCGTGACAGAGGAATAACATCCATTCAGACCAGCGGCACTGACAGATCCTGAATATCTAGAAGTTCAGCCAAACTCTGTATATGAAACAGTTTCATACTGAGAGATTGTGTTGATTTATCGCTGTTTGCTTCAAATGATCAGAATTGAGAGCTGCTTGAACATGTAATGAAATTATGATTCCCAAAGACTTAAAACATGATTTGCTCTTGTCTGTTCATAATAAAACTTGACTAAAATCGGTCTGCAATTAAAATATCAATCAAGTTTTATAATAACATTTTCTTTTCGAATAAATCAAATTTCTAATGTTTTTGCTTGTTTATTTTTTGTCTCTTTCGGAGTCATCAACGAGCTGATTTGAGTATTTGTGCATTTGTGGATTCACTTTCCAAATGCAGTTTCACCTTCATGGATCTTAAATACTTAAAGGCTCCTGAAATGCTTTAATGGCAGTAAGTTGTCCAGTCAATTCAAGTTGAACCACATCTTCTTTTCAAGGGAGTGGTTTCCTTTTATTTCTTAAGGTCTGCAGCACTTCTGCTCAGATTCATAGTAAAGTTAACCATCTTATTATATATGAATTAAACGACCACAGAATGAGGACGGTGTAGCGAATCAGCTCAAAGGGGAAATATGAATAATTAATTATAACTAGTTATAATTAATTAT
>NW_015547833.1:0-166 GCF_001515605.1 Sinocyclocheilus anshuiensis | reverse complement strand
ATGGGCTTGTCCAATGAGAAAGGCTGAAATTCCAAGCGGGAGGTTGGAAATACTCAAGTGGTGCTCGCTGCAGAGCCAAATGGGAGGGGCTATACCTCTAGCTCCTCCTCGCTGGAGCTCCAGCTCCCCCTCGCTGGATCTAGTGGGCGGGGCTTGAAGCGCTATC
>NW_015547832.1:11337-13176 GCF_001515605.1 Sinocyclocheilus anshuiensis | reverse complement strand
AGGTCGCAAAACTCTGGACTTTTGGTAGTACCTACACTGTAAAAAATTGCTGTAAAAAAACTGCCATATTCTGAGAGTAACATCCTGTTTTTTCATTACAACAGTACAATCCCGTAAAAAAACAATGTATTCTGGGTAATATTTGTCATTTTCGAGAAAGTATCCTTCTGCAGTCCTTGTAGTGTCAGCGTTCAGATTCGACACTCAGAGGCTGTGTTTCAAATCACACCCTACACCCTCATTCACTATTCCCTACATGAGTTTACTAATACAGTCCACCTGACAGAGAGAATGAACACTATAAAGTAACACTGAAGCAGTGTTAAAGTTAATGAGATAATTATGTGATTAATTAAGTGCTGATTGATCATTAGTAATGAACAGCTGCTGTTAACATGCAGAATCACTGAAGAAAAGAGAAACACAAGAACTACAACTGACTTCAGCCACAGCCTTAGATGAAATCAACTGAAATAAGACAGCAGAACACGATCAAACAACTCCACAAACAGCATTACAGTTTGACTTTATTTCTGTCATATATCTACAAAACTTCTTTGGGAATTAACAGAGGTTTAGATGTTTTATTGAAAATGTTTCGTTTGACCTCACCATCGTGGCGATCAGTGTTTGCTTTAGTTGGGCTCTTGACCCTTCACTTTTTAGTGCTAGCTTGTCTGGTTGTTGTAACTGTGGTGGTAAAGCACATTTGTTATAGCAATAAAAGCGTAGAACAATTGTGCTTAAAGGGTTCTGATTAATTATTGGTGATTCACTGATCTCATTCAGTGGCTGATCTTTAAAACTATAATGTGGGTTTTTGCTTGTTTCATGTTATTTAAGATAGCTATATGACACTGCAAGCTGAGATGATAGACAATTATGATGAATTTTGAAAACTTCTTATGTTCAAAGGCTTTAAAACTACGTAGTCACTTACACACACAGAGACATCAAGAATCAGCACATGAATCTCAACAATGGTGACAATCAAAACCTTCATGCTGCAATGCATGCTGGGTACCAGCACAGGAAAACACCCATCCATGACTCCCAGCATGCATTGCGGCATGAATAAATTATGCAGCTGAATTGTCCAACGACCCGTCAACGCCCGATCAAAGACCCGTCTCATCTCCTGAGAAAGGGCCTGGAACGAAGTGCAACAGGGATGTTTATTCTCCCACACCGCCGTTCCCCACAGACCCGCGCGTCCTGACAGCCGTGTCAACACTAGAGCCACCTTTGACTGTTCTGTGGCGAACGTCACTGGTTGGAGAGAGAAAAACATCGAACACTTAGTCAGAAAGGCTCTACAGTGGTTAGGCTGACCCGAATATGTCTCTGGTGTGGGTAGACGTGGCTCATGCTGATGTCCGATGCCTGTAGTTGTAGAGGGAATTGGCGGTGGGAGTGGCGCAGTGGGTAAGCTCAGCTGTTGTAGTTGGGTGGTGAGCTCGGACACCTGCACTACCAAGACTTGCACAGCCCGTCCCGTAGCTAGCATCTGTTCCTCCTGACGATCCATGCGTGTATTGTTGTGGGATAAAACATTTTGCAGATCCGTAGCATTCGCTGAATCCATAATGTGGTCAGATCGTTCTGTCAGGGAGAAAGAATGAGGATTCAGTAGCGAATGTTCAAAACAACGTTTATTTGGGAATACCCAACAAGGAAGATGACGAGAGTCAGATAGGTGAAGGGTTGAGGTAACTCCGGGTAGCGCAGGGACACCAACGGGCAGCCGATGGTCGAGGTGTCGTGCAGCGAAGTCCTCGGCAAGGAGAAAAGGAAACTCCAGGAACTGGTCAGGAACAGAGAGACACGAACTGAACACGG
>NW_015547832.1:9346-9729 GCF_001515605.1 Sinocyclocheilus anshuiensis | reverse complement strand
CAGTGTTTGCAGTGTTTGCTTTAGTTGGGCTCTTGACCCTTCACTTTTTAGTGCTAGCTTGTCTGGTTGTGGTAACTGTGGTGGTAAAGCACATTTGTTATAGCAATAAAAGCGTAGAACAATTGTGCTTAAAGGGTTCTGATTAATTATTGGTGATTCACTGATCTCATTCAGTGGCTGATCTTTAAAACTATAATGTGGGTTTTTGCTTGTTTCATGTTATTTAAGATAGCTATATGACACTGCAAGCTGAGATGATAGACAATTATGATGAATTTTGAAAACTTCTTATGTTCAAAGGCTTTCGTAGTCAGTAGTCACTTACACACACAGAGACATCAAGAATCAGCACATGAATCTCAACAATGGTGACAGCTTCATGC
>NW_015547832.1:6980-9326 GCF_001515605.1 Sinocyclocheilus anshuiensis | reverse complement strand
CCAGGGTCCGGAACTCGATGGAATAGTCAGAGACGGTCCTCTCCTCCTGCCGTAGTTCGGCCAACCTACGTGCGACCTCACGACCCGTCAATGCACGGTCAAAAACCCGTCTCATCTCCTGAGAGAGGGCCTGGAATGAAGCACAACAGGAATGTTTATTCTCCCACACCGCCACGCGTCCTGACAGCAGTGTCAATACCAGAGCCACCTTTGACTGTTCTGTGGCGAACGTCACTGGTTGGAGAGAGAAAAACATCGAACACTTAGTCAGAAAGGCTCTACAGTGGTTAGGCTGACCCGAATATGTCTCTGGTGTGGGTAGACGTGGCTCATGCTGATGTCCGATGCCTGTAGTTGTAGAGGGAATTGGCGGTGGGAGTGGCGCAGTGGGTAAGCTCAGCTGTTGTAGTTGGGTGGTGAGCTCGGACCCCTGCGCTACCAAAGCTTGCACCGCCCGTCCCGTAGTTAGCATCTGCTCTTCCTGACGATCCATGCGTGTATTGTTGTGTGATAAAAAGTTCTGCAGATCCGTAGCATTCGCTGAATCCATAATGTGGTCAGATCGTTCTGTCAGGGAGAAAGAATGAGGATTCAGTAGCGAATGTTCAAAACAACGTTTATTTGGGAATACCCAACAAGGAAGATGACGAGAGTCAGATAGGTGAAGGGTTGAGGTAACTCCGGGTAGCGCAGGGACACCAACGGGCAGCCGATGGTCGAGGTATCGTGCAGCGAAGTCCTCGGCAAGGAGAAAAGGAAACTCCAGGAACTGGTCAGGAACAGAGAGACACGAACTGAACACGGTGACAACATGAAACGTTCTGACAACACAGGACAGAAAACACAAACATTAAATAGGCCAGCTGATAAGCCACAGCTGGCGCTTAATCAGCTGACGGCGCTGATCACCAGCATACAAACCAAACCCACACCCATAATGACACGGAGAGAGCTAGAATGAGTCAGTGAGCCCATGAACCGTGACAAAGTGGCTGTCGAAAACAGTAGATTTAATCACCAAACAGGCAAAAGTTTACTTAAAGAATGAACAAAGTGGCATAGTTGAGTTTGAAGTTCGGCATTTAAAAAGCAAAGTAAACGGAAAAAGAATGCGCAAACCATATTATAGCTCTCTAAATGAAGCAGAAAGACAATACGCTTCACTGAAAAATGCACAATACATGATTTTACAGCCTAGGGTGAAGTCATTATGTACATAAATAACTATTTGGGACAAACATAATGCAATTTAATGCAAAACTGTGTGAATGAGTTTCTGTCGGCTGTGTTTAAATCTGCGTCTGAAGTTTCCTTCTTAGTCTTGCCTTGTCTGTTTTCTCGTGTCCTGATCTTTGCCTGTGTATCTCGGATTCCCCCTCTCGTCTTGTCCTATTCGGATACTGTTTGCCCCTGCCTGGACCTACATATGCTTTTTAAGGTCATTTAACTGACATATAAATTATGAGTTACATTATAGTTAACAATAATTAGTTAAATTATAAGTCATTCTGTCAACTGAAACAGAATACTGGTGACATTTGACTGCTTCTCTGGATCTGAGATTTTCTCTTCTGTGTCAAGTTCCATTTATTTTAAAGATGCTACACTGAAATAGGACCTCAGAAACATTAAAATTAAACTGCCAGTGCATTTGCATGAAAAAATATATTAAGAAAATTACAACCTACAAAAGCAAGGTGTGTGGCAATTTTATGCCATATCTATTAAGCCAACACCATTGTCTGTGTGCACCAAAATAATAGTATTGCTTGTATTAAATGAATGACAACATCTTCCTATTTCCCAATGGCAAAGAGAAACATCACACCAAGTAACATAACATGACCAAATCCGGCTGGACTGTTCTGCTGAGTGCTCAGTAATGACTATATAAATGGCAGCCACTGACCCCTGAAGACTTACAGATCCCCAGGTGCGGGAAATGCCATTTTAATTTGTCAGTTTGGTTTTTAAAAAATAATTAATGTTGAACAAAGTGTCCTGAATCAAAGGATGCATACTGACTTATAAAGGAAGATGTGAATACAATTCTCTAACAACCTCTGCAAAAAATTACTTTGTGGTGTTGTAAAATATATTAAATTAACCATCGTCATGTTGGATGCAGTTTTGGTTATATCAATACTACCTAGCTCTGGCTTGTTCTGTTTAAGTATTTTTTTTATATTCTTTATACCTCCTGGGGTCAAAACTGTGTATGGTTCAGCAAATGCAGTGTATTTGCAGTTGTATTTGAGCTTGCCTCTCCCGTTTGGCTCAGTACTTCCGGGTATCTGTGAACAGATGCTTGGGAAGCTCTTAAATCCATGCTATGGTAAGTGCACA
>NW_015547832.1:6602-6860 GCF_001515605.1 Sinocyclocheilus anshuiensis | reverse complement strand
TCCATGCTATGGTAAGTGCACACGCTAAGCTTTGTGCACTTTCTGAAATCCACATGGTGGTAAGTGTGAACGCTGAGCATTTTGCGCACTTTCTAAAATCCACATAGTGGTAAGTGTGCATGCTAGACTCTGTGCACTTTTCTAAAATCCTGTATGGTAAGGGTTACGCGTTATTAGCCTCGTTCCCTTTCTCCGAGTTGGTTTAGACCCCGGTACCTTGGGCTCCACTCAACCAGTGTGTCTCTGTTGACACACTTT
>NW_015547832.1:5868-6478 GCF_001515605.1 Sinocyclocheilus anshuiensis | reverse complement strand
TTTTCTAAAATCCTGTATGGTAAGGGTTACGCGTTATTGATCTCGTTCCCTTTCTCTGAGTTGGTTTAGACCCGGTACCTTGGGCTCCACTCAACCAGTGTGTCTCTGTTGACATACTTTTGAAGCATCACTCCCCTCACCATTGAGGGTTATTGCGAGCATGGTGCTTTCTTTCGAGCATTTTAATTCTCTCCCTTGCTGAGGCGTTGGATTCCTCGCTCCGTGGGCTGTTCTCGTGGTAGTGTTTAGCAGTGCTCCCCTTTATCAAAGGGTTGCCTATGAGCACGCTACTCCTTTCTTAATTCAGAGTTCTCCTCTCATGTGAGAGTTGAGTTCTCTGTTTTTCCAGAGCACCTGGAACCAGCAGCATCAGGCGAAATAGGCCCTTCCTCCACCTCTCTGATGCGCTGAGTTTTTTGGCTAGCTTGCAATACGCTTACCCTTCTGATTTCTAACGATCGTGCTGTAGGTCGAGCCCCTCTCGTTGAGAGCTGGGTGTTTGCTCCCTCAGCTAGAGATTTACTGCTAGCCACTCCAGCATTATACCTTAGATCGAGTTGATGACTTCTCAAACATAGTGTTTTGGGATGCACCATTTCCATCTATGGGC
>NW_015547832.1:0-5117 GCF_001515605.1 Sinocyclocheilus anshuiensis | reverse complement strand
CCTCAGCTAAGTAAATTACTGCTAGCTGTTCCAGCATTGGAACATGCTGTAGGTCGAACCCCCTCTCGATTGAGAGCTGGGTGAGTAGTCAATAACCGGGAGCTTATGACAAAATTTGATTGATGACTTTGACCTTTGACCCATAATTATATCCATATGCGACCTCTGACATCATAATAATTTCCATATGCGAAAACCGGCGCGCGTGAAACCTGGTCGTCAAACCGGATGACAAATGATGTTTGTACAGCTGTATGAAAGAGACCAAGGATGACAGGTGATAAATTAATTATTGTTTTTGAACTTTTTAATGTTCTGTTCCCACATCCGGACTCACATGTGCGGACGTGTCCGTGGTATCAGGTTGCATTCCAAGGTATGCTCTCTCTCTCTCTCTCTCTCTCTCTCTCACTCTCTCTATGGGAGCTGTGATTAAAAACAAGCATTTATGAACAATAAATAAACAATTTTAACAGATCGTGAGATCGTATCACAATATATGTGTGTGTGTACTGGTGCATATAATACTGAATAAAAAGATTCTCTGCATATGAATGAAATTGGGGATAAATCAATAAAAATATAAATTGTCTTACATTTTTCAGGGAAACAGAGAAAGTCTCCCCGTGCGCGCATCGCGATTCTTCAAATGAAATGTTTCCCAAAATTGTGCTTGGTTTAAATTGAAAGAATAAATCTTTCTTTGAGATCATCTCTCTCCCCTCTGCCTGTGTGCTCGTGGCTGTCTGTGTGTCGTGCCCCCACAGCTCATGTCATTTCGGCCCGCTGCGAGTTGTGAAAGGGAGGTGGGGGTCCACGATGGAACTGCTTGAAAAAACAAAAAGTTACCCCTCTACTGTATTGTTTTTTTAGATGTTTATCCAGATGCATGCCGAGAGACAGGCCTTTTGCTACACAGGGCGAACTAACCCTTTAAGACGTTTATGTAAACGCAATTTTAATATTCAATATTATACTTCAAACATTCAATATGAAAACAAATATTCATTATTTTTACGTATCTTTAATACGTTATTTTTATCCTTAAAATCTAAACATTTATCAAGTCAATATTTATCAGAGATATTTATGGCTATACCTTAAGGCGGGGTCTCCATGGTGTGATAAAACTTCTACTACCCACCTGGGTTTTAAAATGTGTAAAATCTTTGTTTATATCATTTCCTGTTCGTGGCTTTGAAGACTCATTCTCTTTTTTCGTGCAATCAATATGGACCGCCAAGGTAAGTGGAAATATATATATATATATACGAGGCGCTTTCTAAGCTAGCCGCTTCTTCTGTCATGGCCTCGGAAGCTGAGGCAGAGGCTTTTATTTTGCCTGTTCCAGCCACAAATGCCAATTCCAAGCCGCCTGCTTTCCCAGGTGCATCCACGGATGCCATTTCCGCCAGTCATGTCGAGACTAAGAATGTTCCTGCTAGTCACGTCATGTCCACAAGGGCCTTTTCAGAACAGCCTACTCTCACCGTGTTGGCCACGAAGGCTATTCCAGCGGCTCACATTCAGCCCGTAATGCTCAAGGAGGCCATCTCTGAGTTTCCTGCTGTTCCTCTTGTGCCCCCAGAAGCTGTTCCTGAGCGGACTGCTCATAATGTTTTGGCCATGGAGGTCATTCCAGAGGCTTTCATTCAGCCCGTTATGGCCACGGAGGCCAGCTCCGAGCAACCCGCTCTCCCAGTCACAGCCAGGGAGGCCGTTCCCAGTGTTTTGCCCATGGAGGCCATTCCAGAGGCTTTCATTCAGCCCGTTGTGGCCACAGAGGCCAGCTCCGAGCACCCCGCTCTCCCAGTCACATCCAGGGAGGCCGTTCCCAGTGTTTTGGCCATGGAGGCCATTCCAGAAGTCATGTTCACAGAGGCCATTCCTGAACAGCCCTCTCTCACTGTGTTGGCCACGAAGGCCATTCCAGTGGCTCCCATTCAGCCCGTTATGGTCACGGAGGCCATCCCTGAGTTTTCTGATGTGCCCCCAGAGGCTGTTACTTAGCGGCCTGCTCTCAGTGTTTTGGCCATGGAGGCCAAGCACCCAGCTCTCCCAGTCACAGCCATGGAGGCCGTTCCCAAGCAGCCCGTTGTCACGGCCGCTGAGGCCTTTTCTGAATCTCTTGCCAACCTAATCAAGTGCACAAGGGAGATTCTCGCCAGCCTTGCCGTTGCCACCAAGTATGAGATTCCTGAAGGTGAGCCTCCTGAAACCGCTGCTGAGAGAGCAGTCCCCGAATCCACTCCAGAGAGAGCAGTTCCCGAATCCTCTCCTGAGAGAGCAGTTCTCGAGCCTGCTCCCGTGAGGGGTCCAGTCCCAGTGAGGGCTCCAGCCCCCGAGTTTAGCCCAAAGAGAGTTCCAGTCCCCGAGTTTAGCCCAGTGAGGGCTCCAGTCCCCGAGTTTAGCCCAGAGAGGGCTCCAGTCCCCGAGTTTAGCCCAGTGAGAGCTCCAGTCCCCGAGTTTATCCCGGTGTCGGCTCCAGCCCCAGAGCCCGCCCCAGTGTCAGCTCCAGCCCCAGAGCCCGCCCCAGTGTCGGCTCCAGCCCCAGAGCCCAGCTCCAGTCTCGGAGCCTCCAGAGTCTGCTCCTGAGAGAGCAGTCGCAGTGTCAAATCCCGCCCCTGAGTTCAGCCCAGGGCAGGTACCAGCCCCCAGGGGCATTCTAGAGTCAAGTCCTGTGTCCGTCCATGAAGCTAAGGAGGACATCTCCACAGTTCAAAGGAACGCTCCCAAGACTGCCCCTGTCTCTATGCCCAGCTGGATGCCCAGACCAGTTAGGCCAGTTCCTGCATCTAGAGGCACCTCCAGTCAGGCTCCTGTCTCTCCCTTCACACCCTCTGTCATTCCCTGTTGTGGTTCCCCAGGGCTGGGACCTCCCTGGTCAGCCCCGAACCGTTCCTATGGATTTTCCACCCCCCCAGTCCCACCCCCTGTGTGTTCCAGCTTTTCTGGGACTTCAAGTTTTGTTCCCCACCCAGTCCCCCTGTTAGTGCCTCCTTGGTCCAGGATCCTGCCCTATCTGTCTTGTCTCTGTTTCATGTTTCCTTGTTTGCGTTGTGTGTGTGTGAGCACATGGCTCTGTCTTTGTTGTTGTCTGACATGTGTTTCTTTCGTCCTGCCTCCTTGTTTCCCGTTGCCACTCCCCCTTGTTTAGTCCTCATTTGTCTGAGTGTCGTCAGCTGCCTCTCTCGTTCCCTCCTCATTTGTCTGAGTGTTGTCACCTGTTCCTCCTGTTCTCTGCCCATTTATATTGTGTTCCCTTCCTCTCTTGTGTTGTCAGTTCATTGTTTTAAATTGCGTGTTTGCTATCACTCCTATTAGTCGTGTTCCTGAATTCTCCCAGTTCCTGAATTAAGTTTCTTGTCAGTCCCCAGTCTAGTCCTGTCCTGTTCTGACTTGCAGGCTGAGCTGCTGGTCATCTCTGCCACGCTGCTAGGCCTGTGCAGTGCCTGATACATCCCGATTGTGGAGTGGCTGTGGAGTGGTGAGGAGTGTCAGGCAACCACTGCTTACCTCCGGCCTCCTACTTCGCTGCCTCACTGCTCTCTGGCGGTCTGCCATCCTGGACTCTGTGGCCGATCACCCAGGCCTGCCTGTCTTCCAAGTCTTCCCTGCCTAGCATTTGGACTGTGTTCACCCCTCTCCTCACCATCTCTCGTCTTGTCTGCAAGTCTGTCTCAATAAATCTGTTAACATTCACTCTGCATTTGAGTCCTCCCTTCAGATTCATGACAGTAACACCTGTTTGCAGCGTTGAGCAATGCAGTGCTGAAATTTGCATGCTCACGAATCCTCTCATTATAACACACGAATTGTAGACATTATGAAAGATTCATTATGCATATATTTATTGTGTTATAACAGAGATTTGTGAGATATTATAACGATGAACTGAGATGTCTTTTAGAGATTATCAATGCAGTGCTCTTTGCTGGCATTCTGTCATATCAAACCATGCACGCAGCAGGCGCTTGCTTTAGTTAAAATAACAGTGTTCTGAGAATGTTGATGCTTTAATAACAAATACTTATCGGGAGCGTGTATGCTGGGATTTCATAAATTTAATGGAGAAAAAAGTAACGTTACTAATTACTTCTGAAATAAAGTAATCAGAAAAGTAACGCGATTACTTTTAAAAGGAGTAATCAGTAATCAGTAATTTAATTACATTTTCAGAGTAACTTGCCCAACACTGTTTGCCACAAGGAGAAGTGCGTACGCCTGCTCAGACCCTGATGTGGCGGTAAGTACTTTTCCATGTCAAAGACCGTTTTTATAAATATGAACGTTGCCGTGGATTTTAGCGTATGCACACTCTAAGATCAAATCTGTGCGTACGCACATTTTATAAATGAGGCCCCAGATGATTACATTATTTTAAATGAGTCTACTCGCCAAGATTACTGTTATAAACATGAGCCGCGTCCAAAAGTAAAAGGTGGAGGTGTTAGTACAATTTATAGTAATATTTTAAGTGTTTCTCAGAAGTCTAGTTTCAAGTATAATTTGTTCGAAGTAATGGTGCTTTATATAAAATCATCTAGTGTAATAAGTGCTAATGATAAATCCCTTTTGACATTTTTACTGGCTACTGTAAACAGGCCACCAGGGCACCATACAGACTTTATCAAAGAATTTGCTGATTTTCTGAGATAGTGCTACTGCAGATAAAGTCTTAATTGTTGGTGATTTTAATATCCATGTAGATAATGTTAAATATGCAATGGAATTTGCATTCATAGACATTCTAAACTCTATTGGAGTTAGAAAACGTGTCAGGACCCACTCATTGCTGTAAACATACTTTAGATTTAATATTATCAAATGGAATTGATGTTAATGACATTGAAATTCTGCAGCAGAGCGATGATATCTCAGATCATAATAATAATTAAAGCTGCAAGCAGCGATGAAAGGGCCCTTGCACCCGGGCTCACCGCCACCCGGTGGCTTTAGGAAAATAGCAAACAGTGGGCAATATGCATTTACAGTGGTAAATATAGGAGGAATATGTCAAAATAATTTATATGTGCCAAACGTACTGCTGCCAGCAGGTGGCGCTATGATTCTAAACTGAATGTTGGCAGGTAGATGTCTTCAGGCCAGGACTTTTA
>NW_015547831.1:0-500 GCF_001515605.1 Sinocyclocheilus anshuiensis | reverse complement strand
ATGTCATGATTATGAAGGTGCCATGTCAGTCTTATGCACACCCCTCCAAGTAAAGTGTTACCACTTATTTTGTAGTCAGTGTGCCAGTGTTGCCAATTTAGTGATTTTTGTCACTACACTTCCTCATCCCTTTAGAGACTTTTTTCAAATTATTTTGTCACTAGATTTAGTGACTTCCGCATCCCTTTAGAGACTTTTTTCAAAAACCTACCAACAGAATCAATTTCTTGGACGAACGTTATCTACATTTCGAGACTCTCCCATGACGTCATAAAGGCGAGTTCACTGATCTATATAAATATAAATATAGATCAGTGAACTCACCTTTATGAGTTCATCTAGCAACATTAAGTGACCAGTTTTAGCTACTTTCGATTGAAAGCAGTTGGCAACACTGGTCAGTGTTTTTTTTCCCCTTTGTATTTTAGTGGTTTAAGTGAAATGGGGGGTCATTCAAAAAAAAAATCCACACATCACTTTTGGCCACTGTTGTGTTTGGT
>NW_015547830.1:817-931 GCF_001515605.1 Sinocyclocheilus anshuiensis | reverse complement strand
ATGAGTACTGTTCTTGAAGAGAAGGGAGGGTTGTACCAATGATTCCCTTAAGCAGTCCTCTGTAGTTGTGGTGCCCAGGAACCTGAATGACTCCACTGTCGTTACGGTGCTGTC
>NW_015547830.1:0-189 GCF_001515605.1 Sinocyclocheilus anshuiensis | reverse complement strand
CTGCTGCCTGTCTGTCAGGAAGCTGTTGATCCACTGACAGACGGAGGTGGGCATGGAGAGCTGAGTTAGTTTGGGCAGCAGGAGGTTTGGGATGATAGTGTTAAACACCGAGCTGAAGACCACAAACAGGATCCTCACAAAAGACCCTGGTCTGTCTAGATGTTGCAGAACATAATGCAGTCTCATGTT
>NW_015547829.1:0-2824 GCF_001515605.1 Sinocyclocheilus anshuiensis | reverse complement strand
CCAGCTCCACTGGGGCTGGATGCCATGGTACAGACGTGGCCGAGAAGTGTGGCAGCCTCTAGGGCCTTCTTGGCAGGTGTCTCAATGCAGGACATCTGCGACGCTGCAGGATGGTCCACGCCCCTGACCTTCGTCAGGTTCTATGGCCTAGACATGCGAGCCACTCCTGGTTCCTCTGTTTCTGCCAGCACTTGCTTCATTCCTGGAAGCTGACGCTGGTCTCACCGCACGTGCTTTTATAGCTTCCTGGTCATTACGTCACCCGCCCGTGACATCTCACCCATCTATTGGTCTAATTACACACGAGGTTCAGAGCCGGTCACGCTGAAGGGCATTCCCGAAGCTTCCTCCGATGCAGCGTCTCGTTCCCTCGAGGAACCATGGTTACATACGTAACCTGAGATGTTATCTTGTCTTTTTGGAAATATAACCATTCAATGTGTCTTGAGATATTTATTCTACCTGGCATTAATTATGAAAACAGCAGCATTTACACTTTGAAATTAATTACTAGAGTGATCCTTACACAAAAAAAAATAAATAAATAAATAAAATTATTATTATTGTTGTTGTTGTTGTTTGTTTGTTTTTGTTGTTGTATAAATTATTATATATTATATACAATATTAATTATTGTAATATAATATCATATAACTATTCTATTCTATTCTATTCTATTCTATTCTGTTTTGTTCTGTTCTATTCTTATATTATATCTTTACCCCTGTCCTCAGACAAGATATATCAGTTGCATTTAAGAAAAACAGCAAAATCAAAGTCAGTCTCTTTCCTTGTTTTACCTACTATGAGGTCACAAAAGCTCTAGTAGTTTTTGTTTGTTTGTTTGTTTGTTTGTTTACATGTAGGTTTTTTTTTTTTTTGATTGTTTGTTTGTTTTTTAAATATATTTTTGAGTAAATGTGTTTATTTTCTGTCACACAAATGTAAATAACATATTTGGTATTTTAGATCATTTTTCCTGGATGAAACCATCCTGTAGTCTCAATTCATTTATTCACGATTAAGTGCCATGGAATCTCTTAAACAAATATATTCAACCACAAATGTGAATGCTCACTCCTGAGCCTAAACAAAACGCTTCAATATACACACTCACAAAAACGAACCCCTCAGAGCTGAAATTAATCCCTCCATTTAAAATGGAGAGGCTGTTAGCAGCTTGAGGGGATTTAAATTGTGAGATGACTTAATGGTTGATTTATTTGTTGTACGCCTCAAACAGCCCGCCAGTGTTGTCATCCATTTTCAAAGATCCACCTGCCTCACTATCCCATTCTGTGGGGCCTTGCATTATATGAAGCAGAATAGTGTTACGCTATCTGATCGTCATTCATTTAAAATGTTCCACTGGACAATCCCCTCCCTCCTTTCTCCTCTCGTCAAAGACCCGTCCTGCTTGCTAAATATAACAGAATTCAGTTTGTTCCGCTATGGGAACCCACCATCAAATCCCCTTCTCACCATCCACATGGCGGAACTATCGGACAATAGCACTCTATTCAAGGGAGCTTGGGTAAACTGACACAAAAATGGTGCCATTGTTATCATATTGATTCACCAAACCCAGAAAGCTGTTATGATGGAAAAGGGAGACGGTGTTGAGGTGTTTGGGTGAGAAGACGCAGGTGAGGGAAAGTTGTAGCCACTTTTCTGCTACGAACAATGAGAACGAGTAAGAGAGAGCGTTAGTTAGCTGGGTTTTTCATAAAGCCCTTTTAACGAGTGCCGTTATTAGCCATCATGTAGCAGCCCCCACAGCTGCCACTCCAAGAGTCCATGCTAGCCGGTCACGCAGACGGAGAGTGGGTGGCTAATAACGAGAGGTGACAGAGAGGCTATGTGAAGTGCCTGCTAAAGCTGCGCCATTTACATTTTCAACACTAACCACCCAATCCGCAGTGCTAACTTTGGTGAAACCTCCACCAGCACATGGAATCTTACTAATAATTAGCTTCAACCTACAAACTGAATGGGATGATAATTGCAGGAAAATGTTTGCTTTGAATGGTGCGATTTATGGAGGAGTTTGTGGAGGATCTGACACATCTGATTAAGTTTTGAACTATCCTGAAGGAAGTTTGAATGTTTGTTGTTTTTTCTTCATAAAAATAGGCGCTTGTGTATACAGTATATGTGCATATTTCAAGTGTTTCAGTAGTGATAAATGTATGTTTTCATCTGTTGCTAATTAAACAGTTGCAAACAGAAGTCATATTTGCCTGAGGTAACTATAGCAACAAAAAAGTGCTGTTGTTCATTATAAAATAAGTAATATATTGCTAAAAAAAAAAAATTTCAAATGTTGCAAGTATTTACATGTATGTATAGCCTTTGTTTGTTTCATATAAAAACTTTTATACCATTTTAAAGGCAAAAGCTTACCTTTGATGACATAATAATTTTTCTTAAATAGTGCATTGTCCACATATTTAATCATTAAAAAAAAAAACTAAAAAAAAAAACATTTCTAATGTGTTTCTCATTTTTCCTACAAATATCAGTAATTAATAATTCATAATAATACATGTTTTTAGTGAGTTGCAGTATATAATATTGTAAATCGTGAACTAATCTAACAACCTGAATCAAATATTTTAAATATTAATAAGCAGTGAATCAGTTTTGTTAACATTTTTAAAGTAATAAAAATATGCTATTCCCCTTTTTTTTCCTAGTATTTTACTCTCTATCTCTCTTCTCTCTCTCTCTTACACACACACACACATACACACACACATACACACACACATATATATATACTGTATACATATATATATATATATATATATATATATATATATAT
>NW_015547828.1:3527-6803 GCF_001515605.1 Sinocyclocheilus anshuiensis | reverse complement strand
TCATAATGTATTTGTTTGGAATTATGCAACGATTCTACCCCCATATGTTCGTGTCTTTTTTGTTCAAGCACATGGCTTGTGATTGTTTTGCTGGCCATGTGTTCCTCATTTGCTCTCCATTTATTCTCCTTGTGTTTGCAGTCCCGGGCCAGTTCGTCACTGTATCTCCCTGGATGTGTCCTGTCGTGTCGAGATCCTGCCTTGCCAGCCTGTTTTTTCCCCCATTGGGTAGTTTTTGTTGTCTGTTTTGTTTTATTTTATTAATAAAGCCCTTATCTTCCCGCACTATTGAGTCGTCGCTCCATCCTTCATCCCCAACCCTGACACTTAAAGTGACAGACTGGCGCTTGGGCCATCAAAATGCAAATCTGTTCTTAATCTGAATAAAATTATAGCTTTAATAAACATTAATCTATCAATACATACACTGAAAACTATGCAGTGTTCATTTACATTTGATTACTTTTAGATTTCTTTTGTAGGCTATTACTTACCTGAACAGTAATGTTAGTAGAACTTCATGAAAAAATGACAGCATTGTTCATTTCATTTGTATATTTGTTTTATTGTATTTGTCAGTTTGTTTTACTTTGTTTCTTTGTTCATGTTCTTACTGTATCTTATGTATAAAACATAAAAAATGCCTGCACACTGGTGCATTTACAAATTGATGTTTTATATTAATTTAATTAAATGTTTATTTTACATTTCAGAATATAAAGCAATGTTAATTCAGCTCTTAATTTGTCATATATATATTTCGTAACGGGGTGAAGAATCACACGACAAGTAATCTCAATCAATACCCCGGAGGGTGGATTTATTGGGGTGATGGGTGCTAGTGCGAAAGGTCCAGGTAGGTGCTCCGGTGCCGTGAGTGCTCTCTTCCGTCTTCCCAGTGCAGAGGGTCCGTGCAGTGCTCCTGTGGGGCTGGTCGGTCACACGCTGCTTTCTGTGGGGAAAATGAGAGGGCGAGTTAGTGCTCAGTCTCATGGAGGAATCTCCTAGATGGCAGGGCTTGCGTGTGACCGATCAGCCTGTGATGATGATGGCCAGGTGCTCCTCGCTTGTTTCCAGGGCGACGCTGATGAAGCCTCGGGACGCTCGTCACAATATATATATATAAAACAAGTACTGATAAGAATACCGTTAAAGTACCGAATCGATAAGCAGTATTGATAAGAGTAGTAATACCATTAAAACCTTAATGATACCCATCCCTAGTTATGGCCTTATATTTTTTTAATGCGATTATAACAAAGTGTTGCTTGACCGTTTGGTTCCACAGAAGGATTATGTTTTGGGAACAATTGAGGGTTATCTTCTTTGATCATTTTTTATTGTTGCAGCCCCCAGTTGAGAATGAGCAGATAAAACGGAAGACATTTGACGATCAGGCACCGCTGATTAGGTTTGAACCATCACTGAATTAGTGGGGAAGCTCCTTAATCTTAGGGAGTGTTCATTTGGTGTTGTGTCCATTTGGTGGAATCTGTTTCATGGTGAATCCTACATCTGCCCATTGACGTCAAAGAAGCTGTATTTGTGTCTCTTGTGGTCTACAGTACTGTTACTAGGACTTCTGTGAAAACATCTATTGAATAATATATACATATTATGACTGTTATTTACCAATCATTTTGGCACTTTCTATGCCTGGAAGATTAACAGCACAGTGCTGAAATAAGGTTGCAATCTCAATAGTGTGATTGTTCTACCACTCTCCCACGCAGTCACTCAGCTGCCAAAAACCTGAGGGTACAGTAATGTGGTTGTACCTGTATTTATCCTTTCAGTTAGAATTGCCATTTAAGATTAAGATCTTGAGATTCAGCTAAATTCACACCCTCTTTCTGAGGGTGTACTCACATTAGGTGTTCTGAACCACGCCCAAGCGCATTTGACTCCCAAACCAGGTTTGTGGCTTGGATGTGAGGGATCCAGAGTGATTTTCTGAGCCCCTTTCCTCACTCTGGATATATAGTTCTTGAAGGGTGGGCAGGGGAGCACCAATAATCCTTTCAGCAGTCTGAACTGTCCTCTGTATTCTTCTAATGTCTGAATTTGTAACTGAGCCAAACCAGACAGTAGCTATGTTTCCATCACTCTGTTTTTATGAGCATTTTGAAGTATTGCATCAGAAATGAGTAATGGAAAGTGCCAAATTAAAAAAATAATAAATAAATAAAAATCGCAAAAAAATGTTTACGTTCGCTTGAGGTGGTTTTTGACTTGAATAATAAATAATGAATAATGGGAGATGGAAATGCATTTTGCAGATAAATTCCTCCATGCGCATCAAAAAAGTCATGTGACTTTGCGGTATGGGACATCATAACTTGTTGCACAGCATTTGAAATGTTTTTTATGGTCATTTTGAAATGCCTGAGCAAAGTCTGTCATCAAATAATTTCTGTACAATTGGCTCCCAGAACTGTCTTACATAGAACTGTCTTTTATCTTTGACTTGTTGGATGGAAGCGGTACTTATTCGCAAATGTTTAATGCAATATTCCAAAGTTGCGCATAACTTAAATTTGCAACTTTGGATGGAAACCCGGCTATTGAAGTGCACAGGACAGACTCAATGATGGCTGAGTAGAACTGTGTGAGTGGCTCCTGTGGCAGGTTGAACTTCCTCAGCTGGCGAAGGAAGTACGATCTCTGTTGGGCCTTTTTTTTTAGTTTTTTTTTTACAGTAGATTAAATGTGATTGTCCCACTTCAGGTCCTGAGAGATGGTGGTGCCCAGAAACCTGAATGACTCCACTGCAGTCACAGTGCTGTTCATGATGTTCAGCTCCAGGTTGTTAAGAATGCACCAGACAGCCAGCTGCTTACCCTTATGAAAAAGAAGTTTATTCAAGTGTGCTATTAGTATACTTCGTTTAAACTAAAAAATAGGAAAGTATACTTTTAGTCTACTTTTTATGTATTTCTCAGAAATTGGCTTTATGTACTTCTCAGAAATACACTTAAAATAACATTTAAGTATACTTGACATAGAGAAAATAAAAATATATTTGAGCTACACTTGTGCTCCTAGAATCCCTGTTTTCATTGTTATATGGTAGGGGGCGCTATGTACACACCTTCTGTACAGACTTTCCAAAAAAAACAGAAGTGAAGAAGAAACCAAAACAACAGATACTTCCACATGTAATCTAACAAGATCATCAGACATAAAACAGCATCAAAACTGTGTAACGTTATGGAATAAAATGTTGACCCATGAAGAGGTAATAATGACTGTCAAGCTTTGGGGTGTTGATCGACT
>NW_015547828.1:0-3311 GCF_001515605.1 Sinocyclocheilus anshuiensis | reverse complement strand
TTTTGATTATCATTCTGAATCCAATTCATAGTCTTTTTTCAGCTTTTTGTTCAAAATGTTGTTTATTTATTTATTTTTTATTTATGAAACTTATCCACATTCAAGTGTTTAAAAAAAGAATGCATGAAGCTAGAATAAAATGTTTCTGTTTACAAGCAGATACTCTGTTCTTTATTTCGATGTTTTGTATGTTCAGATATTGATATAACAAAATATATACAAATGAATACCTAACAGGGACATAGTAGTACTGTCACGAATCCTGTCCATGGACTTCCGTTCAATCAATCTTTATTAACATTGTTAGTGTTACGTATTCGGTCCATGAACTTCCGTCTGCTAGCCATCAGAGGTCACCCTTTCCATTTCATTGACTCTCGCACTACACACTGTTGCATATCACCCCGGACTACATTTCCCATCATTCATTACACTGATTGCACACAGCACTGATTGCACACAGCTGTTTCATATCACTCACTCACTATTTAACACTCAATCTCACTCCTTTCAACTGCCGAGTATCGTTTAGCGCTTATCGTTTGATAGCTACTCTACGGAGCCTGTTTAGTTTACCCTGCCTTAGCTTAGTCTGCCTCATCTGTTTTATTGGTTTCTGATCTTTGCCTGTTTTCCTGGATTTATCCCTCTAGTCTCGCCCTTGTCGTTCTGTTTGCCGATCGTTGACCTACGCTAGCCCCAGGATTATTCTTGTGTCTTGCCCGCCATATATCTGTTTGCCGTTGTTCGACCCTGCCTGTGTTTCTGACGACTTCTGCTTTTAATAAAGCTTGCACAAGGATCCGCACGTCTCACGTCTTGTCAGCCCCGTAACAGAATACTCGGCCACACAAGGATCCAGCAGCTTCTCATGTGAACATTGGCCAGGTATGGACACTGCAAGGCTGTTGTTAGTTGTTAGAGTATCTGGACATTGCCTATCACTCCGATTTACCGGACTGTGTTTTGATAGATTTTTTCTGTAATGGAATTAATCAACCGCTAAAGTCTAAGCTTATACTTGAGGGTCTGTGTTCGTCACTGTCAATTTATGGATTATGCTTTATTGACTGTGGGCTCTTTGTGTACGCTGGGTATCGCGGAGGAAGAAAGTGATACTGCGTCTGTGCCTGTAATGGTGGCTGCTGAGTTTAGTCAACCCCAAACTCTGGGATATTCAGGTTTACTGATCGCTACTCCGGTGATGCAACCCGCTCGTGAAATGGCGGCCGCACCAGAGCGCGCTCGCATGATGGTGGCGACAGCGAAGCCCATTCGCAAAATGGCGGCCACACTAGAGCACGCTCACAAAATGGCGGCGACAGCGGAGCACGCTCACAAGATGGTGGACACAACAGCACCCAGTCATGTCACAGCTGCCCATCTTGAGTCGAGTCAAGTCAAGTCACACCTGTTCTTCATGAGTCCAGTCAAGTCACGGTTGATCATCATGAGTCAGGTCAAGTCACAGTTCATTATTATGAGTCTAGTCAAGTCACAACAGATATATGGAGGCTGCCTGTGAACTCTCTTCCTGTTCTGTTCCGGCCAAGGAGGCCATCTGTAAACTCTCTGCCCGTCCTGTCACGGCTATGGAGGCCGTTTGCGAACTCTCTGCTCGTCCTGTCATGGCTATGGAGGCCGCCTGTGAACTCTTTGCCTGTTCTGTTCTGGCCAGGGAGGCAGTCTCTGAACTCTCTGCCTTATCTGTCACACCTGAATCTGTCTGTCACAACCCAAAACCCCGTCTTTGAACCCTTAAACCTGCCTGTCATGAGCCCAGAGAATAAGAATGACACAGCACTGATTGCACACAGCTGTAACCAATCACACATTCACTATATAACACTCACTCAAACAACCCTTCACTGCCGAGTATTGTTTAGCGCTTATCGTTTGATAGCTGCTCTACGGAGCCTGTTTAGTTTACCCTGCCTTAGCTTAGTCTGCCTCGTCTGTTTTATTGGTTTCTGATCTTTGCCTGTTTTCCCGGATTTATCCCTCTAGTCTCGCCCTTGTCCTTCTGCTTTCAAATAAAGCTTGCACATGGATCCACACGTCTCACGTCTTGTCAGCCCTGTAACAAGTATACTTAAAGTATGACAAAGTTCACTTTAAAAAAAATTTACGAGTGTACTTTACAAGTATATTACTAGTACACTGATATTTGTATACTTACTACATAAAGTATACTTAAAAATATACTTGAACTTTACGTGTACTTAAGATAAGCTTGAAGTATACTACTTTTTGGTAAGGGTAACCTTGCTTCTACTGTATATGCAGACTCATCACCATCCTGGATGAGGCCGATGACTGTAGTGTCATCTGCAAACTTCAGGAGCTTGACAGAGGGGTCAGTAGAGGTGCAGTCATTGGTGTAGAGGGAGAAGAACAAGAAGAGAGAGAAGTGGGGAGAGGACACATCCCTGGGGGGTGCCAGTGCTGATAGTGCAGCTGTTTGACGTTAATTTCCCCAGTCTCAGTAGCTGTTGCCTATCTGTCAGAAAGCTGGTGATCCATTGACAGATAGAGCTAGGAACAGAAAGCAGGGTTAGTTTAGTCTGGAGGAGTGCTGGGATAATTGTATTGAAGGCCGAACTGAAGTCCACAAACAGAATACACACGAGTCCCTGGTTTGTCTAAATGTTGTAGGATATAAGGCAGTCCCATGTTGACCTGTTTGCTGAAAAAAGTAACCCAGTAAGGGTCCAGTGATGTCCTTCAGATAATGCAACACCAGCCTCTCAAAAATGACTTCATGACCACAGATGTTAGGGCAACAGGTTCATTAATCATTAAGTCCTGTGATTTTGGGTTTCTTTGGAATGGGGATGATGGTGTAGCATTTGAAGCAGGCAGGGATTTCACACAGTTCCAGTGATCTGTTGAAGATTTGTGAAAAGATGGAGGCCAGCTGGTCAGCACAGGTTTTCAGACAGGCTGGTGAAACATCGTCTGGGCCTGTTGCTTTTCTTCTCTTCTGTTTCCTGAAGACCTGACGCACATGATCTTTACTGATCTGAAGTGCAGGAGGTGGGGAAAGGGGGTTGCTGGAGATGTTAATGGTTGTGTAGAGACAGGGGCGGACATACCCATTAGGCAAAGGTAGGCGACCGCCTTGGGCCCCCAAAAGCCAAGGGCCCCCTAAAATGCTTTTCATATAGGATATGCGCATTAACCGCTGACACGTGAATGGTTGCTGTTTACGGTGTATATTACCATGACAACCATCCGAGTCAGTGGCGCCTGCAGGTGTACGGCTGTATTCAAGATTCAAGATTCAAGATTTTTATTTGTCACATACATGG
>NW_015547827.1:7297-9307 GCF_001515605.1 Sinocyclocheilus anshuiensis | reverse complement strand
TGTGAGGGATTGGTTCTGTCTTGCAACATTTGCGTGTGTTCAGATCATAGACTGTATAAACTGTCAGAAGTGAGTGAATGCTCTCTATGATTGATTGGTTCTGTCTTGCAACATTTGCGTGTTCAGAGGAGCAGGAAAATAGTTCTATCCTACACAATTACTCGCTGACAAAGGTTATTCGCCCAATTAAATGCACATTGTATGCATTATTTTTTTTGTTTTTTGTTAAATTAACAAAATCACTGTTCAAAATCACTACACACCTTAGTATCGATATTTTTTGTTTGAGTATCGATACTTTCGATACTCGCGTTAGTATCGATATATCGATACTTTGGATCGATACGCCCATCCCTAGATGAGATAAGCATGGCGGAGAGATCGGTGAGTAGTCTGTAATATTTTTTATCATATGGTGAAAATTATCGTATATGTTAAGTTAAGCGTTTATCTGCTAAATACTTAATTTGTGCTTGGCTTTATATCTTGTAAATGGGCCTTGCGGTGAAGTTATAAAGACGTTTATTATTCATAAATATAAATAGTTTGTTCTACTTTCCTCCGTATAAGCATTGTTTATGAGTTAATATTACTTTATAGTTGAGTTATTTTAATCCCATTTGTCAACGTTGAGATAATTGTGTGGTGCTTTCATCTCTTGTAGACGGTTCAGAGAGGTGACACATTACCTGAGCTGCAGCAGTGCAACAAGTGTTGCAACAATTACCACAGCCCTTTTTGCTCGGCCAGTGTGTTTAAGCCAGCCAAACTGGTCAAATTAAAAAGTCATCTTCAAAGCCACTTCAACAAGGCAGTTGTCTGAGGAGGTATGCATATATTGAGTTTCTTGTTTAATATATGTACTCACCAGAATTGGGTAGTAATTGATTAAATGTAATCTGGATTAGGTAATCAGATTCCAAAAATTAAGTACTTGTAATTAGATTAAATTAAATTTTAAAATACTCGTAATCAGACTACAGTTACTTTTTTATGGATTACATGATTACATATTATTCATACAATAGCAATAAATTATTCATAATTTATCAATTCTCCTAATTCCCCTTTTTCATCTTTTAAATGTTCCTTTCTAAAATATCCTACCGCTTATATACACTCAGAAAGTCTTCCAGTTTTGTGGACATTCACAGAAAGACCAGGTGGCTACACAGGTGGCTACATCAGGTGGCTACACAGCATTTGACCACTGGATTTACAAAAATCATTTGAAGTGTTTCAACGTTGCATCAACTACTGATGAACACATTGATATTTATCTGAATTATCACTCAGTAGGTTATTTAACCATCTATTTCAATGTCTTGGAAGGCATTTGTCGTTCAAACACATTAAAATGCACAGATTCACATTATTTCTTATTTACATGTAATGCAGGCATTCCCAAACTTTGTTTTGTCATCTAAACATCTTTCATCTAATATATTTACTTAAAGTACCCCTGAGATTTTAAAATAAATATTTAATAATTAAGTATCACCTTTGCATGTTCACGGCTAATGGTCACGTGACATGCATGGGTAAACAAATAAAAGAATTCGTTTTTTTAGGAAGTGTTTTACTTCTTTTTATGTTATTTTAAAATGATTTTTTAAATGTTAATTTGTTGTTAATTTCAACTAATAGAATATATTTTCTTTCTTTTTGTATTTTTATATCAATATGGTATAAGACTATCCTATTTAAATCAATGTGATAAATGAGTAAGGTCAAAAGTAATCTAAAAGTAATCTGAGTATATTACCTGAAATGTGTAATGTAATGGATTATGTTACAAACTACAATTTTTGTCATGTAATTTGGAATCAGTAATGGATTACAATTGTCAAGTAATCTACCCAGCTCTGGTACTCACAATATATTATTGCATAATAGTTTACCAGTATACTTATTTATTTAGTTTAGGCTTTACACCAGTGTGAACTAGGATGTAGACCAACACTGCATCAATTTTTTTGCGAGATTATTTTGTTGGTAAATAAGGAACAA
>NW_015547827.1:6758-7282 GCF_001515605.1 Sinocyclocheilus anshuiensis | reverse complement strand
GGGGGGGTGGGGCATTTACACAGAGAATATCCTTATTTTTTGTTGTTTTCCAGTATGCTCTACATCTTGTCTCGGGAGCACCCTTTGATTTTACATCTGTAAGTTAAAGTAATTGACCTTTATGATGTTGTAGAAGTTGATATTTCAAGATTTCTCTCTGTTTTTGTCTTCCAGTGTGACATTCCAAACATATGAAGATGGTTGACCTTTGGGGTTTTCTCTGAAAGGTAGATACTGGACATTTCCTCCAGTCCACCATTACATTTGCACCCCCTTCTGACCAATTTTAAATTAACCAAGATATGTATATTACAGTGCAGAAACCCTACAAGATCAAGCTACACTTCGCAGCAGTGAGGTATGTCTCAAATATAAACACACACACACACATATATATACACTGCCGTTCAAAAGTTTATCAATAAGATTTTTAATGTTTTTAAGAGAAGTGACCTCTGCTCATCAAGGCTGCATTTATTTGATCAAAAATACAGAAAAAAACGGTCATGTTGTGAAATAATGTT
>NW_015547827.1:0-6423 GCF_001515605.1 Sinocyclocheilus anshuiensis | reverse complement strand
GGTTTTCTGTTTTAATATACTTTAAAATATAATTTATTTCTGTGACAAAAAGCTGAGTTTTCAGCATTATTACTCCAGTCTTCAGTTTCACATGATCCTTCAGAAATCATTCTAATATGCTGATTTATTATCAATGTTGAAAGCAGTTTTTGCTGCTTAATATTTTTTTTGAAACCTGTGATACCTTTTTCTGGATTCTCTGATGAATAAAAAGAATAAAAAGAACAGCATTTATTCAAAGTAGAAACACTATAAGTCTTTACTGTCACTTTATATCAATTTAACACATCTTTGCTGAATAAAAGTAAGTTAAGAACGTTAATTTCTTTCAGAAATAAAGAAAACAAATCTGCTGACCCCAAACTTTTAAATGGTAGTGTATATTGTTACAAAAGATTTATATTTTAAATAAATGCTGTTCTTTTTATCCATCAAATAATCCTCCAAAAAGTATGAGAGATTCCAAAAAAATATGAAACTGCAAAAACAAGTTTTCAACATTGATAATAAATCAGCATATTAGAATAATTTCTGAAAGATCATGTGACACTGAAAACTGGAGTAATGATACTGAAAACTCAGCTTTGATCACTGGAATAAATATTTTTAAGTATATTAAAATAGAAAACCGTAATTTTAAATTGCAATAATATTTCACAATTTTTTCCCTGTATTTTTGATCAAATAAATGCAGCCTTAATGAGCATAAGAATTTTACTGATCCAAAACTTTTGAACTAACTTTTGAATAATATATATATTTACATATAATACATTTTTAAGAAATATTAAAGTTACATTTTCCTTTAATTTTCTGTAATGAAGGAGCTCCCAGTAATCCGATATGTGACAGAAGCTGTGAAATGGCTCCATTCCAACAGACATCTGCTCAGGGGACCAGTGGAAGAACCTCTTTTCCTTATAATGGATGAAGAGGACAAGGAAAAGGCCCTCAACAATCTCCTGGAACAATCAGAAGCTTCCAGAGTGCCCTTCACATTTAATTTTGTGTTCAGGGATGACATGGAGTTATTTTTGCAGGAATGTCATGACAAAATGGGCCTAATAGTGAATTGTTCATTTGATAAACTTCAATTTAATTATTGTATACATTTTAATTGTTTCTTTTAAAATTATGTGTTAGATTTTTATTGAAATGTTTTAGTTTTCATATAGGAAAATGCATGATGCGCATGTTCTTGGCTTTGGAGTAAACGTTTATTTTGAATCTTGTGATTAAAGTATATTTCCTATAAAATGCCCATAAGTTTCAAACATTATTTTTAATATCATGAACTTCAAATAACTTACATAATACAATGAAACGAATAACTATATACAATTATATTACACAAGATTAATGTTTTAAAATGCTTGTTGTAATGTACCTTAATATATCATCATAACATGCATGCATACATAAAGTATGATGTTTCGTGTGTAGTAAAAACAAATTACGCTCCAAACCCGTAAGTGGCGCTACTCTGTTAAGAACGTTAAAGGGTTAGTGTTGTACACAGAAGCAGCTCCGGGCGGATGACGTATGAGTTCAGTGTCCCGCTAGCGGAGGCATACTCACGCTAGGGTGGAGGTGGTCATTGAGGGAGGCAGACATTGCCAAATGAGGCCCAGCACCGGGGGAAAGCTGTGGTGTGTAGCTGAGTGAAGGGGGGAGCAGAGCGGGTCCTGGGAGCAGCGAAATCTGGGGCGTGGCCCAGACTTGAAGGCCTACTACTGTGGCCCGGTTCTTGAAGATACGCTGGGCTTTTTTCATTCTCTTTCATGGTCAGAAAAAAGGTTCTGATCAGGTACAATTTTGTTTCTAGGGGAATCAAACATATAACTGTATTTAAAGGTCAACAATAGGTCCTTAGGGTACAAATATGCACCCAAAACGAGTTATAAAGGTACAACTTTTCAGGTTCAGATATGAAAGGATTTTCAGATTTTTTACCTTTTGAAACTTTTTTTAAAAGTTTAGGCCCAACTAGAATAACTTATGTTTATGTTTTTTGTTTATTAATTTAATGTATGGCTGCTCATGATAACATCAAGACACTATATTAAATTGCTTTTAAATGTTAAAAATATATCTACACAAAGCATGTAAGAAAGCCTACTACTACAACCACTTTATGTCTCTTGCATGTAAAATAAGACATATATCATTTACACGTGTTAAAAAATTTATTAAATATTTTTAATAATTGTTAATGTTTTTGTTTTAAATATGTAATATTATACTTTTGTCAAAGAACTTTCTTATTAAATGTATTTTTATTTATTATAACTTTCGACCATTGCATCACTTTTTTTTTTGAAAGAAAGATGCTGAATTAAATTTGGAACAAATGAAAAGTGAAGTGAAAGTCATGATATTTGCCAAGTATGGTAACCAAGTGCACACACACAGCAGAGAGTAGTGAACACACAGAGCAGTTGGGGGTTCGGTGCCTTGCTCAAGGGCACCTCAGTTGTGGGTATTGAAGTTGGATGAGAGTGCTGTACATTCACTCCCCCCACCCACAATCCCTGCCGGTATTGAGACTTGAACCCACAACCTTCAGGTTGCAAGTCCGACTCTCTAACCATTAGGCCACGACTGCCATGAATAAGGACCATGTGGAATGGCAACAATTAATTATACTCAAGCAATTATATTCAAAATGTACCTTATTGCTTATGCAGACGTTATGGTTGTTGTTGCTTAGAAAATGTCCCCCGCTTGGCTGGAGTCGTTCGGTTCTGAAGCGAGTGAGTAAGTGGGCCTGCTTTAACAGAACTTTGCATGATTTCCAATGCAGAGTATTTCGGATTTCTCAGGTAAATGTGGAATGTTATATTCTTATTTTTACACGTGTCATGTTCTGTTGATTTTGTCTAACTCTGTGTTCCCCTGCTTTAAGCCTGCAAAAAGAACTTGCACCAGACTTGCAGGAGTATGTTAGCCTTCTCGGGGAAGATGTCTACGGCTAATGCAATTTGGTATACAAGTCACAGAAGAGGAGAGGAGGGTGTTTTTTGAAGGTGAGCATGTTGTAACATGTTGAAACGTCTTAAGAAAATCAAGTATTTTCTCGAAGATTTTCTCAATGTGACAACACATTTTATCCATGACTATATTTACACAGCCTCTCATATCTTATTGCTTTAATAATAACTATAACCAACACTGTATGTTAACCATTGTAATTAGTGATTAACTAATGTTTTACATTTTGAGACCTTTTTTTTCTCACCGTAGCGAGTGTGATGATTATGTTATAGGCCGCACAAGAATTGCCCAGCGCACTCACTCAGATTATACACGGCCATTTTGTGTTGAGTTGAGACATCAAACGGCAAAGCAAGCGATTAATAAAGTAAAAGGACAGCACGCAAGCGAATATTTATTTGTTAAAGAACACTTGATGACATAAACAATATTTGATATAGATAATACTTAACAGTTTTTGATAGGAAAAATCCACATTAGCATCCAGAATAAATGCAAAGACATTTGTTTTTAAATAATTGTAAGGTTTTTATTTGCATTATCCAATAACAAAACCCAGTGTGATGCTGAAGCAGTGTCCTGTTACTTCACTGAAGGTCATTTGGGCTTCTGTCGTGGAATTGTGCATCTCTATTATGCTTACTTTAAAATCATTCATTTAGGTTACCACAGTGTATTGTGAATTGACTATTAAGATGATCAAGAAAAGGGTAGGGCACATATTTCATGTAGGCCTAAAACTTTCTTGGTAAAATGCTGAAGTTAATGTTATTGTTTGTTTAAGTAATAATTTGTCTTTTCAGTACTAAGAACTGGTACTAAACAGTATTTATATTATTGTATTTAATAATATAACATTGTAACATTGCAATGCCAAATTGTTACTTTCTCTTTTTCAACCCATCGACAGCTTTTTCTGCTTTTTTGAAGTTCTGAAGTTGCCTTTTTTAATGTTCAGGCTAAGTTGGACTGAAAAGAATGCAAACTTTTGACATCAGATAGAAACAAAATTATTAGAACACTGTATGAGAGCATGGCTCAGTACAAGATGTAAGTATTCCTCATTAACTGTGCCAGTGTCTGAATGGCTTACATTCAGTTTATTTTTATTCAGTTATTTTTGTAGGTATACAACTAATGAAGAGTATGTGCAAGTGGCTATGTTGCTGACTCTGAGGTACACCTTTTTTAGAAGACAAAGAGAGCAATGGATAAGTATAGGTGGGTTACTTTTAATGTCCTACTCTTGGTTCTGTTTGTGCAATTTGTTATTTTGTGTAATTTTTTCTTTTTTTTTTCTTTGCCCAAATATTATTTTAAATAGCACACATGGCACAAGTCTCTGAAATGCAAGTTTTCAGCGGACACCTGATGTTGAAGAAGTGAAAAGACTTAAACAGAAGCTTGGTTATTCAAAAAAGTCTCTGCAACCTGAAGAAAGCAATTGCAAGCAAATGACAAGGCCTTTGATGAAAGCATATTTTTATAATCTTTTTACAGTGCTACATGTTTCCAGTGTGTTGTTCTCCAATTTATCATTATTACAAGTGGCAAGATGCAAACATTTTCATTATTTTCTTGCTTAGAAATTAGAAATAATATTTAACCTGATGTTTTGTTTATGTCAATGCACAAGGACACTGATGTTGTTGGAGAGAATGCTGCATCAATAGAGGGACATTTGAAAGTCCTGCAGGACCAGTACAGAAGGACAAAGCCAGATACTCACATTGTTGAAGAGCGAATGAGGAGGACCTTTGCCTGGAGGCAAAAGGAGATTACTAGCGGGATGACTATTGAAGATATCCATTCTTTTATCCACAAATATTCATTCTTGAAGAGTCCATCAGGGGTTAGTGTGCAGATTATAATTATGAAATTACACAAACCCATTTGAATGTGAATTTGAAGACACTGAAAGTGTATCAAATCCTGTTTTAAAGTTTTTACATTTTCTTATGCTTGTCTTTCTTAACTAATTGCAGCTTTAACAAGAAATTGGTTTCCTGTATAAATCTGTATAAATTTCTGTATAAATGCCGCCACTTTCAAGAAAATTTTGGAAACATTGCATCCAGTGTGCTACAGCTCACTCGAGGGAAATCTCTTTTAGCAAAGCTGCAAAAAGAAGCTAGAGAAGAATCTGTGAGTGAAGACCATCTTTATAACTGACTCTTAAAATTTGTCCTCTTTATTAAGCCCATCTAATTCTAGCATTGGTTGGATACCAATATATTTGTGTCATATCTTATGTTTCAGGAATTGTTTTTCAACAGCACTTGTCATGTTGCCAGCCTTGTTCAGAGAGAAGCTTGAACATTTCACTGTGCTTGGGGAGGTGATCATATAGTTCTCTGACTTGTATGTTTGTGATAAATGCATTTTATAATTCATAAACTGTATTTACTGTGCCCACATACTAATAGGGGTAAATAACTTTATCCCAAAAGTTCCCAAGGATTTGTAATTTGTAAATCCAGTGAAATTAAAATTTTAAATAATGTCTCGTCCCTTGTCATTGTCACCTATCAGTGATGTAATATCCGCGCTATCCTCAGCTACCGCTTGTAGCAACTATGGCACCACATGTGGAAAAATGCGGAAGTGGTTGTTATACAGCATCTAGCATGCAACTGTTATGTCGTTCAGTCATCATGGATCACGATTATTCATTGGCGAGTACAGAAAATCTAAAAAATAAAAACGTAGATCAACTGAGGCAAGCAGGCTTTGGGACAAACGGAGAAAAAAACAAGGATCAATATCGGCATGCCGTTTTTGGACTTGACAGAGTTTCTGCTCTCACATGTGTTTTAATAGACAAGTGTTTGTAATTGTACATAATTCTGTGTAGGTTATGGGTTACTACTTCAGTAACGCTTTTTATCCAAGTCTGGCAAACAAGTCTATGGCAGTGTAATTAAATACAGTATGTGTTGCACAAAAATATTTAGACATTACTTGCAAATATTGTGGGTTTGTTCAAATGTAATTTAAGTATGATTATTTTAAACACGTAAAACTTAACCAACCAAATCATTTGACAAATGGTTACATATCAGTAACAGGCTAATATTAAAAGGGTTCTATTATGCTCTTTTACAAAGTCTTGATTTTGTTTTGGGGGTGTACTAGAACAGGCTCTCATACTAGGTTGTTCGAAAAACACATTATTTTTCACATATTTTACATTATTACAACACCTCTCTCCCCAGTCTATTCAAGTACAGGAGGCCACTGACTGGAAAACTTATGGTATTACAATTCTGCGCGCGCGAAAGATCATATTTTGAGCGCGCAAAAGTGCGTTTTGCACGCGAGCGAACTGAGTTTTGTGGAGAAAATGCTTCTCTCGCAAAGAAGAAAGTATTTCGAGTGCACGACAATCAATTTTGCATTTAAAATAAGTTTTTGGATGTGTGCAGACCT
>NW_015547826.1:10769-17778 GCF_001515605.1 Sinocyclocheilus anshuiensis | reverse complement strand
TGAAATGAACAAGAATCATCTATAATATTGTTCAGAATGAAAAAATAATAATATTGTTGGATCAATGTTACATGTTGTTTCTAAATCACTTTTGCTGAAACCCTGAAAATACAACTGAGATGTCAAAATAAAAGAGTGTTGACATCTGATGTACCAAGTAAATGTTGAAACAACATTAATGTGTCAACTATACTTCAATGGTACACCAAGAAATCCCTAATTCCAAAGTTTGGAGAAAACTTTTAAAAATAAAACACACCTGACATCATATATATTGCTTCCCAACTCATAAATACAAATCCTGAAAGCACTATTACGTCTGCATAATATGTTCCAGGGTCAGAAATAAACTTTTCCATTGAGGGGTAATATTTGCCCCATGGGACTGATTTCCAGGGGCATTTTTTTAAACCTTTGTAAGGGCAAACTTTATAATTAGCCATACTTTATTAATTGTATCCGTGTTATCTTTAATGTCAAATATTTAAATTTAGCCAATTACTAAAATCGATCAAAACTGTTACCAATAACAAAATATTTAAAATGGTATATTCTACATTTAAAAAATAGGAACTGATTGGGCTGCAATATTATGACAACAATTATTGTTAATTATTGCTGTTTATATTGTTATAATCAGTCAATTAAGAGAATAGAATACATAAAAACAGTCTATGGTTTGGAGAAATGGCATGTCATACTCTGACTACAGACAAACGTATCAGTTTATGATGTTAGTCCAGCGCAAATTATGCAAAAACTTCTATCACAACCAGTGAAGCGGTCTATGAGGCTAAATTAATCTCTTACATCATATCTGCAGTTTGTAGTTTATGATGAAAGAATTCACAATAATGCAGAAATCAGTCGGTTAGCGCAAGTATGTGATATCTAAACATCTCCCTCTAATACTAAATGGCCAGTGTCCAGAGTCTAGCACCAACCAGTTTCTTGTAATCCTGAAGACCTAGATTAGCTGGTTCAGGTGTGTCTAATTAGGGTTGGAGCAAAATGCTCCAGGTGGTCCTCCAGGAGCTGAATTTGACACCCCTTTACTAAAGCATTTCTCTTTGTATCTTTTGTGGGTTTTTTAAACAGAAGGATAAGGGAGTGTAAAGTCCAAAACACACTGCACGATTTTAGCAATCCTATAAGATCACTGCATGTCACACTGTGCAACGCGTGTAGACTGTACGATGAAGACAGCAGCTGATTCGTACAATACTATGCACGTTACTGTAAGAATAAAACGTCATCAGCATGCGCTAGTGGTAAACAAAAAGAGCATGATAAATCACAACTTAGCAGTTGCATTTTTTTGTGTGCTGAAAAAAGTGGAAGTGGCGAAAGAGGAAGAGATAAGAGCTTGAGGTAAGAAGTTTTATGTTTTAGCGCCATGTCGCGTTGATTTCATGTTGCATTTTTATTGGCTGGTCAGTAAACGTGGATCATACCAGCAAACATCATGCTGTATTGTAGGCTAACTTTGGTCACAAGACCGTGACAAAGGCCATCTTTGAACCTCTCTCACTGTACGACATTAGAGCACCGATTAGGAGCCACGATCGTCTGGGACAGCCGAAAATCATGCAGTGTGTTTGGGGCTTAAGGTGTTGTCCGAAATATCGCAATGTATTACCATTCTTACAGTATCACAATATATTGCAATATACAATATATTGTAACCGCTGCATTGTGATACATATTGTATCAACTAATTCTTAGCGAAACACAGACCTGATAAACACTGAAAATATTCTGTTCAAGCTTCTTCAAAGTTTAGTGTATAAGCATCAGCGTATTTACGTCTTCAATACCTGAAAATAGCATGCAGTTAAATAATAATACAATGAGAATAAACATGAAATCATATAGACCAGGCGTGCCCAAACTCGGTCCTGGAGGGCCGGTGTCCTGCAGAGTTTAGCGCCAACCCCAATTAGACACACCTGAACCAGCTAATCAAGCTCTTACTAGGCATACTAGAAACTTCCCAGCAGGTGTGTTGAGGCAAATTGGAGCTAAACTTTGCCCTCCAGGACCGAGTTTGGGCACCCTTGATATAGATATATACCTACATATAGCATATATCTAAAAATACATATACTGTTAAACTGCATACAGCAGTTAAAATTATCCACAACATCCAGTCTCGTACTGCTACCATCATTAAGACAAACTAATCCCAGTTCATCCATTACTTCCTCAGTTATGGTACCATTAAAATCAGTGAAAGCACTCCTCCACAGGGTATTATGGGCATTAAACTCCTTTTTATCATCTCTGGTAGTCAACTGGAGACTGACGTTTGATTAGTAAAAAATGGTGGGTCAATATTGACCCCGGCAAAAAAATGGTGAGGACATGTCCCACCCACAAATTATGGCAAATTATGTGAAAATGATATCTTTGTGGGCAAATGTGTCGTCCCTCACATTGTGGTGGCTTTGAAATCCAATATAAGTGTATAGATGAAGGTTGGATGTCCACATATCGAATATGTACCTGATTTAAATCCACATTTGTAAGTGGCTCAGATGGGGTGCAAAAAAAAATACAATCTCGTGCAACTAATTCCGATCTGTCTCAGATATGAGTAAAAATTGGGATTTTTTTGTGCCAATGTAAAGTCAGCCAATGTGTAAGCTGTAATAAATGTATTCCCACAATCGAAGCACATTTGATTCATTACACCACTGTCACTTTTCTGGTGTATTTCTGAAGCACCCTGCTGAGTACAACTCTTGCACACAGAAAACATATTTGAGGCTTCTCCTTTGTATTGTTGCTGCACTGATCATAGTCAATGGTCTTTCTCCAGAATGGGAATGCAAATGAAATTTAAGAGTGTCTGCATCTGCAAAACTCTTGAAACATTGATCACATGTGTTCTCTACAGTGTGGATCATGTTTATTCTGTTGAAATTTTTTTATAATACTAACACATATCTGGCTTTTTTTAATCCGTGTTATTTTAGGGTTTTGATCTCTCAACTGAGAGAACACATGCTGTTTATTTTATTACAATATCACAACTAAACTTTGACTAGGCTAGACGTGTTGCATATTAATTGTACTAAAACCTCAAAGCATATTTAAATTTTTGTGTAGTTTATTTTACTCCATAATGATGTTCTAATTGAGGGCATTTGTATTGTATAGGTAGGGCCCAAACATAACCTCAAGCCCAGGGGCCCCGGCACCCTAAGTCCTGCCCTGGAACTCGTTACTTGTGAACTGGGAGTTTTCTGAGAGCTACAACTTCTACTACCTGACCACCCCAGATTCATTAGGCGATATGTTTAGGCATTTATAGTGCGATAGTTCCGAATCCGAGTCCAAGGATGTGAACAGCTCCAAGCAGAACGTCACGTATTGTCATCTTGAAATCACAGTGACTACGACATGCCGTGAATGCAGCTTTTGATTACGGGTTTGGCGGAGTGGATTTCTGGAATCAATTCGGTAGGCTCCATTTAATTTTGGTCAATATCAAGGTTTTCATAGTGGTGTTTATGACACTTTATATAGATGAGCATATAGTTCAATCCATAAAGCTATTGCTGTCTGATTTAATTTGTATATGCAGTATTTTTCTACTGTGCCTATTGAAAAGTTTGACTGTAGAATGTTTTCTAAAAAGTTCGGTATGCTATTTGTTATTTATCTGTATATAATCCTGTTGAAACAAGTTGGTCTTGTGGAGGCAGGTCTTGGGTATTAGAGTCATGGACTGAAAATAGGCCCCATTCTGGCCCTGTTTCAAAGTGTAAGGTATTTTCCTGATAAAATAACTTCATAATTTCTTTATGTGTTTGAACGTCAAAATTCCTAAAAATGTCAAAATTCCTGCTTGCCAAATATTCACGTAAACAAGTTGGTTCCAGTGGTGCAGCGGGGGAAGCGGGGGAAGTGAATTAAAAAAATTAGAAAAATTCCCTCTTCAGCTTAATGCTTTATTTTTATCTCTATTCTACTCCAGATAGCATGAAACCATTGAAACATATTAAGTCAATGCTAATGCGTAAATGCTAATTGCACTGAATTAATGTTACAAAGTGATGTTGGATCAATATCACTTTTGCACCCACAACTAACGCTGAAACAAGGTTGTGATTTCTGAATATTTAATCAACGGCTATGATGTTCATTCTACAGCACTGTTGAATCAACATTGAAATGAACAAGAATCATCTATAATATTGTTCAGAATGAAAAAAATATATATATTGTTTGTTACATGTTACATGTTGTTTCTAAATCACTTTTGCTGAAACCCTGAAAATACAACTGAGATGTCAAAAGTGTTGACATTTGACATCTGATGTACCAAGTAAATGTTGAAACAACATTAATGTGTCAACTATACTTCAATGGTACACCAAGAAATCCCTAATTCCAAAGTTTGGAGAAAACTTTAAAAAATAAAACGAACACCTGAACACACCTTGGTAACAAACACTTGAACAGTTTGTCTTAACTTTAAAAATAAAAATTTTTACTAAATAAACAGTTCTATGCTCTACATTGTGTGCCAAAAACGTTATAAACAGAATTTTAACATAGTAAAAAAAAATAAAACAAACAAAAACATTTTAATTGGTCAAAGCAAGAATGTTCTGCAGAAACACATTCAGTCTTCTGAATACAGTAACACGTTACTGTCATTTATTTTCTTTCTGTAAATGCAATGGGCTTTTTATTATAATCTCATTACAGTTTTTGCTCTCCCATGGGCACAAAACATTTTTCAATTCAAACCGTCTGCATCCCAGGATATTGGAAAGGAAAAAGAGGAAAGGACATGACGTGTGGCCAAATATGAAGTCCCATACTCAGAATTTGTGTTCCGCATTTGACCATCTAAGTGAACACACACACGGAGCAGTGGGCAGACATTTTTGCTGCGGCGCCCAGGGAGCAAGTTGGGGGTCTGGTGCCTTGCTCAAGGGTATCCAGGTGAAAAAGACGTAGTATTAAATGAAATGTCATTACAACACCTTACACTACCTTATCCTCCTGTTTAATATGTAAAAAAAAAAACATATTTTCAATTAACTTTAATTTAGTAAATTACCTGTATTTGTTTAAGTTATTATAACTTAATCAAAACAACCCAACTGCAGTTTGATTGAAATTACTTTGAATGTGCAATATAAAAAAACGTGATTTCTGAAAATGAATAAAAATGGAGTTATCGTTTTTGCAAATGAACTCTTCATTTATATATGGGGCAGTCTTGGCCTAGTGGTTAGAGAGTTGGACTTGTAACCCAAAGGTCGGTGGTTCAAAGAGTGGGGTCTAGTATACTGACATCATATATGTTGCTTCCCAACTCATAAATACAAACCCTGAAAGCACTATTACATCTGCATAATATGTTCCAGGGTCAGAAATAAACTTTTCCATTAAGGGGTAATATTTGCCCCATGGTACTGATTTCCAGGGGCATTTTTTTTTACCTTTGTAAGCGCAATCTTTATCATTAGCCTACCTTATTAATTGTATCTGTGTTATCTTTAATGTCAAATACTTAAATTTAGCCAATTACTAAAATTGATCGAGACTGTTACCAGTAACAAAATATTTAAAATTGTATATTCTACCTTTAAAAAATAGGAACTTGGGCTGCAATATTATGACAACAGTTATTGTTAATTATTGCTGTTTTCTTTGGTTTTCTTTAGCGGTAAATGCTGATATCTAAACATCTCCCTCTAATACTAAATGGCCGGTGTAGCACCAACCAGTTCCACCACACCTGCCTGGACGTTTCTAGTCATCCTGAAGACCTTGATTAGCTGGTTCAGGTGTGTTTAATTGGGGTTAGAGAAAAACACTGCAGGTGGCCTTCCAGGAGCTGAATTTGACACCCCTGTACTAAAGCATTTGTCCTTTTGTATCTTTTGTGTTTTCTTTCAGAGTTTTAAAAGTTTGTGTTATAGCAAAAGCAGATAACTCCAACAGCAGATAACTCCACACTTCATGTTTTAGAGTTTAAAAAACACTCGTTTAATCTTTGGAATCTCCTCAGATGACAATGTAGATGCCTGACAAACGTTGTTGTTAGGGTTGCTAACTGTCCCGTATTAGCCGGGACATCCTGTATTTTGGGCCTAATTGATTTGTCCCGTAGCCTACGTGACTTCCCTTGTCCCGTTTTTTGACTGCTACGCTGATCTAACCACTGACTGATACAACAGCAGCAGTGCTGATCACTTGAGAATGATCACCGATACCTGCCATCATCCAATCACGGCCCCCCTCACGCAGTATACGTTAAGTAAATCAGAAATCGTGAACTGTTCGAGGAAGGCTGCGCAATCCTCTGCCGGCTCGTCGCTCCCTCCTCACAGCAAGCGGCACTCGCACTAACTCCAATTCCGTCCGTGTTTTCACTTCAGTAAATCAGTTTTGGTGAATACAAACTACGTGATTATTTTTCATGAGTCCAACATCAGTAAGTGAAGTTGTATTGTAATGTTGTTAAATAGAGAAAAACATGTTATATTTAAGTAACAAATAGCATAATTCTTAACCTTGGACCTTATTCTTGAAACACAAAATGACCAATAAAAAGGTGTCAAGCACCAAAAGCAGCCCATATTAAATCTATAAGCAGTCTTTAATTGAAAAATACGCATTTTCACGTGTGTGTGTGTGTGTGTGTGTGTGTGTGTGTGTGTGTATACACGGATAGAAGATATCACATCCCAGCAAGCAATTTTACATTTAAAAGACGTCTATTAGACGTCTAAATATAGCCTGGACGTCTAGGCTAAAACGAGGCTAAATTTGGGCTGTCAGTGAAAATCTAATAGACGTCTAATCATAGCCCATTTATAGATTAGTCATCAATTAGACGGCTATTAAACGACTACATAAGGACAGTTGCATCTCAATAAATTAGAATGTAATGGAAAAGTTCATTTATATCAGTAATTCAACTCAAATTGTGAAACTCGTGTATTAAATAAATTCAATGCACACAGACTGAAGTAGTTTAAGT
>NW_015547826.1:5466-10597 GCF_001515605.1 Sinocyclocheilus anshuiensis | reverse complement strand
TACAATTTGAGTTGAATTACTGACATAAATGAACTTTTCCATGACATTATAATTTGAGATGCACCCGTAGATTGCTTGTAGATCAATGCAACTTAAATGGTATAGTCTAACTTCACTTTCAAAACATTTTGAAGTTGCTTAAATGTGCTAAATGCCTTAACACGAAAGTTCACCCAAAAATAAAAATTGTCATTTATTTACTCTCATGTAATCGCAACCCATTTTGAACCATTTTTTAAATTTATTTTATGTTCTTTAGTCTGTGGACCATCAAAAAAAAAAACAAAAAAAAAACTGGCAATTAATAAGAGACATTTTTCAAAATATCTTCTCTAGTGTTTCCACAGAAGAAAGCCATACATATTTGGAATGACATGAGAGTAAATTGACACCTTTAACTTTATAAAATTAGAACATCTGACTTCATATAATAACCAGAGCGGTGTAAGGTCCAGTGGGGGAAAAGAAATTCTGTGTTTGTCTTTTCTGGTGCTTCAGTCTGCTTTTAGTCACAGGGTGCAGGGTTTATCGATTACCTTTTTAGTCAGCTGCCTACTACTTGCTAAGAAAAAAAAAAATAAAACCTTTTTGAAGACCTACACAAATTACCTGTGAGCAGGGTATGTTTTCACAAAATCAGTTTTATAAAATGATCAACTTAACATTTTAGACTTAATTTTAAGAAAAAGAATGAGTCAAAAGTACATTATATATTAGTATACAAGCATATTAGTCATCAGAACTAGATTTAAAAAAAAAAAAACCCCCTCACCAAATCTGGAGTGTTTAGAGGCATATTGACTCGCTATATACTGAATTTTCAAAACCATTAAACCAGTGTTTACACATACTACATTCCTCTCCCGTTAGGGTTACCCCGCATTCTTGGTTTATTTCTGGTAGATTTGTACTTCACCCCAACAACATTTATACACACAGAAGTTTCACTAAGCTATGAGATTTAATGAATTGAAAAGATCAAGTATAGCATGGACAAAAAGAAAAACACAGTGAACAAATCAAGGACTTTTTCCCGATGGCCAAACTGGCATGGTTCGGTGCATACACAGGTGGTTAGGCAACACTTCTGTCTGGCAGGATACGGATCATGGGAAGAGTTATCAGCACACATTTGGTTTGAGACATAGACCAGGCCTCACTGCATGGATAAAGATAATCAGAATTAGTCTGTTCATTTAGATGCATTCAAACTCAAACATCACAAAACGTGAACAAGTTTGACTTTTAGAGGAAGTAATTTCAAAATGGTATTAATCATTTTGAAAAACTATGTGCTTGAAATGGTGTTATGGGCCAAATTCAGTTACTTTGCCATTGGAAATGATAAAACTCAAAAACGGTGCGTGTTGGGGACCCAAGCACCAATATAACGAATACCTTTATATGGATGTGTACATTTGCGTCCACATTTAGTACTGCAGCATTTTTCATCTTTCGGACAGTCAATGTCATTGACACACAACCCTTTACACAATCCTACTCCAAGGAATCTCCTTGGACACACTCCTGGCTTTACTGTTATCTCCTAACATGTCATCAAGATTGATTTTTGGACACACTCCTGGTTTTTCTGTTATACAAACATGTTAGAGAAAGCAGATCATTGAATGCCTCACTGCATTTAAAAATGTCATTTTAAAAACTAAATTTAAATTTCACATTAATATAACAATATAAATACCTTTATATGGAGGCATACACTGATGTCCACATCCATTGCTGCAGCATTTCTCATCATTCGGACAGTTACCGTCACGGGAACACAACTCCAAACATGCTATGAACACTGCTCCATCAAGATTGTATATAGGACACACTCCTGGTTTTGCTGATATACAAAACAAGTAACAAAAACCATGATCACTGAATTTATATAAAAAAAAATAAATAAATTAAAAAAAAAAAGTCAATTCTCAAATCTCTTCTCATTGCGTCGCATGACGTCTGAAAGATTTCTATCAGACGTTTGTACACAGCAGATGCTTTCCAGATAAAGCGATCTTTAACAGACATCTTGCAGACATAGGTGCGCTATCTGGGATTGGAGGATGAGAGAAAGCTAAGACATGATTGGCTGTTGTCTCTGAATGAATATGTAAACTGATAAGAGGCTAGACAGTAGGTCCAGGAGCTGTTTGTGAAGTCAGTCATATACTGAAATTGTGACCCATTTCAATAAAAAGGCTATGGGACTCATTCACGAAACTTGCAGAAATAAACTAGAAATAATTTGCCATTAAACAGACAACCCCGAAAACGCTCCTCCGGTTTAACAAACACTGGTTTGTGAAATATTAAATAGTGCATCAAAATGCAGTGTCCTCAGTTTTCTAAAAGCAACAAAACGTTTTACGCACAGTTTACATATGGTAGGGATCAGGGGTAGCCTACATTTCTTTCGAACCAACAATATGAACATTTCACGAATTCAAAAGTTTACGTGTTTATATTTTAACTGCTTTGCGTTATGTAGTCAAATAATTTCGTATATAAATAGGTGCCATAAAGTGCCAAAAGAGGCTCCCCTATGATTACGAGCCAAAAAACCACTGTTGGCTGGGCTACTGTGACAAAGGTGCTGCATAGTGTCATTTAGCACCATTTTGGTTTATGAGGGTACCATCAAACCACAGTTACATTAAGCATTTTCAGTCACAAGAAATAAAAATATAGTTTGTAGCAAATCAGACAGAACACATAAAATCCACAACGTGCGATATATATGATACGCAATCATATAAACTCTGATCTTAAAGATAATAAACTAAATAAACTTACAGATATAAACTTTATTAGGCTATTTAAACTACGCCAACATGTAAAGTTTAACTTCAGCTGGACATCTGTACTATTTATATGACATGTGCCTAAAGTCATGTGTACTTATTTACATATTTTCTTCGCTGTGTAATAAAGTTAAAAGATTTCACCTGTGACCAGTTTTTTGGCGTCTGTTGTGCTCAAGTAAACCGAGAGACACAACAAAACAGCAATCAACGAGCAACACACCCGAGCTTTCATCCTCTCGACCAGTGGAAAATATACTGAATCGGATGGTAAGGAGGGTTTTTAAAGCGGTCAGATGCAACTCCAATGCTGAAACTCACCTGCCTGTAGGCAAGTAGCCTAATCTTGAAGACCCTAATTAGCGTAGGCAAGTATCCTAATCTTGAAGACCCTGATTAGCTTGTTCAGGTGTGTTTAGGTGTGTTCACGCCATATCGTAATTACCGTGATTTCAAGATAACAACCTGTAAAACTCGTCATGGCCTTATGGACTTACCATTGGGCTTGACTGGGCTGCAGCCCATGGGCCCCGCCTTAACCCGTTTATGTTTGTTTGATTTGAAAAATTATTAGCCGCATTTCGACTGCGCACACAAGAGTTAAACGGGCCAGCCGGGTCTAACAGCTTCCAATTGACCTATCGGTAAGCCCCGTCCCCCTTAGTTACTGTTGCGACCTCGGACAAACAAACAGAGTTGAATCAGGGTATCTCCCGATCATTCGTTTTTTAATTTAATATTGAAATCTGAAAAATGAAAAAACGGCACATTTTTCGTTTTTCATTTGTTCAAACAAAACGAAAAATCAAGAATTTGGCTTCATTTTTCGTCCAGGGATAGAAAACGAATAAGCAACTTGCATATTAAATCTCTACATGTGGGCGGGAATGAAACGCCCCTCTCCGCTGATTGGTCAACCAAACATTTAATAGTCCTAAAAAACATAACAAGAGTCCTCCACTTCTATTGATTCTTATTTCTACTACATTTGATCTCTTTCTCTTCATCAAACAGCCAGATTAACTAATGGCTTGCCACAAACCGTATAGAGGCAGAGCCTAGACAGAGCTTTCTTTTGTGTAGGCATAAATTCTGAAACCTACCCGTGAAATATTAGTTTATCTCATAAATATTAATTTACTTCGCACCTGCACTCACAACTACCTACTAGCCTACATCTTTGGCACACCGCCTGAATTATTATAGCTAACCACCTATTAAAATCTGTGTGGCAAAGCTGCGCGATGCACTGCAGCGCGGGGAGAATGTATTGTAGACAAGCACAGACCACTATTAATTTATGTGAACAGGTCGTTTTAGACAATAAACTGAGTTTATTTAATTAATATTGAGTATTGGCCAGCTAACTGATGGCATACAAAATTGTTATTTTCTCTGCCAACTATACCAAAGTCACAGAACCATTGTGTGACTGACTCCAAGCAGGCGCATAGAGTGGTGTATCATTCCTGAATTAATCAGAGTCTTTGAAAAACCCATTATTATAGACAACAATGCAATTACCAATTATTATAGACAGCCGCTTGATTTTATTCCTAAATGAATAAATGAAGCATTTTGAACGAATTGACTGAATAAAAGGCTCCTTAATTAACACAGTGACTTACCGCCACCTAGTGGTGATATTACTTTCATAATTCAAGTATCATTTCATTTTATTCATATTTCTGTATTAAAAATGTTGTATAAAACATTAATCTCATTTCATTATACATTTGTAATTGCTGTGTAAATGCACGTACAGCCGTCTGATCAGCATTAAACTGTAAATACATCTAAAAGCATCTTCAGACGCAGGTTCTATATCATTGAATTCTGATTTAATTGGTAACAGCCTATTGTCATATTATTATAATTTATTTTATTTAAGAATTTAACATTAAAGATGACATACAAAAGGTAAAAGGTAAAAAAATAAAAATAATAATAATAATAATAAATAAATAAAAAACTGAAAATCAGTTGCCCCTTATGGGAAAGTTAATTTCTGACACTGATGACACTGGCTTATTGTTCGAAGTGTTATTTCAGGGTTTGGATATGTTCTTATAACTCAAACGAGTTCACCTTCAATTCATGACGTCAAATTCACATTTCACTAAATTCAATCACTGAAACAAGCACTCTGACGAACAAATAGTCCCATGCCAGTGGGATAACAACATATGATTTCCTAAATTTCTAGAAAGTGCTTTAAGAATAAAACTCAAAAAAGAAAAAAAAAATAGATGTGCTGTGAAGGTAAATTACACAAAGTCATTTCATATATGTCATATTATTTAAGTTCCTCCTTTGTCTAAAAC
>NW_015547826.1:4274-5280 GCF_001515605.1 Sinocyclocheilus anshuiensis | reverse complement strand
TTTTTTATAATACTAACACATATCTGGCTTTTTTTAATCCGTGTTATTTTAGGGTTTTGATCTCTCAACTGAGAGAACACATGCTGTTTATTTTATTACAATATCACAACTAAACTTTGACTAGGCTAGACGTGTTGCATATTAATTGTACTAAAACCTCAAAGCATATTTTAATTTTTGTGTAGTTTGTTTTACTCCATAATGATGTTCTAATTGAGGGCATTTGTATTGTATAGGTAGGGCCCAAACATAACCTCAAGCCCAGGGGCCCCGGCACCCTAAGTCCTGCCCTGGAACTCGTTACTTGTGAACTGGGAGTTTTCTGAGAGCTACAACTTCTACTACCTGACCACCCCAGATTCATTAGGCGATATGTTTAGGCATTTATAGTGCGATAGTTCCGAATCCGAGTCCAAGGATGTGAACAGCTCCAAGCAGAACGTCACGTATTGTCATCTTGAAATCACAGTGACTACGACATGCCGTGAATGCAGCTTTTGATTACGGGTTTGGCGGAGTGGATTTCTGGAATCAATTCGGTAGGCTCCATTTAATTTTGGTCAATATCAAGGTTTTCATAGTGGTGTTTATGACACTTTATATAGATGAGCATATAGTTCAATCCATAAAGCTATTGCTGTCTGATTTAATTTGTATATGCAGTATTTTTCTACTGTGCCTATTGAAAAGTTTGACTGTAGAATGTTTTCTAAAAAGTTCGGTATGCTATTTGTTATTTATCTGTATATAATCCTGTTGAAACAAGTTGGTCTTGTGGAGGCAGGTCTTGGGTATTAGAGTCATGGACTGAAAATAGGCCCCATTCTGGCCCTGTTTCAAAGTGTAAGGTATTTTCCTGATAAAATAATTTCTTTATGTGCTGGAACCCTAAAAATGCTAAAAATGTCAAAGTTCCTGCTTGCCACACATTCACGTAAACACAGTTGGTTCCAGTGGTGGGAAGTGAGGGGCGGGGGAAGTGAATTAAAAAAATTAGAAAAATTCC
>NW_015547826.1:0-4227 GCF_001515605.1 Sinocyclocheilus anshuiensis | reverse complement strand
CCTGCTGAAAGGTGGCTCAAAACGCTCGCCAGATAGCATGAAACCGTTGAAACATATTAAGTCAATGTTAATGTGTAAATGCCAATTGCATTTAATTAATGTTACAAAGTGATGTTGGTTCAATATCTTTTTTGCACCCGCAACTAACGCTGAAACAAGGTTGTGATTTCAGAATATTTAATCAACGGCTATGATGTTCATTCTACAGCACTGTTGTATCAACATTGAAATTAACAAGAATCATCTATAATATTGTTCAGAATGAAAAAAAAATATATTGTTGGATCAATGTTACATGTTGATTCTAAATCACTTTTGCTGAAACCCTGAAAATACAACTGAGATGTCAAAATAAAAGAGTGTTGCCATCTGATGTACCAAGTAAATGTTGAAACAACATTAATGTGTCAACTATACTTCAATGGTACACCAAGAAATCCCTAATTCCAAAGTTTGGGGAAACTTTTTAAAATAAAACGAACACCTGAACACACCTGACATCATATATATTGCTTCACAACTCCCAACTCATAAATACAAATCCTGAAAGCACTATTACGTCTGCATAATATGTTCCAGGGTCAGAAATAAACTTTTCCATTGAGGGGTAATATTTGCCCCATGGGACTGATTTCCAGGGGCATTTTTTTAAACCTTTGTAAGGGCAAACTTTATAATTAGCCATACTTTATTAATTGTATCCGTGTTATCTTTAATGTCAAATATTTAAATTTAGCCAATTACTAAAATCGATCAAAACTGTTACCAATAACAAAATATTTAAAATGGTATATTCTACATTTAAAAAATAGGAACTGATTGGGCTGCAATATTATGACAACAATTATTGTTAATTATTGCTGTTTATATTGTTATAATCAGTCAAATAAGAGAATAGAATACATAAAAACAGTCTATGGTTTGGAGAAATGGCATGTCATACTCTGACTACAGACAAACGTATCAGTTTATGATGTTAGTCCAGCGCAAATTATGCAAAAACTTCTATCACAACCAGTGAAGCGGTCTATGAGGCTAAATTAATCTCTTACATCATATCTGCAGTTTGTAGTTTATGATGAAAGAATTCACAATAATGCAGAAATCAGTCGGTTAGCGCAAGTATGTGATATCTAAACATCTCCCTCTAATACTAAATGGCCAGTAAAGGTATTTAAATATAGTTCAATTGGAAAAAAAAAAAAAAAAAAACTAATTTAAAAACAAATCAGTTTTAAAATGTGTTTTTGTACGAGAGGGTTTTCTTTGGTTTTCTTTAGCGGTAAATCCTGATATCTAAACATCTCCCTCTAATACTAAATGGCCAGTGTCCAGAGTCTAGCACCAACCAGTTTCTTGTAATCCTGAAGACCTCGATTAGCTGGTTCAGGTGTGTCTAATTAGGGTTGGAGCAAAATGCTCCAGGTGGTCCTCCAGGAGCTGAATTTGACACCCCTTTACTAAAGCATTTCTCTTTGTATCTTTTGTGGGTTTTTTAAACAGAAGGATAAGGGAGTGTAAAGTCCAAAACACACTGCACGATTTTAGCAATCCTATAAGATCACTGCATGTCACACTGTGCAACGCGTGTAGACTGTACGATGAAGACAGCAGCTGATTCGTACAATACTATGCACGTTACTGTAAGAATAAAACGTCATCAGCATGCGCTAGTGGTAAACAAAAAGAGCATGATAAATCACAACTTAGTAGTTGTATTTTTTTGTGTGCTGAAAAAAGTGGAAGTGGCGAAAGAGGAAGAGATAAGAGCTTGAGGTAAGAAATTTTATGTTTTAGCGCCATGTCGCGTTGATTTCATGTTGCATTTTTATTGGCTGGTCAGTAAACGTGGATCGTACCAGCAAACATCATGCTGTATTGTAGGCTAACTTTGGTGACAAGACCGTGACAACGGCCATCTTTGAAGCTCTCTCACAGTACGACATTAGAGCACCGATTAGGAGCCACGATCACAGAAATCGCCACGATTGTTTCACGATGCCAATCTCTCGTCTGGGACAGCCGAAAATCGTGCAGTGTGTTTAGGGCTTAAGGTGTTGTAATTAAATTTTTCCCATTAACAATCTTCAAGCATTTACTTTGATTCAATAAAATATATATTTTTTCAGGTTTTATTCACATGGTGGTGTGTTACGGAGTTTTTTTTTTTCTAAAATTAGATTTTCTATAATAATACAAGAGGTACATAAACACAAAATAAAAACCAAGCAAACACAAAAATCTTCAAGCATTTACTTTGATTCAATAAAATATATATTTTTTCAGGTTTTATTCACATGGTGGTGTGTTACGGAGTTTTTTTTTTTCTAAAATTAGATTTTCTATAATAATACAAGAGGTACATAAACACAAAATAAAAACCAAGCAAACACAAAAATACAGCAGTTAAAATTATCCACAACATCCAGTCTCGTACTGCTACCATCATTAAGACAAACTAATCCCAGTTCATCCATTACTTCCTCAGTTATGGTACCATTAAAATCAGTGAAAGCACTCCCCCACAGGGTATTATGGGCATTAAACTCCTTTTTATCATCTTTGGTAGTCAACTGGAGACTGACGTTTGATTAGTAAAAAAATGGTGGGTCAATATTGACCCCGGGAGGACATGTCCCACCCACAAATTACGGCAAATTATGTAAAAATGATATCTTTGCGGGCAAACGTGTCGTCCCTCACATTGTGATGGCTTTGAAATCCAATATAAGTGTATAGATGAAGGTTGGATGTCCACATATCGAATATGTACCTGATTTAAATCCAATTTTGTAAGTGGCTCAGATGGGGTGCAAAAAAAAATACAATCTCGTGCAACTAATTCCGATCTGTCTCAGATATGAGTAAAATTGGGATTTTTTGTGCCAATGTGAAGTCAGCCAATGTGTAAACTGTAATAAATGTATTCCCACAATCGAAGCACATTTGATTCTTTACACCACTGTCACTTTTCTGGTGTATTTCTGAAGCACCCTGCCGAGTACAACTCTTTCCACACAGAAAACATATTTGAGGCTTCTCCTTTGTATTGTTGCTGCACTGATCATAGTCAATGGTCTTTCTCCAGAATGGGAATGCAAATGAAATTTAAGAGTGTCTGCATCTGCAAAACTCTTGAAACATTGATCACATGTGTTCTCTACAGTGTGGATCATGTTTATTCTGTTGAAATGGCCATTTAAATCTCTTGTCACAGTATGAACACTTGTAAGGTTTTTCTCCAGTGTGACTTCTCTGGTGCTGTTTCAGTTCAGCATCTCTAATAAAGGTCTTTCCACAATCAAAGCACATATGATTTTTCACACCGCTGTGTCTTCTCTGGTGCATTCTAAAACTATCCAGATGTGAAACGCTCTTTCCACACAATGTACATATGTGAGGCTTCTCCTTTGAATGATCTTGCAGGTGGTCCTTCAAGGAATCTGCAATAGAGTTAAATGCTCTTTCTCCAGAATGAGAGCGCAGATGTAATTTAAGTGTGGTTGCTTGTTTAAAACCTTCCCACACTGATCACAAGCGTACGGTTTTTCTCCAGTGCGGATCCTCTCGTGCAGTTTCAATATGGTAACTTTTCTCCAGTGTGGATCCTCTCATGTGCTTTTAGTTGTCCTGATTGACTAAATCTCTTGTCACAGTGTGAACACTTGTAAGGGTTTTCTCCAGTGTGAATTCTCTGGTGCAGTTTCAATATGGTAACGGTAGCATAAGTCTTCCCACAATCGAAGCACATATGATCCTTTTCACCGCTGTGTATTTTCTGGTGTAATTTAAGAGCTCCTGCTTGTCTAAAACTCTTCCCACATTGATCACATGTGTAAGGTTTCTCTCCAGTATGAATTCTCATGTGATACATAGCACCTTGTTTGGATAAGAAACTCTTTTCACACTGAGGGCAGCTGAAAGATTTTTTGCCTCGTTTGCCGTGAGCAACTCAAAGATTCATCTTCAATTTTGACATGTTTCTCCTCTGCTTCATTCAGTACTTTGTTCTGCTCATTCTCTTCCATCAAGTCTGAAATTAAAGTTAATATTCAAAGTTAATTGTCATTTCAAGTAATAAAAAACATGATAGAAATGTGAATGAAAAGGACATTTGCTACAATTGCTACACAAAATGATGATTTTCAGGCCAAAAGTGGGCATGCTAGTACGTGCCAGGGTCAGGGCTTTCTTTGGATTCAAGGATTCAAAGCGTTTATTGTCATA
>NW_015547825.1:0-1469 GCF_001515605.1 Sinocyclocheilus anshuiensis | reverse complement strand
TAAAGACATTTTAAATACTGTAAATTCAATTAAGAAAACTCTTCTTCTCTTTTACTTTTCACTTCTGCTCCAGCTTCTGTACTAATTTAGTTTACTCTTGAAACGTGCTATTATACTGAGTATTGTTGATTCGTAAATTTGTGCTCCTGAAAAACTGAACTTCTGATACATGTTGTTCAGATTTTGGCTCAAAGGTGAGCCAAACAACTACTATGAGAATGAGGACTGTATTGAACTGTATTATAAAAGAGATCAGGTGGAAATGTCACCGCTGAACAGCTGGAATGATCAACCATGCTCTGAGAAGAAAAAGGGGATTTGTGAGAAATAGGGTTCATCCCGTCTTGTGGTTTTGCTTTTATCTAATATAATTATTCTTATTGTAAACACATACGTTCTGATTGAGGTCCCTGCCTTTTAAAACACTGTCAGCTGATCTGAAATTTGTTAGAAGGAAAATGTCATTATTTTCTTATTGCTGTAATAATCTTCTGTTTCTCATGGTGTGAATTCGGGTGATCTGGGACACAAAACTTCTGATGTGTTCATGTTTTGCTCTATCACAAGCAGCTCTATATTAATATGATCTTAGTTTAGCTGTTATCATGAGTGTTGAAGTGACAATCACAGTAAACTACAGAAGTCTTAAGTGTCCAGATTACCCAGATTCACCCTGTTATTCTGATATTGAGTGTTTGTGACTGCTTTTGAGTTGAATTGCTTTGTTTTAATAAAATATTCAATTAATATCCTTACCAGAGTAAACTGTATTTTTGTTTTCATTTCACACTTCAATATTGTGTACCTGCTTTATTGCTGCATTTCCTTCAGTCCAGCAGGACGCACAGAGAGCAGGTTTATCAGACTGAACTGATCAGAGAAGAAGAGAAACATCAGAGCCAACATTTTTTTCTACCAATTTATGGATAATTTTTAGCTTTCAATCTTTAATAGGTTTAGCCTGTAATTCGTCGGTCTTGTCGGTGGCATTGATAACATGCTCCTCCGCGTCTTTTACCGGTTTAATCCTCCTCCGTCTCATGTTGCTCTTCCCCGAAGGCCGTGTCAGTTTCACCGGTGCTCGATTCAGCGTCGCCCCGGGACTCACAAACTTTGCTCCGGTCTCTTAATGGCGCGCAACGTGGTGCCGGAAAGTTAGCAAATTAGCACAATCTTTTCCTCAGGAAAGTGTGTAGTTTAAGTTAATCGGTGTCTTCGCCATATTAAAAAAAAAATACAACATCAATTGCAACACAGAGACACCTCATAAGAAAATTCCATCAACTTAATTTCAAAATTTTACGAACTATTCAAATATACAATGTCTTTTTTATTATTGAATTGTCAAACTAATGTGAAAAACGGTCTAATTACCTGAAAAGATTGATTAATCCGTTGACAGACGTTGAGGCTGATTAATCTTGGTTTTTCATCAGGTGATCTACAGATCTGCGCATGAGCAGTTAGTA
>NW_015547824.1:940-1387 GCF_001515605.1 Sinocyclocheilus anshuiensis | reverse complement strand
TATAGTTATATCAGTCAGCATGCCTATATGTATGTAGTGTTTTTATGTGGTGTATCGTTGTTAATTATAGTAGGCTACTACTATTAAAAACAATGACATGTGAATGTCTGTTGACTGAATGAAAATTAAAACACCTTGCGGGCTCAACCACTGTTCCCAAAAAGGATAAAAGTCCTTCCTTAACCACAAACATTTTTGCTGCTTGTAAACGCCGTCCTCAGTTGTCAACAGCTCACATTGGTGAGAAAAATTTATTATTGCAAAATATATTAAATGCAATAATTGCATTTGTATTTGTGCATTTTAACAATGTGCATGTTTGTGTTGTTTTGTAAGGAAGACACAAAAATGGTGCAATGAAAAATGACGTAGGTCTAATTTATTGGCGTATTAAACATTCTATTTATGTGAAAAGACAAGTTTGATGCAAGTAAAAATGAAGAAAAT
>NW_015547824.1:0-760 GCF_001515605.1 Sinocyclocheilus anshuiensis | reverse complement strand
AGCCCGGGGAGCAGTTGGGGGTTCGGTGCCTTGCTCAAGGGTACCTCAGTCGTGGTATTGAAGGTTGGAGGGAGCGCTGTACATTCACTCCCCCCACCTACAATCCCTGCCGGTACGAGACTCAAACCCACAACCTTTGGGTTATAAGTCCGACTTGCTAACCATTAGGCCACGACTTCCCCAATAAAGTCTTTATTGTCATTGTATTGTGCAAAATACAATAAATATGGGGAACTCTATCGCTGCACAAACACATGCCATCTTGCTATGACACATATGCTTATTAAATAGACAATTAAACCTTACAATGACATCCCAATGAACAAAACATCTAAATGATACAGTTGGTGTAAGAATTTTTATTGACCACCAGATGGCAGGGTAGAGCACTGTGTCAAAAGCTTCGAAGCCTCACTGCTTCAAAAGCCTCATTTGGCACATCCCCAACAAAAACTTGGGTTAGAGCACTGTGTCAAAATCTTCGAAGCATCAACGCAGTTTGTTGTAAAAGCCTCACTGCTTCAAAAGCCTTGGTCGTAGGATTAACAACCGTTCCGTATAATACGGAATCGTCCCGTATTTCCGTATGAAATCTATACGCCGTTCGTATGCCGTATGAACACCTAGACCATATGAATAACAAACTCTAAATTGTGAATTAATCATTCTTTTTTGACAAGTGTTTGATTTGTGAACATAGCCGTCCCAGGGAGGCTTTAAAGTGGTCATATGATGCGATTTCAAGTTTTCCTTTCTCTTT
>NW_015547823.1:0-2853 GCF_001515605.1 Sinocyclocheilus anshuiensis | reverse complement strand
CCTGTGTGTAAAAACATGCCTACGTGGCAGAATGTACAGGCCCTACGATTAGAAACATCTGGAAAAACATAGGTGGGGGCTTTATTTCTTCACCTTAACAAGACTTGGGGGGGCTTCTCTCTAGGGAGAATTGTATGCACAAAGGAACCATTCTATGTATGGAAAACTGTATGGAATATATACCCCACGCCTTAAAGTCAGAACTGTATAAAAAGAAGACAAGATGATCATTCTAGAGATGTTTCGCTGCAGAGAGCATCTCCGCTTTATTCTCATTAAAGATGTAATAAAATGTATCTCCTGGCATCAAAACCCAAGACTGACTGTGGTTCCCAAGATGAGCAGCAGACGACACCACAAATTGGCGACCCAGATGGGACGGAAAAGAGCAGAAGAGTGGACGACCACTTTGGGCTGGCTTTTGGCGGGCAACACACGACAACGGTGGCCACCGAACGGTAAGCAATTTTGCTTATATAATTGGTGTGTGTTGTTTGCCGGTCTGCCCTCGGTGGTAAGGACATAGTCTAAAAGATAATATAGAGTATATAGATATTTGTGGCTGTTTGCGGCTGACTGAAGCAGTGCTACGAGTATAAATGTAAATTCGCTCAGAGGTGACAACATTTTACATCGCGATTCTATCGAAGATAATTCGATCTGTGATTGTCACACAATGAAATAATCTACATCGTCAAATTCCTGAGAATGAGAGCTTTCTTGTGATATATGACTTGACTTTTTTGTGAAAAATATATAAAATACACATTCTTCGTAAATATTATTCGCAATGGTTAGGCGGAAATTCGTGTGTGGGACGAATACATTTCTAAGCTTAATTTTACTGCTTTATGAATATAAAAACCAAAAGGAATGGTATTCTTTGTAAAGAAGACACTCCAAGCTTTCAAATGAACCCATATATGGGCTGATACCATACAAGGAAGGCTATGTAAATGAAGCATAAACATTTTTTACGCGATTTTGGACCCGTATCCGGGTCCGCAGAGTTTAACTGGTTTTAAACGTAGAGTGTACGACGCCTTTTTCAGGACACGTTTTCCCCGTGGCACAGAAGTACTGCAGTTGCTCATCCGCAGCAGCGCCAGTAGTGTCAGACATCTTTTTCCCAGGCCACAACGCTGTCAATTTCTGGTTGAATTTCTGGAAAAATTGTGTCAGGATCAGACAAATTGGATCGTTGAAGCAGATTCTGTCGGTCCGTGTAGATAAAGTTTTGATCAATAAGATTTATCCAACATGGTTCGCAAATCTAGGAAAAGTAGGCAATAACGGCAGAGTTTATGAGAACGGCCGCTCTTCGCTTATAGCTATGTAGCCGTAGTCACGAGGAAGTAGTGACGGACCTTCCGTATTGCGTCATACATTCGAGAGAAATAGGTCTTGTTTCGACCGTTGGCTGGTTGTTGAGATGGGGGCGTTGCACTCAAAAGCGGAGGAGGGTGAAGGGGGCCTGGTTAGGGATTGACCTAGCCTCGTATGTGCTACCCAAGAGATTTCGTTTTCGGAAGATATTTTGCTTAAAGATTACGAGGTAACTCGGTCATTTAAAAGATTTAAATTTGATTTATTTTTATATTTTTTAATCAATTTCTAAAAAGAAAACGAGTAGACCTAATAGAGTGTAGACGGAAGAGAATTATTAAGAAACGATCTAGTATCTGATATAAACTAGGATAATATAACGTAAACGACTCGAATGAAGAGGACGGGTTAAAGCGATATTTTATTAAATCAAGCAAATTCACAGAAATATTGTCCTCTAACATGACAGCAAACACTAGGAAAAAATGCGCAAGACCTAACAATTACGATTAGATAGGGAAATAAGAGTGGTGAAACATAACATTTCAAAGTGTAACCCTATGAAAAACTTTGCGGTTTAAATCTCACAACGGCGTGACGAGGCCTAGCGTGGTAGCGCCTTTAAACACTAGGATCAAGTCAAGATATCTAGCAATTTTAGGCGTACTTACCAGGGATCAGTCTGTGAAACAGTTAAAACAATCATTTGTGTTTGTATTGTTAGACCATATTGTTCTTATTGGCTGTATAAAGATTTGTATGTTTATATTCATTTATGAACGCTGTTACAGAATTTGTCTTAGTGACATTCGATGGAATATTTTATTAAAAGATAACGCTGAGGACTGTTTGAGTAACACTCTGTCAAGTGTTCGCCCAACTATCGCAAACCTGTAACTTTATTATAATTATTTAAAAATACATATAAGCTTCACGCCTGACACTTTTGTAACTGACTAAAGCTAAACATTTACAGTTGTGAAAAATTAAGAGAATTAAGAGATGTTAAAAACTGCTGGCCTCATATTTTCTTAAAGTCAGACATGACAACGCTCAGTTACAGTTGTACCTGTTTCTTGGAACAAAACTAAATGGTGGACGCCTAAAACACTATGACTGAATAAAACGGACTGAATCATCGCTTTCGCTTAAAACAACTGATCGTGTTTAGAGATGCGTACAAAGAAAATAGTGTTTCCTCACCATCTTCAACTTTTAAGTGTTTTAAATGTACAGAGAAATAGTAAGATTGAGGCCTTGTGTCTCGCAGCAGATTCGTAGACAGACCAGAAATGAACACATATTATTATTTTAATTAATGACGTGTTAACAAACAATGGTTCTTTGTGTGATTTCATAATAAAAGCATCTAAATTGTAAACAAACTTTTATCTTTTATATTAAAACTTAATAAAAATGATTTAGTAACACACAGTTGTGTAAGACACGAACCAAAACATCGCATTAATGTTTTATCAGTCATTTTACACATATTTTGTGTACTATCAATTTTAAGAGCATATGGTT
>NW_015547822.1:1857-2097 GCF_001515605.1 Sinocyclocheilus anshuiensis | reverse complement strand
CTTCCTTCTCTGCTAATGTCTCCACTGCTAAAAGGACATACTATCTTAACACAAAATTAACAATTCGTATAACTCTCGCATGCTCTTTAAAACATTTTCCTCGCTCCTTTGTCCTCATCCTCCCCCTCCTTCATCAACTCTAATAGCTGACGACTTTGCCACGTTCTTCATTAATAAAATTAAAATCATCAGTGCACAATTTTCCAAACCACACTCTGTCAAGCACATCTTACCAGCAAA
>NW_015547822.1:1091-1299 GCF_001515605.1 Sinocyclocheilus anshuiensis | reverse complement strand
CACGGTTAACCACCAGATCCTCCTGTCAACCCTATTGGCAAAGGGCATCTCAGGAACCACACTCCAGTGGCTTGAGTCTTATCTCTCAGATAGGTCCTTCAAGATATCTTGGAGAAGAGAGGTGTCCAAGTCACAGCATCTAACTACTGGGGTGCCTCAGGGCTCAGTTCTTGGACCACTTCTCTTCTCTGTCTACATGGCATCACTA
>NW_015547822.1:0-130 GCF_001515605.1 Sinocyclocheilus anshuiensis | reverse complement strand
AATAAAAAAACTTGCCCCTTTTAGACTTGCACTCTATTTATTTACTAACTGCTTGTTTTCTTAAAAAAAATAAAATAATAATAATACTTGCTTCTCTAATCTTTTTGCATTCTATCTATTTGTTTTCTTT
>NW_015547821.1:0-493 GCF_001515605.1 Sinocyclocheilus anshuiensis | reverse complement strand
ATCGCTACTTAATCACACCAAAATGATGGACTTTAAGGCATCATACTGATTTGATTGGGATTGTTTCACTGAAACTTGGTCTTCATCACATCTATTTTTTGTTCTTATTTTGCGTTTTACTTCTTTATGTATTTATTCATGTTCAATGTCAATTGTCATTCATTAATGTATTCAGCTAATAACTGTTGTTAAGAGCACTGATAATTTTGCATGTCAATAAAAACATAATTCACACAACATGCTGCTGTTGTTGTTATTGTTGTTGTAGTTTTAATGTAAAACCTTACCCGAGGCTACACTCTAAGATGCCTCATTACTGATTTTCTGGAGTTCAGTGATCCAACTGCACAGACTGTCAACACACTCTCAACAGGTAAATAATTTATTTCTTAAAATGTCTATAAATTATAACTTTCAAATGCTAATTGGTTTCCTATATCTTTTCTCGTTTTAGTTTAAGAGAACATGTAAGTGTGACCAGCTCTATTCAGTT
>NW_015547820.1:0-1174 GCF_001515605.1 Sinocyclocheilus anshuiensis | reverse complement strand
CATGTCTGTCCTAAGCCCACAGCCATTATTACGACTTACTCAAGGACTAGTGGACCTTTAGTGCCCACGACTTCTGCTATACAGGTATATATGAGCTTTTATTCATTATATATTGTGTATACTTGAAAAAAAAATTTGAGTGGCCCTACAAACTTATGTTTGCTTGCCAGTACATTCAGCTGTACACTTAACCATATTTCAAAGACAACAAAATTATACAATTACATACTCTAAAGTTCAGCTAACTGCCAGTGCCGGGTAGAGTACTTACAAATTGCAGTCTGTTGTCATTAGTAACGTAATCCATTACACTACACGTTTTAGGCAATATAATCAAACTAGACTACTTTTGACGTAACTCGTTTATCACATTGATTCATACAGGATAATATCGTACCATATTAACCAAAATATTAATATTTATTTATATTCATATTTTCCAGATAATATTTGAAATACTTAGGCTGTAAAAGGAAAATATCAAAGCCAATTATTTCAAGTTGCAAACAGCATGCCTTCATTATATATATATACTGTAAAAACATTTATATTTACGGTAAAATACCGGCAGCTGTGGTTGCCAGAACTTTACCGTAAAAAATATGGTAGCAACATTTTAGGTTTTACATACTGAACTTAAATTCACAATAAAAAAACGTATTTCATTAACTGATGTAATGTTAATGAACCAACATATTGAAGTACTAATATCTGTTTTGAACCATTGTAATGCACTGATAACCACCAAAAACTGGTGGTGATGAGAAAGTCACATGATGAACCAAAGCTCATCACAAACAGCTTTTCTACGAGCTGAGGAGGACAATACTTATATATAGAAGGTGCACAGTGTCATTCACACAAACACTAAACACCATCATGGTGACACACACGATACTGAAATAATGCAATAAACATTCATTTTTTCGACGAGCTAAGGAAGGCAATACTTACATATAGAAGGTGCACAGTGTCATTGACACTAACACTAAACCCCATCATGGTGACACATATGATACTGAAATAATGCAATAAACATTAATTTAACAACATTAGATGTAAGATTAAACCCTAATGTACACAACTGATAAGAAAAAAACTAAGAAGAAACAGTTATTAAAAAAAAAATATCAAATATTAAGTGTCATGCAGGGAATTCTGGGAGTGTCAATTT
>NW_015547819.1:61897-73907 GCF_001515605.1 Sinocyclocheilus anshuiensis | reverse complement strand
ATATATATATATATATATATACACATATACATATATATACATATACATATACCTTTTCCAGGTGTGCGATATTCTGGTGATAACAGAACTCCAACTGTTTCACCGTTTGTATCACTCGCAGTATTTCTCAAAGTGAGTGTCATGGCTGATGCCCAAATCCACTATAATTTTACAAATAATACTGTTTATTGTACGGAATGTAGTTTTAAGAGTTTTTTTTTTTTAAGGTGAGAATGTAGTTGTGTATACTTCAAATATGTGGTCTGTTAATAAAGATAACTTCTATTTGAAAATTTGCTTTGAAGTTTTCGGAGATGTGAGATCCATGGCGTCAGTGGCCGTTCAGCCCTCAAGAAAACGCTGAGAGCAGCCTCACCTTGGCCAGATCTTCTGGAATTTGCTACTGGTTCTGATGTCTCTATAGTGGTTAAACATGAGATATAATGATTTTTGGGTAAATATAACAGGCAGTATTTAGTCTCATTAATGTATTATTTGTCCCAGAGCAAATAGTTTTGGCTGAGGCCAAAGTCTCATAACGTTATATCTTATGGAACTTTAATGCTGTATATCAGAGCGTTGCCTTGTACTTTGACTGAATTGCCTAGCAACTTTTATGATGACTGTTGTTGTTGTTTATCTGAAAACCATACTTGAGTAAAAGTACAGGTACCTTACAGTGAATATTACTTCAATACAAGTTATGTCACCAATTTCAAAACAACTTGAGTAAAAGTCTTAGAATATCTGATTTTAACAGTACTTTTTATAGTATTTTACTAATACTAAATGTAGGCTAAAGTGTACCTCCCCACAGTACCGTAACACACTCAATATAGGTACATGATATATGGATTATTATGTTACCAAATAGAACCTAATACTACACAAAGATGCACTAGTCAAAGAGACATGCCAGTAAAAAAACAAGAAAGAGTTGATTTGTGAGAAGATATTGCGTGCTCGTGATGGTGATTTTAGTTACATTATTCCGTCATTAGATGGCGACAAGAGACTGTTTTTAATGAGTGAGTCAGCAGGAAAGACTTTTATATTGAAAGAGACTGAAACTGGGTTGTAAACAAGGAAGTTCTTTTTGCTTTCAACAACACCTTGTAAGTCGCAGCAAACAAATGCACTGAACAGCGCGGTCATCCGAAATCACCCTTAACAGATGAAAGGAAAGTACAACAAAGATAATGCTTTCTTCAGCGGACATTCAAACTAATATTTTTTTGTGAATATGAAATTGAGCTGAAGAATGAATGCTGTATCAGATGCAGGTAATCACAGTCGCTCAGTCCATTTCTCTCTCATAATACTCTACATAATACAGTGAGCTTTCAATACAGTAATAAAATAAGCTTTCAATGAAGCAACTCAACGTTCCTTTGTTACTATTTCTAAAGTGACATTTTCGAATTAGTAACGGAGGCTTGGGCTCAGCTGTTAAACTGTCAAACTGAGATTTGAATCCTTGGCAGGAATGAAGTAGTTCCGCACAAAAGACGTTTTTTAAAGATACTCAGTTGTTGTCTCTTTTTATTTACACACGTGTTCATTCACACTTTCATAAATATGAAATGATTATTATCACTTTAATAATATGTTTAATCGTTATGTATTTGTTTTTTTGTTTATTTATTCATTTATTTAATGTTATACATTCATTTATATATATATTTCCCCTCTTTTAGGAATGAAATATGACAATGAATAATGCAATAACAGGTGCTTTGCTGATGACAACCTGTACATAGTGTTGCATTAACTTGTAAATGTTTGTAATTTATTTTTTAAATGTAATTTTATACATGCATAAACAGCTACATAACACACTAAAAAAAAAGGAAAACATAACGCATCATATGACCCCTTTAAGACATAAGTTAAGTGAAGGTTTCAGTTCTTGAGATTTTAACCATGACAAAATAAAGGAAATAGCGATATAATTATATTATTATTTTGAACATTGTTTTTCAACATTAATTTTCTAATATTCACAACAAAACTATGTAAACTGTAAATTCTGAAGCAACAGACACAACATTCAGCCCCTCAATAACAACACATTCACACAACATTGCAATACACATTGTGCTGTGAGACACAATTACTGTAAGGTTTCGTGACAGCATGTCTCATAGGTGTTTGAGAATTTCGAATTTTTGTTGAGCTTCAATAACAGTTCAATTTCATCATACAAAGACTGCAAATGACTATTATCCATAAAACACATTGGCAACCGTAGACAAAAAAGACAAAGGATTTTGTGTAAAACGGAGTGAGTGAGATGAAGTGAAAGCATTCAAGCCTTCACTTGAGCTGGATTTCGGTGTCTTCTCGTTTTGTCAGCTGACATTCCCCATTGCAATTAATATGACTTACCCACTTCTAGAAGGCAACTGAAACAGTAAAAAATGGCATCGGAGAGATTTATCGAGGTACTTTGTTGTTTCTGTTTTTCTTTTCTCTACCGCTTTCATTTATTCCCTCCCTGACTGCAGACACTTCCCGTAATATACAAAATGAGCTTGGGAAATAGTGAGACTGGTGGTGATATTTCACGTCAGCGCTCTGGGGGACACCCACCACCACACTGGTTGGGAATTAGATGTTTCTTACGGAGGAGAGACGGAAAAAGTAGCCCATCATATCATATGTGTTTTTCTATTAACAGAAATTGTAAATGTTGTTCTTAGTTGCATCCTCTAAGGCTCTTTAGGGTGCTCGGGTCTCAGCATGGCTTTGGCGGTGATGATATTACGTTTATTAACTGTGCCAATAAGCCGAATATCTCAGGTGAAGGGAGGACACTAATTTGAAGTGGCTTCTTAAATATAATGAAACATGTATTTGTGTTCTGTGCTCGATAACCAGCAGTGGCCTTTGAGAGAGAGGTTTTGTTTATTTATTTATTGATTTATTTCTCTCTATCCAACTTCAAGCTTCTGGCGAACTGAAGCAATTTATTACAAAGTTTACTTTTATTGCACTTCAATTGAGAGCCTTGGGGAATTCTGCAGTATTCATTGTGGGTGAGTCCTAGCATTCAAAGATGCATTGTGTTTTTGTGTTTTGTTTCTCCTTTGTGCCAAACTCTTTTTACAGGCTGACACTCTGAATGGACAGTCAACAGGTCCAACAAACTCTTTCATACTGAGCTGTGTGTGTGTTTACTTCATCATGATAATACAGTCCTCTCTCATACGTTCTTTCAGATTTGGAGTGTATTGTTGCTTTAATGGCTTGATCCACTGTGCAGGAAGGAAGTAAACAATTTCTTATAGTACCAAAACAAAACACTCCACGTATCTGGAATCGAAAGCAATCTAACAAATGTATGGAGGTTTTTTTTTTTTTTTTTTTTGGGGACTACATCAAAATCGGGATGGTTTTTGGACAGGTGTAGGACAAATCTAGACTTTACAACACTTGGTTGGATTGCTTGACCCCTAACTATGATTGCTTTGTTTGGTAATGTAAAACATTTTAAAGGAGCTTAAAGTTTGCACACCGCTGTTATTAATGCAGTCAGCATTAATACATTTTGCACAAATGTTAGATTTAGTTGCCTTTGCAGTTCTGAAATTCATTTATCCACAGGTCATTAACCCCAGCTAACAGGAAGCTTTCTCAGAACATTCTGGCAAGGTTCTCTCAAAGTTATGAACAAACATTCTTCCATTTAAAGTTCTATGATATTTAATAATATTCTCAAACATTGTTCATGAATGTTTAAGGACCTTTTTTTCCTGAAACATTTTAGTTCAATGTTTGTCTAGTGTTTTTTTAAATGTTACTATTTGTTTCAGAGAACATTCCCATTGTGTAAGGGTAATTGCGACTTTGAATCTTGTAACTGCAACTTCACGTCTAAATTGTGAATTTATTGCATACAGTGTGACGTTATGGTACACAATTTGACTCTTTCTTAAGTGTCACTATTTTTTGGACTTTCTCAATTATCTGTATTTCTTTTCTAACAATTGCAACCTTATTTCTCACAATTATGATTTGAATATTTGTATTGCTATCTTTCAATATATTGTAAAAAGTTTAATGCATTTATTGTCAAGAATCCTAGCTAACAGGGAATGTTCTTTTGAACAGTGTGTCCCGTTACACTGCCAAAAAAAAAAAGAAAAGAAAATAATATGTTCTGCTGATGTGAATGTAAGCTTGAAAGCTCAGCTTCACATAAGCAGAACACACTTTTTTAAAAGAAAAGGACAGACACAGTGATGCTTTCTTGTTCTAACCTCAAGGTCATTATGTACTGCTCAACTAACATATTTAGTTCATAACACAGAGAAAGACTACAGGCAACAAAGGCAATGTGTCATGTAACTTAAAGGGGTTGGATCATGAGTAATACACTGAACAAAATTATAAACGCAACACTTTTGTTTTTGCCCCCATTTTTCATGAGCTGAACTCAAAGATCTAAGACTTTTTCTATGTACACAAAAGGCCTATTTCTCTCAAATATTGTTCACAAATCTGTCTAAATCTGTGTTAGTGACACTGTAATAAATGGTTCACAGGTGATCACTTTACATTAAGATTCACTTTTAGATGTTATTAACGTTTATAACTCATTAATAACTGGTTCACAGATGTTCACGTTACATTAAGGTGCACTTTCACAAGTTATTAATGTTTATAAATCATTAATATATGGCTAATTACTTTAAGGTTCACAGATAATATTGGAATTAACATTTTTAATATTAATATCTCATCAAGTCATGGGTGTGCTTTTATGATTTTTCCCCCAAAATAAAAATCAAGATTTAATCATTTCATCTTGATAAAAAAAATATATTGGTTTCTAATCATTGCTGTGGATAGGCATCATGAACTTTTGCGGAGAATCATGGGTAAGGTACAGAGTAGATTCTGGTAAGAAACATTGTAAGAAAAGTGACACGAGTCATGAGATATAAATGAGAAAACCATGAATACAACACCCTTCAGTCTTGCTAAAATAGTAATGTTTTGCTGCATCATGAATAAAATCAGGAATCTGGTTTTGAGTGAAATACGTATTAATAAATATATTTGTTAAGCATTTATAATATGTGAGTTAAAAATGGTTCACTATTTGGCAGGTATTGCATTAAAATCACCCTTTTACTCATGCATTTATAACTGCTTATCAGTGAATTACAATGCATTTGTAAGTGAGTTATTAGTCATTTATTAAAACCTTTATAAACCCTTTACAATGGGAACCTTAATGTAAAGTGTTACCAAAATATCTAATGTTACCGTATCATTTGATTGCACCACAATTGTTCAGATTTAGAATTGAATTCAGTAATTTGATTTTATTAAACAATTTGTCCTATGTTGGCAGCATTCTGTATGTTTATGTTACAAAAACAATATGGCCTCATAAAGGTAAAAAATACTCCAATATTTGTCCAGTAGGCAAATATTGCCCCTTAATAAAGAAGCCAATTTCTGACACTGGTTGTGGAGATTGTTGGGAGATGCAGTAGTAGTTTTGTTCCATGCCATTTTACTTCCAGACAACTGGGCCCAATCAAAACATCATCCCTGTGGATTACTACATCACTGTTCATCTGCAGCCGTAAGCACAGCAGAACACAAACTTAGCATGTGGAAGGTGTGCTACCACTCCATTTGTGAATGCTCAGAGGGATTCAGGTTCACCCTGGTAAAAAGATTCTCGGAGTTGTTGTGACAGCCATGCTAAACTCAAAACATCCTGCAACTCTGCCTGACAGAAAGGACATGATCGGCACACAGGGACCGAGAAAGGCTTGTTAAGGGGAAATCAAGATAAAGGTTGGAAGGTCAAATCAGATTGGATTTGACTGATACCTTCTATTATTAAATATTAATATTCATTCCTTGCACCTGTGTTTTCCCAATCACCCAGTGTTTAAAAGCCCCAGTCCTTTCAGTTAGTGTTTGTCGGTCCTCAGACGTCATTACTTGTGTTCCAGTGTCTCCTACGTTCCCCGTGTGATCATTAAAGACGGTGAATTGAAGTTATCGCCGTGTTTCCTCGTTCCTCGCTCATTGCCTCCCGAGAAGTGTGACAGCGCCACCGTAAAATGGGACATTCATATTACAATGTTTCTTCTTATTAGCAGTTTCTTAAGATAAATGGAAACAAATTTGGTTGATTTTAAATCAGTTCAACTAAGAGAAAGCCTTTTATTCACCAAAGACTGTTAGATTTTGCATCTGAAATCAGCAGATATTCTAATATGTCAACTTGTTCATGCATATTCATGCAATTGGCCAAAATGCCCAATTTAAAGTGGTTTAGTATTGCTTTAATAAGCTATATATGATCTTAACTTTCTCTAATCTGAACTTGAATTGGCAAGTAAATAGAGGCTCTCTGAAATTAAGCCTGTGAAGTTTTATGTGTTTGCCCTGTGGGTCACGTTTAGCCGTACTCACCTCTATTAACTCCTGCTTATGCGTCTCCCAATGGTCCCTTTGCTCTTTCAAGAATTCCAGGTTTCATCTTCTCCATTAATTGGATTCTGCCTGAATCATTAGATATTGTATCTGGGTTTTCTTTCTGTTTGGATGCACCTGAAAAACCTGGAAAAAGCTGTTGGGTGGTTTAGGTTCAAATGAGGACATCCCTCCCTTGAAGAAGAGGATAGTTTTGTTTTTGTTTTAAAGACTACAGTATGACAGTTTATAGAAGAAATGTCAGAACTTTTCAATTTTAGACTTTGTAGAAAATGTGAGTGGTGTTTAAAAAACATGTTGCTATGATGTTAGGGTGTTTTGAGGACATTCCCAGGCAGTTGCTAAAGTTCTGTGAGATTTTGTTTTAATGTGTTGTTGTTATGCAGTTGCCAGGGGGTCTGGGTGGTTGCCAGGATGTGATGTTTTCAGTCAACTCAATGATGTTCTTCTGTTTGCATGTTTCTAGTTTCAAATTTTCTTAACCAAAAAAATAAATAAATAATAAATTAATTTAAAAAAATCACAATAGTCATATTCATACAGTAAAAATATAATATTTATTTCCTCAGCAATTAAGTATTAAATGAAATGTATTGGACTCAAGGTTGTCTCCTCTTTTCAAAAAAATGCACCTAACATTAAAGTTTTTATATATACTTTTATATTGCAATAGTGTCACATTCAATCTTCAAATTAATGTACAAACAACAAAGACAGTATTTTTTTTTTATATTTCTTTAATGGCATCTTTTTTATGACTGAAGGCCAGTATCAATGATACCAATACTGATTTATCTATAAAATTGACCCCCGCTGTTACGTGACGTAGCGGTGTCTGACTAGGGGCGAGGCATGGGCTGATGACGTCATAGTTTCAGAAAATATACGGATTCGCTGTCCACACGAAAACGCAAGAGCGGTGTTTTCAGATGTATCCACTCTGGGATCCGGTTTCAAAAAATATCGGTTTCACTCTCCCAAAACGCCGGATCCGTGTGGACGTAACGCCTATATGATACAAAATGTATGCGTATACAGCTAAACGCGTCTCCGTGTGGACGGGGCCTTAAAGTCTCTATTAATGAGCTGACAAGTTAAATCGGGTGTGTTAGATGAGTGAGACAGTGCTGGGCTGCTCCGGGACAGTTCTTAAATGTGTTCAGTTCAGACATGTTCTTAAATGTGACTCATATAAAATATATTACATGCATGCACAGTTTTAAGGCAGCTTTAATCGTCTTTTTGGTAACTTCATGACTTAACTGACCACGACATTGTATGCACGTAGTTTATTTCGCACTTTGATATGAAAGGATACAGGCTACAGCGCGCGCCGGCACCTTTGTGCGTGCAATTGAAGAGCATGTGCTGCGAGCACAGTACCATTTATTGATACCATACCATACCATAAATGATTTAAATGACTTTTACCTCAGGTTTGATGCACAGGAGTGTTCACTGGAATGTAGAGAAGCTTTGGAGTCACTTATAATGGAGGACACATCTGATAGGGTCATTGCTGACCCACAGAAAGTTTGTTTAATCTTCAGTCGACTGTGTACCAAAAAGTCCACAGGTCCTGATGGTATCTCTGCTTTATTGTTAAAATCTTGTGCAGAGGAACTTACTGTGGCATGGTGTCCTATCTTTCAGCAATCTGTGGACTCTCATATTATACCTGATCTCTGGAAAAAAATCAATAATTGTTCCATTACCAAAGAAACCAGGTTCAAGTTAAAACAATGATTTTAGGCCAGTAGCTTTGACATCCTGTGTAATGAAAAGTTTTGAAAAGTATATGGTGTCTGTTTTCATTTAAAGACAGAAGTTAACTCTGTTCTTGACCCATTACAATTTGCATATAGGCAGGGCCGTAGTACAGAAGATGCTGTTAATACTGTTGCTTATTTTATTACTAAACATCTGGAAAATTCAAAAGCTTACGCACGGCTGTTATTTGTTGATTTTAGTTCTGCTTTTAATACAGTTAAGCCCCACCTTTTAATTCAAAAATTGAAGACATTGAATGTGAATCCATTTTTAATAAGGTGGTATTTTTCATTTTTGACTAATCGGACACAACAGGTCAGAGTTAATAACACTTTATCAGAGCTGAAAGGTATTAGCACAGGTGTTCCACAGGGATTTGTTAGTTCTCCTATCCTTTTTACATTGTATACCAATGAGTGTTCAAGTTGTGATTCTACTAACTTTATAGTGAAATTCTCAGATGACACAGCGATACTTAGTCTTATGTATGAGAATACTGATTTGTCAGTTTATCTCTCAGAGGTATCAAAGTTTGCAGAGTGGTGTGATTTAAATCATCTTATTTTAAACACAAAAAAGACAGAGGAGATGATCTTTGACCCAAGATCAATATGTGATCACACACCAGTGTTTATACATGAAACATCAATTAAGCAAGTATGTTCCTATAAGTACCTTGATATCCATATGGATGATAAACTCAGTTGGGGGATTCATGTGGATGCAATTTGTTCTTGTATGCAGCAAAGATTGTATTTTCTGCGTAGACTCAGGATTTTTGGAGTGGAGCAGAAAATCATGTATTTATTCTATCAGGCAGTTATAGAGAGTATAATTAGGTATGGCATTACGGTATGGTTTGGTAACCTTACAATTCAGGTAAAGTCTAAGCTTACACGCTTGTTAAAAATAGCAATGAAGACCATTGGGAGAAAGGAGTATTTGTCCCTTGAGTCACTGTATAAACAGTCGGATCTTAGGGAAGCACATAAAATTTTAGCTGACCCATTGCATGTATTGCATACAGAGTATGAATTGTTGCCTTCTGGAAGACGGTACAGATTTCCAATGTGTAGGTATAATCGTTTTAAAAAGTCTCTTATACCCATGTCAATTAAAATGTTAAATGATGAATGATTGTTTTTTTCAGGGTGAGTATAGGAATTATGTGTATATTGTGTGTATATTATTATTTATGGATCCAATGGTCTTGTCAATGTAAACACCTTGAGTCCAACACAAATTTCCCCTTTGGGGACAATAAAGTGTATTTCATTTAATATTTCATATTTATTTCATTTCATTTCATATTTTGTACCCAAATGGTTTACTATTTCTGGTGAAAATTCAAGGTGCAGATCCATGCATCCATCCATCTCTTACAGCTAATATTGGCCACAACCCATTATGTGTTGGATGCAGATTCAATTAGAACTACAAGCATGAATTAAAAGTGTTAAAAAACTACAAACATGGTGGATATGCCAGACCTACTGTTCGGTAGGTTTAGAGTTTTAGATAAAGGTGTTTGCATGATTAACCTGCTGAAAAATAAAAGATACATTTGGTCATTAATATACATAATAAACTGTAAATTTACTAATACATTCTGCCTAGTACATTTGTTTTTATTAAATAGTATGTGATAAACACAAGAATAACTTATCAAACAGCAGTGAGCTACAGTAATGTCACGTGACCCCTTTCAGTTGCATTTTTAATTTATCAAGTGGCTTCAAATTACCACTCAATTATTTTGCAAATATGTATTAGAAAGTCTCATCTTATGGTAGTCCTATGTCAGAATAAGAGCATTTACCGGCTACACAGGGATCAAATAAGCATGATATCCAATATTTGGATGACCTACTGCATCTGCGGTCCAACTACTGGAGCCCATTGAATGGTGAGATACATAATTCCATACAGTGTTCAAGGTTTATACAGTAACAGAGTGTTACATAGATTTCTGTTTCCAACAATCTTTACTCCTCCCAAAGTTCCCCTGTGATCACAGGAAGAACTCCAAAGACAGTGTTTTCAAAGTTTATTGATGGTAGACGTAGTATGATTTATATACTGTGTTCTCAAGCAATGTATACAATTCAAGGAAATTTTACCTTTGGGTAGGATAACATAGCTTCTGATGTATAGAGTTGTTTACTAAAAGCTTACTTGTTAGAAAAGAAAAAGAAAAAAATCACATAACATATAGAAAACAAGGTCACATGATAAAGGGCATACTGTTCACTTGGTCTGAGGCCCTTTTATTAGCCTATCTTTCAGTGCCCACTTTTGTCAAAACAGTACAAGTGCCTCAGATGACATTTTTTGTTAAATGAAAGACATTCACAATCATAGACTTTATGTAATGTTTTGGTCTAGTCTTCATTAAGCAGCAACCTGTTAAAATCTGATACAGTTTTGAGTTTTCCCTGAAGGCTGTAAAATGAATCCACTGATACCACTCGTTGTGTCGTGCCTTATCCAACACACTAGTGTCACATTTGGTCCGGACCTAGATTGCAGACAGATCTACCACAAGGAATGCAATATACTTATCTATCTTACCTTGCTAACCCCAGCTTTCAACATTTAATCAATATTCTTCACCAGGTTGACCAGCTAGGGCCACTAAAAGAACCGACCCCTGGCTTTCTTTGGACTTTTGCTGGGTTGAGTACTTAACTGTTTATATAAATCTTATTGGGGTGTTCCTAATAAAGTTGATAGCATCAGTTAAGGGATTTCAGTAACACTGAAGGGAACCAATTCTCATTATTAATTAGATGCTTATTAGCATTTATATTACTAGCACATTGGCTGTTTATTTGCACTTATTAAGCACACATTAATGACTTATTCTGCATGATCATATTTTAGATCCCTTAATCCTACCCCATACCTAAACTTAATAACTACTTTACAAACTATTAATAAGCAGCAATTTATAAGTTCACTGAAGCAAAAGTTAGTTAGTAATTAACTACTACATAGTTAGTACTTTGTTAGTAGTGAGAATTGAGCAAACTGTTATTATTGGAAAGTGGAAAAATGTAGGAACATCAGCAGTGTTCTCTGGAGTGGCAAATCACACTTCTATATGTTTGTCAGTCTAATAGGCGAGTCTGGGTTTGGCGGATGCCAGAAAAAAAAGTTACCTGCCTGACTGCATTATGCCAAGTGTAAAGTTTGGTGAAGGAGCAATAATGGTATGGTAATGGTTTGATATGGGTCGTGCTAGGTCCCTTGCTTCCAGTGAAGGAAAATCTTTGCACAGTTTGGACAATGCTCTGCTTCAAACTTTGTGGGAATAGTTTGGGGAAGGCCATTTTCTATTCTAAAAAGACTGTGCCCCAGCACACAAAGCAAGGTCTATAAAGACAGTTAGATGAGTTTGTTGTGGAAGAACTTGACTGGCCCACACAGAGCTCTGACCTCAACCCCATCAAACACTTTGGGATGAACTGGAACAGCGATTGTCAGCCCTTCTTGTCCAAAATCAGTGCCTGACCTCACAAATGCTCCACTGGATGAATAGGCAAAAATTCCAACAGAAACACTCTTGAAATCAATCACTCACAGAAATCAATATTGTGGAACGCCAACTCAATGACATTAACAGTTGGTGTAATGGACAGGTGTCCCAATTCTGTTGTCCATATAGTGTCTGTAAGTATATATAAGTAAATATATTTAGTTATACACACATATACAGTATATATATATATATATACACACATACATACATACATAAAAAAAAAAAAACAGCACC
>NW_015547819.1:56199-61777 GCF_001515605.1 Sinocyclocheilus anshuiensis | reverse complement strand
AGTATACCTGATCTCTGGAAAAAAATCAATAATTGTTCCATTACCAAAGAAACCAGGTTCAAGTTAAAACAATGATTTTAGGCCAGTAGCTTTGACATCCTGTGTAATGAAAAGTTTTGAAAAGTATGTTTTCATTTTTTTCATTTAAAGACAGAAGTTAACTCTGTTCTTGACCCATTACAATTTGCATATAGGCATACAGAAGATGAGTGTTCAAGTTGTGATTCTACTAACTTTATAGTGAAATTCTCAGATGACACAGCGATACTTAGTCTTATGTATGAGAATACTGATTTGTCAGTTTATCTCTCAGAGGTATCAAAGTTTGCAGAGTGGTGTGATTTAAATCATCTTATTTTAAACACAAAAAAGACAGAGGAGATGATCTTTGACCCAAGATCAATATGTGATCACACACCAGTGTTTATACATGAAACATCAATTAAGCAAGTATGTTCCTATAAGTACCTTGATATCCATATGGATGATAAACTCAGTTGGGGGATTCATGTGGATGCAATTTGTTCTTGTATGCAGCAAAGATTGTATTTTCTGCGTAGACTCAGGATTTTTGGAGTTAAAGCACTTGAATATGACAAGCTCGTAATCATAACTTCATATGTGGGAAATAGGAAATTTCCAATAGCACGTGAAGGCAGCATAAGAATCTATATCATTCCGTAAAAATGACAATCGATTAATATTGAGATATCAATATTTTTTACCGAGCCCTACTTTACAGCCTTCATAAAAATACCTTGAGGAATCTACAAGAGGAAAACTGTATACGAAAGCCCGTTCAGTTTCTCAAATAAACACTAAATGAGCAAGATTAGTGAAAATAAATCCCATTGAGTCATTCGTTTAAGAATGTTGCTACTTCGTAAGCATCACTGCACACCGAGATTTATTGACTGAGTAATTTGCTCAGTCTGTGGATTGATCCAAACACCATCTTCTTTCATTCTAGAACATCTCTATAATCAGTGAACGTGTTGCTTTTTGCTTTTGATGCATAGTGAGATGAGAAACATGAAGAATAGCAGATAAAAAGAGGAGCAGAAAGGATAGAGAGAGAAAATGAGGAAGACACAACGTGAGATAGATGGAGCGAGATCTTAGTGAAATCTCAGGCTTTGAAGCTTCTATAGCAATGAAGACCATTGGGAGAAAGGAGTAATTGTCCCTTGAGTCACTGTATGAACAGTCGGTTCTTAGGGAAGCACATACTATTTTTGCTGACCCATTGCATGTATTGCATACAGAGTATGAATTGTTGCCTTCTGGAAGACGGTACAGATTTCCAATGTGTAGGTATAATCGTTTTAAAAAGTCTTTTATACCCATGTCAATTAAAATGTTAAATGATGAATGATTGTTTTTTTCAGGGTGAGTATAGGAATTATGTGTATATTGTGTGTATATTGTTATTTATGGATCCAATGGTCTTGTCAATGTAAACACCTCGAGTCCAAGACAAATTTCCCCTTTGGGGACAATAAAGTGTATTTCAATTTAATTTCCGCGCTTTTTGACTCGCGCCTGGCGCTGACATGAAGTGGAGCGCGCGTCTGAAACGTCTCCCGTTCTCAGTCGTTCTGCGACAGAATAAATGTCATTTAAATGTTCAGTTATTTTTGTTATAAGAAAAAAGTTATTAAACCTGTTATACTGTATTATGACAGCACTTTTTTTTAAACAATGTAAATACCGTGATAATACCATATACCGTAATAAAAGCATTAGCAATTAATCGCAACGTGAAAATTTGATACCGGCATATCCCTACTAGCATATCAATTTATACATTTATTGTTGTTTTTGGTATTTTTATTTAGGCCTATATTTTATTACTTTACTTTCTGTATGCTTGTAACCGTATTCTTCACATTTTTCTCATCTGCAACATCAGAAATATTAAAGTGGCCTGAATCAGATGTCCCTTATTGTTGTGAGTGACTCCAGAGCAATAAAGACACACGGTCTCTTAGCAGCTTGAGAATTAAAACACCCTGATTAAAGCCTCAGACTTCAGTCCCCACTCATCACGAGTTAACATCGAATCCAGCCATCGCGCTGACTAATTTAAAATCAGTAGCGTTCAAGGGCTCCGACTTGAAAAGTTTGCAAAGCCAAACTTTGAGTACAATGAAATTGGGTAATTTCTCAACAGACCGAATCCTCCTGCGGCGGCTGGTAATCATGGTATCATTATCACTGATTCTGCCTCCCGCATCTGCGTGAGTTTTCAAGTGACAGTGAATTTCATGGACAGTGACCATGATGCAAATGAACTCCTTCGCCCCGTATCCGTTGTAACGCTCACTTCAATGGGCAGAAGCATTCTCTGAAAGTGCCGCTATGTGGGAGCCGCTGTGCCAGGGACATCCAAAATAATTGGCTCAGTGGGGTCTTGTTTTATTTCAAGTCAAGTGATTCAAGGGCAACAGATGTTGCAAAGTTAGAATTACATATGCTTGTATGCAAAGCTTCTTTTTTTTTGTACCAGACACTCATTATTTGGATTTGTAATGAAAACAGTCACACTGTGGGTTGACACGTCGCATTCGGTGTTCCCATGCGCTGATCAAATGGTAGCCAGCGTTCTCAGCCATGTCTGCAAGTTTTATTCTGGTTGTTCCAGGGTCTGAGTTTTTTCTTCTTTTATGCCAATTATTTAATGCCTCGAGCTGCATGAAAATGTAACTGGATGGCTTGTCTAAATGCATCAGTGTATGCTGTTATCACTCCTTAAAGATTACGAGAAAATTAAAACAGTGAAGGCAGAGGAATTTTTTTTCACAATTAATGTTTTACTTAAGGACATGTCATACCAAAGAACAACAACAACAAAAATAGTTAATCGTGTGTGTGTGTGCACGTTTGTAAATCAAAGCATTATTTCTACAATAATATTTAGACAGTATTTTTACCTACAGTAATGCAACCTAATTGTTTTTTTTATTATTATTATTCAAAATCCAGTTGGCTGTCCATGCCCCTTGCATTTGAAAGGGCATTTCTGTTTCACTCTATGCTTTCGATTAAAATTTGTTGCAGATGTGCCAATTAGCTGGCAGATCTTTGCATTTGCCCACAGGTCAAACAACAAGAAGTCCAAGAAGATTCATCCGGCAATACTTTCTGCTGCCGTCCAAGCAGAAAATGAAGGACTTCTTCTGCCAAAGAGAATTCACATCAAGGCATTTTACTGTGGAAAATAAATAAATAAAAATATGGAAAGGTTTGTTCCAGTCAAAAAACATATGACATGCTGTGCAGAGAATCACCTTAATCTAAAGAGGGAAAACATGCCAAAGTAGGGCCATTTATTACTTTTCAGCAATCCTTCTAATTGTCAATTTTAGAGAAATCTGCAGCAGCATGAAGTTGCCGTAGCTGGTAAGGGGTGTTTTGTTATTCAATACTCTTGCAAGCGTACACGTTTTATGCTGCTATAAGTAAACATATGCTTATGTTTTAAGTGTCCCAGAAGTAACCATATCAGTGCCTGAGGACATATGATAGATAGAGGATGGCAATCATACAGCCAAGATCTCATTACCGATGGCTGGTGCGATATTCCCTTTGGAACGTGCAGAATATGTTATCAAAGCACTGCCATTTCATGCACCCGCTCCTGAAATGAATACAAACCAGTCATTTGCATGTAGAGAACATGCCATAACCGTTTCAAAAATATGGGTTTAAGTTTCCAAACCAACAAGATGGTCCCATACCATTTGCCATTCGAGTGCTCATCATGTAAACGGAACTTCTCTCTGACTCTGAGAAATAATAGATCATAGACGCATTGTTATCGCAGTTCATATTCGCCCAGGCCTTGTTTCTATTCCGCCCCAAAAAAAATCATGAAAGAGAATCAAGCCGCTCCGCGCTTTCAAAGAAATTTTTGGATGTGTCTTGTCTTGTTTCGTGCACACAGGGATATGCTAATGAGCTCTGATAGCTGATATGCAGTCGGAGCGTGTGCGCCGACATTTCAGACATATGCTTTCCCCCCTTTGTCTTCGACTCAGTTAAGATCCTCAGTCATGCAGGTGATCGGTTTGCTTTTCACACGCAGCCAGGCCTCATAAAACCGAGGCTTTCTCATAAAACCCAGTGCTAGTCTTTGTCGGTTTTGTTCGAGATTGGTTTTCAACTTCTCTCACAATAGTTTAGGACTGTTTTAGAATGTTAGAAAACAATCATTTGAGATTAGTTTTGCAGCATTACATACTCCAGTAAACATGGGAATGTGATGCTCTAATACTAGGGCTGTGAATCTTTGGGTAGACAGCGAATCGATTTGATTCACAATTCATAGGTTTTCGATTCGATTCAAGAACGATTTTTGCAAATTAAGAATGATTCAATTCGATTCGATTCACAATTTTATGTATGTATGTTTTATTATTTTTTTTTTTTTTTTTACAAGGAATTATTTTCTTATCTCTTACTTTGAAATTGCTATAAGAAATCAAATACACTGCTGGACATTAATCAATCATTTGTAATCTATAATGTTTTTCCTAATGGCAACTGTATGATTGTTTTATATACTACAAACAATAAATGGTGACAGAACGATCATTTATTAGCTAAACTATTCCTATACTTATCTTCACCGGCCTGACTATTACTAAAATATAGGGCTGTGAATCTTTGGGTAGACAGCGAATCAATTTGATTCACAATTCATAGGTTTTCGATTCGATTCAAGAACGATTTTTGCAAATTAAGAATGATTCAATTCGATTCGATTCACAATTAAATACGATTTGATTCGATTAATGATTCAATTCTGCATTCTTTAAGTGCATTCACAGAATTATTTAAATGCTTAAATATACTTTATAGTTTATGCACTGTAATAAATGATATGTCAATTAGCACTGCATTACATACATTTTATTTATTTATTGTGTTTATTGTCTTAACGTTTCACTGTTTCATTCTGCTTTTTATTCATCTTAGCTGCAGCAAGAATTATTTAAATGCTTCCCCTAAATTCTTTAAATGCTTAGTCAGGGGGCAAATTACACAGCAGCCTTTATAGTTAGAGAACCATGGGTTAGAGGAAAAAAAACACTTATGTCCATTGTTAGATGCTAGTTTAATGATGCTATGGCATGACATGGCATATGTAAAAGTTTATGTAAGCCACGATTTTAAAAAGTATTTAAATGTATTATGTATAGGCTAATATTTTGTCACACCAGGGGCATAGCCATCATTTCAGAAGTGACAGCTCATTTTCATAAAATAAAATGCTATAGTAAGTATTTAACTTTTCCTCTCTATCGGCGAATGATGATTCTGATAGAAAACGCGCCCGATGTCTGTTTGCTATAGCAACGAACGCTACTTTCATGTGTCTGATTATCTGATAAACCTCATGCTCTTATTTCAAGGTTGTTGTTAATGCTGTGGTTATTTTAACAGTTTCCTTCGTACATTCGGTACAACGACATTGTTAAAACACATTTATCATTCAATGGAACCGTGCGTATGCTTTAGACACTTACATTTTTGCTCCATCCATGCAATAAATACGCAGCCTTCGACTGCTCAG
>NW_015547819.1:50256-56155 GCF_001515605.1 Sinocyclocheilus anshuiensis | reverse complement strand
TGTACCAACCTTTAACTTTTAATGACAGTGTAACTAGTCAACCCAAGAATTATTTACAAAATAAAATAGTTAACATAAATTATGAATCATTAAATATTTTAGAGTTAGAGTTAGTGTTAATGCTACAGACTTGAACAACTGATCACAAGTGGTTATTTAAAACATCAGTGTGTCGCTGCAATGCATGTTGATAAAATGAAAAACAAGGGCCAGAACACCATTGCATCCGAATTTAAAATACACCACAAATGGAAAATGTTGAGCCAAATGATAATTATATAATACTTATTTTTGTCAAGCTCTTATTTGAACTGATTTGCTTTTGTCAAATGCTTTGTGATATAATAAAATGTAAAACCCTTTTTTTAGTGCAATGGATGATTGACAGGTGAGCAGGCAGTCCTTCGCTGTTGCCTGTGAGACATTAGGGTGGATTTGCATTTCCACTACAAATATTTCTGGCTGTTCGGCTCCATTTGCATATTTATTTAGTGCTTGGATCACCCTTGATGGATATTAAAATCAGTTATACAGGGTTTTAGGGGTAGTTAATGGTTACTGTTAAGAATAGAATTAGTAATTTGTTGTTTAACAGGAATGATGTTCCAGGACCAACAAGGGTGTTGATTATTTGGCACAATTGCACTGAGTTTCAAAAGCGCCATTTTCTCAACAGCTGAGACAGAACAGTGTCCTTGTATAGTGTCTAAACGCTCTGATACATCACTGTCTGTCTGTTTAGTCTCCTGCACAATACAGGTGCATCTCAATAAATTAGAATGTAGTGGAAAAGTTGTATTTAACTTTTCCTCTCTATCGGCGAATGATGATTCTGAAAGAAAACGCACCCCATGTCTGTTTGCTATAGCAACAAACACTACTTTCATGCATCTGATTATCAGATAAACCTCATGCTCTTATTTCAAGGTTGTTGTTAATGCTGTGGTTATTTTAACAGTTTCCTTCGTACATTCGGTACAACGACATTGTTAAAACACATTTATCATTCAATGGAACCGTGCGTATGCTTTAGACACTTACATTTTTGCTCCATCCATGCAATAAATGCGCAGCCTTCGACTGCTCAGGTAATGACGTCGGTATGACCGAGAGCCATTGAAAAACTACAGAAAATTAAAACTACTTCACTTTAGCATTACTGGCCACGAGTACTAAGGAGAGATCACACATCAGCTGCTCAAAAAATGTGAGACGAACTGAGCGTGAGCGCAATCCTATGACAGTCACAGGCGGTAAATAGTGGAGCGTGTGAAGGAGAGATGCGAGGGCACGAACACTGTTCAAGGTCTCCATTAATTTGTGCTTGTAGTAATTTAATGTGTATATATTTTGAAAGCATTGAATCGCTATATAAATTGTGATTAATTCGATTCTTAGCAATTTATATCGATTACTGTCCGAAATCGACGATTCACAATTCAAAAATCATGTTTCAAGATCTATGCATATTACTCGTTTTATCAATGCATCGATTACAAACCCTGACGATGCATCCATAAAACGAGTGAATCGTTACACCCCTATCTAATACTAATCTCAGTGGGTTTGGTTCAATATAAGCCATTTTACATCAATAATGTGGCATATTTTTGAATGCAAGAGGATAGTCTATGAAAAATGTATTGCAAGAGGCAGTTTTATTCAGTGGCAGCTAACACACTCGAAGTTTGGAGATTGTTTGGAGGAGTTGAAATTTAAGAGGGACTGGTCGTGTCAAACAAAAAATAAACTAATTTTAGAGGCAGAGCATTGCATTTGGAATAATATGCATTGATAAACTGTGTACAATAATTTGAATAACATGTTCTTTAGACTATAGTTATTTAAATATGTACTGTATGTCGTTGTGCTTTAAAGAACCCAGAAACTAAAACACATTAATCCAAAGAAACTAATGTTCACTATACCATTCAAAAAATGTGGGGGTGGTAAATTATATATTTTTGAAAGAAATTAGTACTTTGATTAAGCAAGTATGCATTCAGTTGATCACGTGACAATAAAGAAATGTATAATTTACAAAAGATTTATATTTAAAATAAATGCTGTTCTGTTGAACTTTCTCTTCATCCAAATATCCTGGAAGAAGGAAAAATAAATAAAACATCAGTTTCCGCAAAAATATTTGAACAGCAAATCAGCATATTAGAACCAGGTAAGATGCCTCTGATGTTGTCTGTGGTTCAGGAGTGGCTTAACAAGAGGTATACGACAACTGTAGCCAAATTCCTTGACACGTCTGTGTGTGGTGGATCTTGATGCCTTGACGCCAGCCTCAGTCCATTCCTTGTGAAGTGAAATTCTTGAATCGATTTTGCTTGACATTCCTCATAAGGCTGCGGTTCTCTCGGTTGGTTGTGCATCTTTTTCTTCCACACTTTTTCCTTCCACTCAACTTTCTGTTAACATGCTTGGATACAGCACTCTGTGAACAGCCAGTTTCTTTGGCAATGAATGTTTGTGGCTTACCCTCCTTGTGAAGGGTGTCAATGATTGTCTTCTGGACAACTGTCAGATCAGCAGTCTTCCCCATGATTGTGTAGCCTAGTGAACCAAACTGAGAGACCATTTTGAAGGCTCAGGAAACCTTTGCAGGTGTTTTGAGTTGATTAGCTGATTGGCATGTCACCATATTCTAATTTGTTGAGATAGTGAATTGGTGGGTTTTTGTTAAATGTGAGCTAAAATCATCACAATTAAAAGAACCAAAGACTTAAACTACTTCAGTCTGTGTGCATTGAATTTATTTAATACACGAGTTTCACAATTTGAGTTGAATTACTGAAATAAATTAACTTTTCCACGAAATTCTAATTTATTGAGATGCACCTGTAGCATTTGCTTTTGAAAATCTGACTGGAGCCAGAGTTCGCAATGGCCCATTGGTGACTCAATGGCGTGTAAAAAGAGAAACAGAACAGTGAGCTGTGAGGTGCCATGCTCGTTTCAAATGGTGAAATACATTTCATACTTTTTAGCACATCATTTCTAGTGATACTGGATTGTGTTTGTTATCTGAGCTCTACTCTATCAACTCACTCAGCAGTCTGAGAAATCTTTCAGTATGTGTCTCCATCACCATTCACGACAGTTGTAGTTGAAGCGATAAGCCTATAGGCGGTTTCATTAAACAGTTGCATCACATTAGCATGCATTTCAGAATAAAAATCATATTCACCTACAGCTTTAGCAGAAGCTTTGGGAGTAAAACCTTAATGGACGTTGTTTATTGACACTTGGTCATGACAAATAAATGGAAGCTCACCTGAAATGTCAATAACTCTCATTTTGATTTGCACTCTTGGAACAAATTAAGAAATGATTTAGTTGCATAAATTTTTTCTGATGCATATCCAGGAATGTGTTTGGTAAATGTGCTTCCATTGTAGTTTGTACACGTCTTCATAGAGAATAATAATAAACAAACTACCATTCAAAAGTTTTGGGTCATATTCATTCATTCATTCATTCATTCTCTTAAAATAAGAAATGTTTCTTGAGCAGATGACACTGAAGACTAGAGTAATGATGCCGGTCATCCTTTCATCACAGGAATAAATGACAATTTAATATATTAAATATTTTAATATTTAATATATTAATATATTTACAATATTACAACTTTCAGCTGTTATTTTTGATCAAATAAATGCAGTCTTTGTCAGCATAAAATCCTCTTATTAAAAAAAATATATATAACATTTTTTTTCCAATGCTTAGACCAACCCCATAATTTTTAATTTTTTAATTATTTATTTTTTTAACAAACATTTTGGAAATTTTATTTGCATTTTGATATTTACATGTGGCACTTTGATAAATGCGAATAACAGTCTTAGGAGTGATACATGTGACCAAACTACTTTCTAAGTAGGTGGACTTAAACTGGGCTCCAAAATGCATATTTAAATGAAGTTATGACTTGATTTGCATAAATCCTTAGTTAATTGGGTGCTCAACAATGTATGTGTCAAATGCAAATAAACAACTATTATTACAGTTTAGTACAGCTTATTCTTAGTGTTGTGCAGAACTATGTGTAAAAAGACGGGAAGGGTCAAATTAAAATTATTCTTTCCATTTTGGATAGCAAAGTCATTTTTGCATTAAACCATATCATCATCTACATAAATATGATATTATGAAGCTACTGCAGCTGACTTTTACAAATGAATATTAGGTTCAGCTTATTGCAAAATCCGACTTTGTGTCCTTTCAGTATGCGGATGGCCAAATTAAGCATTCATGGGGTAACGCATAATCACATTATGCATTACACTGTTGTGATGCTCAAGATTAAAAGTCAAACACTTTCCCAAAATATAGGCGATGAAAGTTTTAAACACTTTTCGCTGTCATTGTGCGAGCACCTCGGGGAGACACTGATGTGTGCAATATGTTTACCTTGAGCTGACTGCCCCCCTCTTTAATATTCAACAAATCTAATTTGCAAAGCATACAAGGTAGCACCTGTTCTACTTGAGCTAGCAGACTGTTGTCACAAATTATAAGCTTTGGGGAAATATATGAACCGAAGCTCTGACAACTAAGGAACGGCTTAGTGCCCTGAAAGACTTTAAGAACTCAATGAGACTTTAAGCGTTGGATGATGTACAAAAAGTCTGCCCATTAACTACTATTTAAACTAGTATTATGTCCCTAATCCACTGAATTAAAGTAAAGCCGTGCTTGCTAATTAGTTGTATATCCAGTGTGTAAAGTGTGAATCATGTTCTGGAAGTTTTTAAAACTGGGAAGTTTGTCCCTGTTTGCAGTTGAAACTTTGCGGTTTCCTGTTTCACTTTACTCACACATCAAAACTTTCTGAGAAGGTTCTTAGACTTTGTAAATCTCCCATGTGTAATGCTTCGAGCATGTAGTTAGTTGGGTTTGAACTCCTTTTATGTGCACTGCTCATTGTAATGTGTAGGATAAGGATAATTTAGCTTTGGCATTTGTTCGCTTTTCTTGTATATTCTCACATGCTGGCTTTCATGCTCACTTGAAATAGGGATTGTTATTTCTGTCATGACAACTCTCTGAGGAATTGGCATGGTAATGTGCATGATAATGTTAATGTATTTGGTCTTGGCGGAATAGATCTGCTACGCTGCTGCTGCGGCAGAGCAAGTACCGAGACTTGCTACTGCCAATACATCCACAACATGCTGCTGTGAGTATGTAAGAAATACTGCTGCTGCACATATAACACATATGAATAACCCCCATATAGCATACATGAATCACCCCGTAGCAGATCTATACAGGTGGAGCTGGGGAAGGTGGAGGGTTTCTGAAGTGCGCTGCAAAACTGCTGCAGCAAATAAAAGTCAGGTATTTGAATATTAAGCAAGCTCATTGGCTACCAATACAGGAGACAACCAATCAGCTGCCATATGACAATGATGTCACCAGGTCAGTCTTTCTCCGTTTTCTGAACTACACAGCACAGCGATAGCACACGTCACACGAGCACATTTCTCCAAACTACACTACCCAGAATGCATTTCACTCGGAACTGCAACAACCATAGCGATATCTTTCAATTCCCTTCTCCCGCAACACTATCGTTGATATGACTGTGATAAGTGCGTGCTTGGCTACCAATACAGGAGACAACCAATCAGCTGCCATATGACAATGATGTCACCAGGTCAGATTGAGCTAGACCTATCGGACTACGCCATCTAGAGTTTCTTGCCAGAACTCTGTATTTCTGCAATAACAACTCTCTGAGGGATTGGCATGGTAATGTACATGATAATGTTAATATATTTGGTCTTGGCGGAATAGATCTGCTACGCTGCTGCTGCAGCAGAGCAAGTACCGAGACTTGCTACTGCCAATACATCCACAACATGCTGCTGTGAGCATGTAA
>NW_015547819.1:34076-50171 GCF_001515605.1 Sinocyclocheilus anshuiensis | reverse complement strand
CACAATGCATTTCACTCGGAACTGCAACAACCATAGCGATAACTTTTAATTCCCTTCTCCTGCAACACTATCGTTGATATGACTGTGATAAGTGCGTGCTTCTGACGCTATGTGCGACTGAAATCAACCACACACTCATCACAATGAAAACATTGACCTTAGAAATAATGAACGTGAACATTGAGATTACACCGATGTATATGGAGAACCCCAGTTGAAACGCAGACACAATAATGCTTATTTCATTTAAACTGTTTTCATATTCGTTACTATTAACGTGTCCTCGGAGCGATTACCAATACATCCACAACATGCTGCTGTAAGCATGTAAGAAATACTGCTGCTGCACATATAACACATATGAATAACCCTCCACAAAGCAGGAGACACGTTACACAAACAATGCAAGCCAATATATGCATGCCGCTGAATATAAGGATAAACTGCTGCATTCACAATGAAAACATTGACCTTAGAAATAATGAACGTGAACATTGAGATTACACCGATGTATATGGAGAACCCCAGTTGAAACGCAGACACAATAATGCTTATTTCATTTAAACTGTTTTCATATTCGTTACTATTAACGTGTCCTCGGAGCGATTACAAGCTCTAAACTGCCTTTTGCTCCAGCTGTATAAACACATGCTAAATGCTGCTGCTAATATGCTTAATATTTCGTTGCTGCATACAATGCAAACTGCTAACATGACACTTAGTTTAAACTTGTTTACGGTTGCTCATTTTGTATTCAATTATGCAGACCACGCAAATATACACAGCGATATGTATTAAAAGAGCATTCACTTGTCTTAGATGTTGATTTAGGCTGCTCTGAAGTGCGCTGCAAAACTGCTACAGCAATCAAAACACAGGTGTTTGAATATTAAGCAGTAAGCTCATTGGCTACTAATACAGGAGAGAACCAATCAGCTGCCATGTGACAATGATCATCAGTGGACATGCATGTATCCACACACATGAAGATGAACAGACAAGGAAAGACAAGACACCCCCCACAAAGCAGATCTATCGCCAAGACATTTGTACTGCTGCTGCTCTGAAGAGCCATGTGAACCACATATATTACTATCTATGTGTGCCTGGGCTACCATGCCGACCGGTTTAACGCTGGTGGCCTATGGCTCTGTGTGCCTGGGCTACCACGCCAACCAGCTTAACAATAGTGGCCTACGACTATGTGTGCCTGGGCTACCACGCCGACTGGCTTAACTCTAATTAGAAGCGCACTACATGTAATGTTAATTAACAACATGGATATACGTTGCAATCCGATAGATAAGACCCCAGCATCCACCTGAACAAATATCATAATTTAGTCATTTAATATCTGCTGTTACTTTTTACACTTCATCATTGCCAGCGGCAGCATTACAGCTCGTTAATTCATGTTTGTGTAATGATGAGACGTACAAAGTGAGCCGATGCATGTCATTTTACTCTCTCGTGTAGATAATGTTATCAGGGTTACAGTGCACAAACTCCTGGGTGGACTGGCTTGAATGAACAAATAAAGCAGAATATAAACGTTCTTTCTCCGTTTTCTGAACTACACAGCACAGCGATAGCACACGTCACACGAGCACATTTCTCCAAACTACACTACCCAGAATGCATTTCACTCGGAACTGCAACAACCATAGCGATATCTTTCAATTCCCTTCTCCCGCAACACTATCGTTGATATGACTGTGATAAGTGCGTGCTTCTGACGCTACGTGCAACTGAAATCAACCACACACTCATCACAATGAAAACATTGACCTTAGAAATAATGAACGTGAACATTGAGATTACACCGATGTATATGGAGAACCCCAGTTGAAACGCAGACACAATAATGCTTATTTCATTTAAACTGTTTTCATATTCGTTACTATTAACGTGTCCTCGGAGCGATTACAAGCTCTAAACTGCCTTTTGCTCCAGCTGTATAAACACAGATGCTAAATGCTGCTGCTAATATGCTTAATATTTCGTTGCTGCATACAATGCAAACTGCTAACATGACACTTAGTTTAAACTTGTTTACGGTTGCTCATTTTGTATTCAATTATGCAGACCACGCAAATATACACAGCGATATGTATTAAAAGAGCATTCACTTGTCTTAGATGTTGATTTAGGCTGCTCTGAAGTGCGCTGCAAAACTGCTACAGCAATCAAAACACAGGTGTTTGAATATTAAGCAGTAAGCTCATTGGCTACTAATACAGGAGAGAACCAATCAGCTGCCATGTGACAATGATGTCACCAGGTCAGATTGAGCTAGACCTATCGGACTGCGCCATCTAGAGTTTCATGCCAGAACTCTGTATTTCCATGAAGGTTTTTCAGAGGTTGATTTGGGTGATGCTTTAATTGCCTGATAATGTTGTAATGTAGCATCCCGGAGGATTTTTTATTTTTGTATTTTTTATTTATTTATTTTATGATTATTATTATTATTCAGGCTTCTGATTGGCCAACATGGCTTTACGGTTAGGGTTATATCACCACCTGTTGTTTGGCATGCTCTTGTGACAGTGCTTCATATCGTGTTTTTGTGTTTTCATGTGGACGAGAGGGAAAAACTCCAATCATAAAAATACCTGTGTACTTGTGAACTAGGCCTTAATCTAGTTCTCAGGTGTTTTATTTAAGTGTCAACTTTGTCACGGCATGAGTGATTTTATGCAACCATTCAAAAGTTTGCTGTCGGAAATATTATTACAATTTAAAATAACCATTTTCTATTTGAATATACTGTATGTTAAAATGTAATTTATGTCTGTGATGTAAAGCTTAATTTTCAGCATCATTAGTCAAAGCAAACACAGTTTCACATGCTACACGAGTTAAAAATGCACTCAAAACATTACATTTATTATTGTAAATCAGATAGTCCTGACTCTAAATTCTGAACAGATAAGTCACATTTTAGAATTCACATTTTACAAATTAAAATTTTGATGTAATTCCCTATGTAATCAAATTTTGTTTAGGTGAAAAAGTTGAGATGTTTAATAGATCTTGTTTGCAATTTTCTGTCCAACTGGATCTCATGTATATCAATTTCAGTCATGATTTAAGAGACCGGAATTACTGTATTAGTCGGTTTGTATAGTTAAAAAATTAATAAATAAATAAACAATAGGAAAGAGAAAAGGAATTATGCAAGCTTCCCACATATTAGCTCTCAAGAGAGCTTCCAAAATCAAACCATAGTGAGGTGTTTACAAGGCCGAAGCACCTACTGCTGTTGTTCTTGATTACACTGATTGTGTCTTATTGACAGATTTATGTGGCCTGAGTGTCTCTCGTTCAACCTGTCCTCTCATGGCGAGGTCAATTTGTTTATTAGCTGTCTCTCAGCACGCCAGCCAGGGAAATCAATTGGTGTGGGTCTTCGCCGCTGAATTCTATTTGCTGAAAATGAAACCTTGGCTCCAGGTAACCAGAGATGTTTAGACGGCTGCAAACAGAGCAGCTGTTTATGCAAAGAGCTTGATAATTAAAGGTGGGAAATATTTCATGAAGGGAAACAGTACGATGACATTCATGATTTTATACTTCATGTTTATTTAAGAAATCTCTGTCTTAAAGGATTAGTTCGACCAAAAATGAAAATTAATGGTTTACTCAACCTCATATAGTTTTTTCTTTTCCTGTGAAAATATTATTTTCATAGAGTGAAAGTGAATGGGCAAAAAGAGTTTTAAATAAATAAAATGTCATCTAATATGAAATTCAAGAGTTGATTTACAGAAAATATTGTAATATAAAATAGTATTTCCACTCACATTTCCTAAAATCAGTCTGCTAGAGTTTATGTTAATGCCTTATTACTATAATGTGATTTTTTTTTATGCATTACAGTAATATGAATCTAATGAGGGAGGGAGAATATGGAAGGTAAATGTGCTTATTATCATGAAAACAATGCTGTGGTGCATATTTTTGATACAATATAATTTTTTTAACTTTTTTTTTTTGGTTAAGCTCACTTTTTTATTAAAAAACATCTTGATGGATTTGTTTCTTACAAACACGCAGCTTTTCACTTCACAAGACATTAACTGATGGACTGGAGTCGTGTGGATTACTTGTGGATTACTGTGATAAATTTTATCAGCTGTTTGGACTGTCATTTTGACGGCACCCATTCACTGCATCCATTGGTGAACAAGTGATGTACAGTAATGCTACGTTTCTCCAAATCTGTTCAGATGAAGAAACATCTTGGTCTGAGGGTGAGTAAATTTCCAGCAAATTTCATTTTTGGGCAAATTATTTATTTAAAGCATACCTTTCTAATAATGTTTTAAATGAAATCGCTAAATCAAGCCCTCACATAATTGTTTTATTACTGCACTATTTGCTATGTACATTGTGAAAAGCACTATATAAATAAAACTGCCTTGACTTTCTCCCATTTAGCACACATATCTTTGTACACAGTTCTGGTGATTTTATTGTGCCGTTGAATGTTCAATGAAGTGTACAACATGCTGTCTTCCTGTCTGCAACGTGCTTCCTCATCCTGCTATTAAGTGCTGCATTGTGTCATGAGCGACCTTGCACTGTCCTGATCGTTTCTAATGTTATAGAAACCTGTCTATATTGATCGGGTGTTTATTCTTGTGCTGTCACGACTGGTGCCTCTGCGTTGTCCTTTGTAAATCGCCTGTACAATTTCCCAATGTCAGGCACATCTGGGATCTGGCTGTAGCACCTCCCATGGCTTGTCTTTGTGCCTCCTTCCATCTTCCGGATGTACTGAAGTGGAATTGTCAGTGGATTGTGAGATCTCGATATCGCCAGCTTCCATTTACTGTCTTGGCCAGTTTTACTGGCTGTTGGAAATCTGATCAGAAATTAGCCAGAGTCCAGAATTAATACTTGCCAAATGCCTAATGTGGATAAAATTGCCTTTGGCAAGTAGATAAAACAGTTGGCTAGTAAGAATTGCATTACATGGTCTGTTTTATTGTCATTTAAAATGGAAAAAAAAAAAGAGTTACAAAAAGAAATAGAAATTATTAAGCTCAGTAGTGCCCCTAAATAGATGTCATTTAAATCAAACATTAAAGTTCATTAATATTACCATGACTTGCATAAGTTCAACAATATTTAGAATTGTTAACATGACATGTGAGTGAACTGGAAAATTAACAATTATGCAAATGCAAAAACAGCAGAAGTGTGATGGATGTTTTTTGATAATTTGCTGTGATGTGTTCAGATCCTGTTGGCTTGTCTTTGTAGTCTGAGTGTTTGCTTCCTAAATGTCTCTTGATTTTGCTCTTGGCAGCACAAAACACATTGTGTTTGGCACAAAGTAAGTTTGTCTTTGCTACAAGCGAATCTGCTTATAATGTAGTCTGGATTGTATTTACTTATACCTTTTAGTAGAAGGTACCTTTTTTCATGGTTTTTGATGATATACACAGTCTTTATTATATATAAATATATATAAATATAAATTAAAACAGTTTTATATACATACTGTATGTATATATGAAGTAATTCTCTGTAAATTAATTTCAGTTTACATCCTAGGTAATTTTGGGAAATAGTTGAATACTTTGGAAAACCAATGCAAATTCCTAAATGTAGGATTGAGATGCTGCATAGACTACAATAATGTTGCACATGGCCATATGTATGTTTCTCACATGGGTTTAATTAACGGTTAAGGTTTAGTTTGAGCCCCTGGCTCTTAAAAATTGAAAGCTGAAATTAGAGTGAGTTTCTTAATTAAGACCTGTCCAATGCTTGCACTGAAGTGAACCCTCATGCACTTAAAATACATTTCATATCACACTCACTTTACCGATATGCTCTCTGCACATAACACATAACACATTGAATATTTAAATGTTTATTTTGCTGAAACAATCATATTTGCCTCTGATTGCTATCCTAGAAACCTCTTCTGACTTGTACTCTTGGATGAAATGGCCTGTTGAATATGCATGAGTTCTGGCTGTCCAAGGAGCACCAAGGGAGGAGTAAAAATAAAAAAATAAAAATGGCAAAAACAACAAAATTCCTAAAACTTTCAAATACAAAAAAAAATAAAAAATAAAAATATTTAAAAATACTGTAAAACTATCTCAACACTAAAATACTGATAATCTACTGAAAATAATGTAATGTAATCTAAATAAGATTATTTTACAGTATTTTCGTACACACTTTTGCTTATCAAGTCATGTTATCTATCTATCTATCTATCTATCTATCTATCTGTAACACAGTTCGTAGTCACGGGAAGAAGTAGGTGGGAACCGGTGAACATTTAAACGCTTTAATTAATAAAATAAACAAACACAAGAATGAAAGTAAAGCGGCAGCCCCTCGCGGACGACTGCCGCACACACAATCATGAAGCCTTGCTTATCTGTAGGGCTCTGTAGCTGTATCATCATTAGTTAGATTTTTCTTTTCAATATCATGACTGTAAATTTGACAATTTATATTTAAATGTGTTCATATTTATAATTGTATTTGACTATTGTGTAGAGTTATAACTTTTGGCGTGTTTACTTCTCACATGAGTATTGCATTATGAATATTACTCTATGTTGCTAGATAACCTGCTGTGAAATGTTAAAAAATATCTCTACAGGTTGTGGTTCTCAAATACATGACAACATTAAGAAATCGCAGACTTGACGGAATCATCTGAAACAATGCAAATATTGCATTGCAGTGACGTTTTAATGATTTACAGATAAACGCCCTTAATGAGACACCTACTGTATATAATCAATGAACTGAGCAGTTTTATTTATTCAGTTATGTGAGTGTGGTATTTTGTGTGCTTCTAGTCTCTTCACATGCAGTAAACTAGAAGCAGACAGGCTGGAGCTCTTCACACACCAGCTGATGAAATTAAGTTCACTGGTGCACATAAGAATTCTGCCTGCATGGATTAGGAATTCCATGAAATAGCAGTGAGTCCCGGTGGGCCCGTGTGTTTTGGCTGACACAAGGAGGCCGATCTGTTCTCTGAGCGAGAGAGTCAAAGAGCAAAGCACTAGAGTTCCATGTCTCCCTTTCACTGTCTTTAGGGATGTATTGATTCAGCGACGACTGGCACAATAATGGTGAATTATTTATAATTCTCCAGGGAATTCTGGTAAAGCATAAGTCTTCCCACAGTATGATACCTGATAGTATGTGAAATCAAATTAGATATCAGGTCTAAAGTGTAATAATGACATTCATTAATTCATTCATTCATTCATTCATTCATTCATTCATTTATCAGTAGTAAATGGAGCTCAGTTTTGATTGACTAATTCATATTTTTTTTAATTAACTACCTTGATGTCACCTTACTGCTGTACCTCCTGAAAGTACGTTTTTAAAATTTAGATAATCTCTTTAACTTTTTACTGCTGTACAGCAATGAAAATCACGCTTAGTTATCATGAAAATAATGTCAGTTTCATATACCTATTTGTATTTGAAACCATATAAAATGGAAATACATTTCTTAGTAATCAGTGTGAGAAATGGAGTAAATATACCTAGTTGTAATTTTATTTTGTTATTGCAATGCAGTGAAAAAAAACAAAAAAACCTAAAGCCTTCTACTGATACTAACATTATGTCAACTTACATTCTACAGCCTTTTTTGTTTTACATGTAGACAGTTTATTTTCTTTTTTTTTTCTCCTTGTATTTATTTATTTTAAAGGATCTCACAAGAGTTCACAAAGCAGTACTAATTTGATAAACATTATGATTCGCTTCTGAGACCTCTACCATCTCCCTATAACATGTCTCTGTGCTCTAGGTTAGAGACCTGCACTCCCGCAGGACCCGCACGACCCAACGCAACTGGGTGCGGCACAGGACAACTCTCGATGGGCGAGTGCGGGTGTGGGCGGGAAGAGACTCGTGTGTCTGTGGGATGCAGGAGAATAAAATGATTTGCGGGACTCTCGCAAAATAGAAATTATCTAACCATATAATGTCTAAAACCTATAAATTGTTATTTATGTGTTGCACAAAAGCAAAACTGCAGTATTTCCTCTCTCAATCAGTAGAAAATATGCTTAACACCTGGTCATGCATGAAAAAAAATACCGTCATGTACCGTTAAACTGGTATAATTTTGAAAAATACCGTGATATAAATTTTTGGTCATACCGCCCAGCACTAAGACGCGGTCTGGAACATTAAAAATAAAGTTCATCCTCTCTTTCCTAATGTTGGGATCAGGAGGAAGGCAATGCAAAGACTGCACAGCATCTTCTTGTCTTCGGAGTCATCTTTATTGTTTGATTTCTGCTTAGACCTGCATTTGCCTCTCTCGTTATTTACACTACATGCATGAATCAGTGGGCGGGGCTAAACAGGCAGTGATGTAGAAGCAGGCCTTGATCTTCTTCTGCGGAGGCGGTGTTTAGCCACACTATTACGTCATAAAGTGGCACATTGGCTTCAATATAAAGTGGCAGACTGGCTTCAATATAAGATGTTTTTAGATTAACAAGAAAGTTTTGAGTTCTGAAACTTATATGATGTTTCTATAGTACAATGACCTCTTACATGTCAAAAGATCAAGCGAATTGTTTTCTCCATATATGAGATGAAAACTAGTAAAAATGTATTTATAATAAACAATGAATATTACTATCATCTACATTTTATTGACATATCTGAAATGTTGCCTTTGTTTATGGGTAATTTATATGAAAAATCAAATACATCACTAAGGGTTATTATTTAAAACTAATTCTTAACAAACAAACAAATAATTAAATAAGAACATTTTAGTTAATTAAAATAAAAATGATAAAAAATAAATATTAGAGGAAAAACTTAAACTAAACAAAAATTAGAAATGTTGCGTGGGAAACTAACTGAAATAAGTTTATATTGAAGTACTACAATTTCTAACTGAAAATAAATTAAAACTGAACTTAAACTAAAACATAAATAAAAAAAAATAATTAAACCCAAATAGTAAATTAAAAAGACAAAATGACTACAAAAATGTAACTAAAATTAAAATGAAAACTGAAAATATAGAAATAAAAGTTAATTCAAAATATTAATGAGAACAAATATTGTATATAAATAATAACAAGCTACTTCATGCATACAGAAAATTGCACAGTGTGCATGCAGCAAAAAAAACTGTTTGAGTAATATGCTAGTAGTATGCTAGTATGCTATTCTGCTATCATTTTTCTCTCTCCTCTCTCTCTCTCTCTCTCTCTCTCTCTCTCTCTCACACACACACACACACACACACACACACACACACTCACACACCCATTGAGTTTGCTATCTCTATTAATATGACCCACAGGAGGAAACACAGCATAGGTTCTCCCATTGTTTTCTTTTGCTCACCCTGCCCTGTTCTTAATTAGAGCTCCAGTGAGCAAAACAAGTCAATTGAGGGAGGCTTTCTCATTACATGGTGGGAGGAAGAAAGATCATCATCTGGGACGGACCACATCTATCAAAGAACAGGCTGGGCATTATCTTTATTCAGAAACTCTGGGAATAGTTTACCTAAACATGAAAAGCCTTTTCAAAGAGATTTTTTTTTCTCTCTTTTTTCCCTTTTTTTTTTACACAACGAAAGTAAATGTGGACAGATCTTGCAAATATGTGACAGCTTTCATCATACAGAAAAGAGCAGCCATGAAATAAGTGATACATTTAAAGGGATAGTTCACCCAAAAATGAAAATTACCCAATTATTTACTCACCATCAAGCCATCTTAGGTGTATATGACTTTCTTCTTTCAGACGAATGTAATCGGAGTTATATTAAAAAATGTCCTGGCTTTTCCAAGCTTGATAATGGCAGTGAATGGTGGTTGAAATTTTGAAGCAAAATGAAGTGCATCCATCTATCATTAAAAGTGCTCCACACGGCTCCAGGGGTTAATAAAGGCCTTCTGAAGTGAATCTGTGCATTTGTGTAAGAAAAAATATCCATATTTAAAACTTTACAAACCACATAGCTTACAACAGTTAGTGAGCACGAATGAAGTTTTAACCCTTTCACACGTGCTGCTGGTAAATAAATGACAACAATATATCTTTTGAGTGAACTGTCCCTTATGATATTGCAATACATTTGGATCTTCAGTATGAGCTTTTGTGATGTGATCGCACATGCATTCCTAATTTACTTTATTATTTTTGATCACTGTATTTACATAAAGCTGACAATGTCAACAAATGATTTTAATAACACAGAGAGAACTTAATCTGAATAACGCCACATCTGTCAGTCAGTGCCGCTTGAGAGGCCACACAGGTGCAAATCATTAAAGGGAAATGGTGTGAAATGCTCAAGCATTTATTACCCATCAACCATGATAATTGCTCATCAGGTGACAAGTTGTGCATCCGGGAGCTGAGGACATCCATCCAGGGGTAAATCTCCAACTTTTACACTTATGTTTGGGCCTCAAGAGCGATCTCAGAGGCAAGATGTTTAATAGGTGTATTGTCATCATACAATCAGGACTGCTCCGCATCACAATGGAGCTACTGTTTGCCTTGATAAGCAGTTTTAGCTTTTGTTTGAATGCTTTAAATAAACATTTTAATCTTGCATAGCAGTAATTTTAGTAATTTATCAATTTATCAGAAACACTGAAAGGACAAATACACAGTCACACACATTCGCAAAGTTACTCCATTAATCTCAATCTAGTTCAGTTGATTATAGATTATGTCCACACAGTGGTCCTTTTATCATTTTGCTGAGATTCATGTGACCGGAAATCGGATAGAAATGTCTGAAAAATGTCTGAAAAATATCTGCACACATTTGAGCAGTGAATAGGATAAAAATAATAACTAATATAAATGTTTCCCAGTTTAATAACCATAGAACATTATGACAGTTGTTTTGTATTACAAGTTTCTGAAATATTTGTTTAAATATGCAAATAATCCAATTAAATATGCAATAATTTGTATACATTTCCAGAACAGAAATTTAAACATTGGATAAAACCAGGTTCAAAATTACTTTCATTTTGTTAAGATATCAGTCAAAGATTTTTATGGAGGGGGATTTTGGATTTATCTTTGATTTATAACTCCATAAATGAGAAATAAAAAATAAGAAGAATAAATAAAGAATAAGAATAAAGTGTTATATAAATCAGGAAAATGTTATATGAACAAAGCCTTCAGGAGAAAAGGAGAAAGATTTTGAGAACAAAATTGTAATTAAAATCTACAGAGACATATAGATAAAATGTAATAAAATAAAACTGAGCAGTGCATGAAAAAAAAAATACAAAAAATTATGGTTTTGCCTGTAGTGCCCTGCCTTAAAACAAAACTAAAATCACACCAGACCTGATCTGAACTAATGTTGCCCACAACTCATGCAACAAGTCAGCACAAACATTATCCACAATGCCTCCCACCATTTCATAATTTTTAGTTTTATCATGGTCATATCACCTGTTCAAAATGGCTGAATTCAATAATAGCCTAATAGAAACCAATTTTACATGCATCAGTCAATCAAATACAACTAATTTGATCATGTCAGAGCAATTTACAACATGTTGTGTTGTCTGCTGCGCTTATAAGCACTTCATTGACGAGTCCAAATTAACCTGTCATTTTATGCATTATTCACGCTTGAGCCCATAGGTCATTACGGACTTCCATAGAGAATTTCCGCAATCATGGAATCCAATGGATTCGAGACACCAGCAGCATCCTAATTTTCCAACCCTTATAACAAACGTGCCTTGACCTCATATGCCATCTAAATTCACAGAGTGCCCCCTCCCTCATATGCTTACTTTCCCGATTAATTTATTTTCGAGACTCTGTGAAACTAGCTGCGAAACGTGGGGCACCTCATCATTTCCACAGATATATTGTCGGAAGGTGAATTAGCATTTGCTTTTGCCATATTATCTCACTTTGGATTTACATGAATGTGTTTTTCCAGCACGCCATTGCTGAATTATGCATGAAAACAGCTCTTTCCTTCAGATGCTGCCCAGATATTCCGATCAGCATATTTTAGATATTCATTCGTTTCACATTGTTTGCCATTAATATGCATAACTCTCTACCGTGATCCTAACATGGTACAACAGATACCAGTGCTCGCTCTCTTCAGCCCTCCCTCAAATTCCCACTCGCTTATTCGGCCTGGAAAGAAAAGTGCAGAAAACACATTCTGGAGTGGTGAGGTTATCTAAAATGATTTAATTCAACCGTTATCCCATAAATGATTCACGTGCAGCTGTCCTACAAAATAGCAACATGGTTTTGGGGGTGAAAATTATATATATTTTATACCCCGTCATGTGTGTCTCAGCCGGCGAGAAAAGTGGGATACCACCTCTTTTAGCAGACAAATAGAACTATAGGCAAGTCTGAGACCTCTGAACTGGAAAAATACCGAATATGTCACTTTATGCTGAGCCAGCTTAAGCTGTTCCTAGGAGTAAAGAGTTCCCAGCGTAAAGAGATTGACTTTTTCTGTATAACATGCCAAGGGTTAGTGCAGGCATTGGGATTAAGACCCGGAGAAAGCTCGGGATTTCTTGGGTCAAGTATTGATAGGAGGCCAAACAAAAGGATGGCTGTTTTCTTCAAATCCTCCAATGGTACACCGCACACCAAAGCCGTCAGCAGCTTTTCTGCAAGAGTTATCATCCTCAGTATAAAGCTAATTTACTCTATGAGAACTAATCTCTTCGTACAGCCATATTCATAGTGAAACTGTGCGTTTACAACTAAGCATTTGTGACGAAAGTTAAAACAGATCATTTCTTTGTGCTTGACTCTAAATCAGTCATGTTTGCTCATGCAAACATCACTAAATCATGCATAAGTAGGGTTGGGGTTTGTCCAATTCCATAAATACTACAATTTGGTGTTAAAATCACCCAGTTTGTGCCAATTACATGAATGATACCACAAATCATATGGTCTATGAGAAGCTAAACGCATAAAAAAGTGAAATGAAACAGCACTACCTAATTGAATCACACCAAATGGAGTAGTTCAGACAGGATGGACAACATGGGACAACTAACTATAGTTAGAGCAGAGCGGATATATTTCCTTGCAGGCCAGGTTTATGCAGTGCTTTTTAAATTGGGTTGTGTTGGAAGAATACACGCTTTTTACTCCATATTGGAAGCCAGATAATTCAAATGACTAGGAGTTTAGCTGAAAAAAGTCTTTACAAAAAAAATAAAAAAATGCTCCTTGCAGCTTTTAAACAAAAGGTCAGTTCCTAAGGAGCACTAAAACAGATTGAAGTCCAAAAAAAATCTGCTTTAAAGGAAATAAAACGCATGGAAGCCACACAACAACCAATGTTGTAGAAAGTGCTGCAGGGATGATATTTATTTGTAGGCCAAAACCCATAAATGGGTTAGTATTTTAACTCTTCTGGTTTCATCTCACAAAGCATCTCAGGTTACGTATGTAACCATAGTTCCTCGAAGGAATTGGACGCTGCGTCGGAAAACGCTACGGGAACGCCTTCTGTGACCACGCTCTGAATCACATGTGAAATCAGTCCAATAGCTGAGCGGGACGTCACAGGCAGGTGACGTCATGACCAGGAAGATATAAAATCACGTGTGGCGGAGTCAGCATCAGCTTCAGGAATGAGGCAAGCGCTGGCAGTCATGCCGGAAGTATGGCACCGAGACGCAGCGTCTCGTTCCCTCGAGGAACCATGGTTACATACGTAACCTGAGATGTTCCTCTTCAGGAACTCGAGCTGCGTCGGAAAACGCTACGAGAACGAGAATGCCCACGCCACCAGACTTCCAAATCTCTGCCTAGTGTGGAAGCCTGCACATCTAGGGCGAGAGAAACGTGGACCAACCCGCAGCGTTGCAGATGTCCTGCATAGGCACACCTGCTAAAAAAGCCTTAGAGGCCGCCACACTTCGAGTAGAATGAGCCTTAACCCCTAGCGGCGAGTGGAGATCAGAGGACTCATAAGAGATAGAGATGGCATACACTATCCACCGACTGAGGGTCTGTTTCGTTGCTGGAAGACCTCTCTTAGGGGGACCGTAGCAAACAAGCAGTTGGTCCGCCCTCCTCCACAGGGCAGCTCTGTGGACGTATGCGTCCAGTGCTCACACTGGACACATACAATTAAGCTTCTACTGGTCTGGCTCCCTGAAGGGAGGAGGACTGAAGGCCTGAAGTACGTTGGGCTGCGGTGCAGATAAAGGGACTTTAGGGACATACCCCACTCGAGGGTACAGAAACGCTTTGGCCAGACCGGGCGCAAAGTCAAGATAGGAAGGGGCCACAGATAGGGCCTGCAAATCCCCAACTCTCTTAAGAGAAGATATTGCAAGAAGAAAGGTAGTCTTTATCGTGAGGTGGCGATCAAATCTCTTCGATTGGCTCGAACGGAGGCTTACAGAGAGCTTCTAGCACCACTGCCAGGTCCCATGTGGGGACGCAAGATCGTACGAGAGGCCTCAGCCTCAGCGCACCGCGGAGGAAACGTGTAACCAGGGGGTGTCTTCCCACGGACTGGCCACAGAGAGGGGCGTGGTAGGCCGCAATGGCCGCCACGTAGACCTTCATGGTGGAGTGGGTTAACCCTGTAGAGAAACGGGTCTGCAGGAACTCCAGTACTGTACCGACTGGGAAGATAGCTGGGTCGAGCTTGCGGTCTCTACACCAAAAGTCCACTTCAAGGCATACAGTTTCCTCGTGGAGGGAGCTCTGGATTGGAGGATGGTCTCAACAACCTCAGTTGAGAGACCAGAAGCTACTAGTTGTGCCCCCTCAGGGGCCACACCCATAACCTCCACAGCTCCGGGCGGGGGTGAAATAACGTGCCCTCTGCCTGTGAGAGGAGGTCCCTCCTGACGGGAATCTGTGCCTCCTCAGAGGCCACACCCACAGCTGCCACAGCTCTGGGCGGGGGAGCACCCTCCGCCGTGAGAGGAGATCTCTCCTGACGGGAATCTCCCATGGAGCGCCGTCGAGGAGAGAAATCAGGTCCGAGAGCCATACTCGGCCCGGCCAGAACGGGGCTACTAACAGTAGACGGACTCTCTCCAGAACTCCCGGGAGCAGATCGATCAGGGGAAAGGCATACAGACGAAGCCTCGACCACGTCTGTACCATGGCATCCAGCCCCAGTGGAGCTGGATGAATCAGAGAGAACCAGAGGGGACAGTGCGATGTCATCTGAGTCGCAAACAGGTCCACCTGAACCTGGCCAAAAACTCTCCATAGCTGCTTCACCATCTCGGGGTGAAGCATCCATTCTCCCGGCCTCGGCCCCTGCCTCGACAGGATGTCTGCTCCCACATTGAGATGCCCAGGAATGTGCACTGCTCTCAGCGAGAGGAGTTTCTCCTGGGACCACACAAGGATCTGGTGTGCCAACTTGTACAAGGGGCGCGAACGCAGACCTCCCTGGTGGTTGATGTAAGAAACCACCGCTGTGTTGGCGGTGCGCACCAACACATGGTGACCTCTTAGGTCTGGGGGAAAGTGTTTCAGTGCTCGAAACACGGCCAGCATCTCCAGACAATTGATATGCCACGTCAGATGGCGACCACTCCACAGACCGCGGGCAGGGTGGCCACTCATGACCGCACCCCAACCAGCGAGGGACGCATCTGTCGCTAGTGTCATGCGGCGACAAGGAGCTCCCAGCACCGGGCCCTGAGACAAGAACCAAGATTTCCTCCACATGTCTAAGGCACATAGGCATCTCCGCGTGGAGAACCCTCTGGTCTTGAGCCACCATTGTAGGGGTCTCATGTACAGCAGTCCAAGAGTAATCACGTTGGACGCAGCTGCCATCAGACCCAGCAGTCTCTGAAACTGCTTGACAGTAAGTGACTGGCCTTCTTTCACTCTCTTGACTGCAGTGAGGATCGACTCGATCCGAGCAGGGGACAAACCTGCCTGCATCGTGGTCGAATCCCACACCATGGCCAGATAGGTGGTCCTCTGTAATGGAGAAAGCACACTCTTCTTGGCGTTTAGTCTTAACCCCAGCTCTCTAATGTGAGCGAGAACGACATCTCAATGTTGAACCGCTACCTGCTCTGAATGAGCTAA
>NW_015547819.1:21916-30374 GCF_001515605.1 Sinocyclocheilus anshuiensis | reverse complement strand
GAACGCAGACCTCCCTGGTGGTTGATGTAAGAGACCACCGCTGTGTTGTCGGTGCGCACGAACACATGGTGACCTCTTAGGTCTGGGGGAAAGTGTTTCAGTGCTCGAAACACGGCCAGCATCTCCAGACAATTGATATGCCACGTCAGATGGCGACCACTCCACAGACCGCGGGCAGGGTGGCCACTCATGACCGCAGCGAGGGAAGCGAGGGACGCATCTGTCGCTAGTGTCATGCGGCGACAAGGAGCTCCCAGCACCGGGCCGAACCAAGATCGCTAGTGTCATGCGGCGACAAGGAGCTCCCAGCACCGGGCCCTGAGACAAGAACCAAGATTTCCTCCACATGTCTAAGGCACATAGGCATCTCCGCGTGGAGAACCCTCTGGTCTTGAGCCACCATTGTAGGGGTCTCATGTACAGCAGTCCAAGAGTAATCACGTTGGACGCAGCTGCCATCAGACCCTCTGAAACCTGAAACTGCTTGACAGTAAGTGACTGGCCTTCTTTCACTCTCTTGACTGCAGTGAGGATATCCGAGCAGCTTCTTGGCGTTTAGTCTTAACCCCAGCTCTCTAATGTGAGCGAGAACGACATCTCAATGTTGAACCGCTACCTGCTCTGAATGAGCTAAAATCAACCAATCTTCGATTTAGTTGAGTATGCGGATGCCCTGGAGTCGCAAAGGAGCCAGAGCAGCATTCACACACTTCATGAAAGTACGGGGTGAGAGTGCAAGGCCGAAAGGAAGAACACAATATTGGTAAGCTTTGCCCCCAAAAAACGAACCTCAGGAACTTCCTGTGATGAAGAAGGATGGAGATATGGAAATATGCGTCTTTTAGATCGATCGTGAAAAACCAGTCCTCGGACCTGATCTGAGAAATGACTTGTTTGAGTGTGAGCATTCTGAACTTCAGTCGCATGACTATACCAGAGCTTGCTCGGGACCCACTAGCGTGGGGGTGACCCCGTTGAATCGAGGCGGACGAGAACCGAACTGGATTCCGTAGCCTCTTTCTACAGTACACAGGACCCATTGAGATACATTTGGCAGTAGCTTCCACGCTGCTAAATAATCTACTAAGGGAATCAGTCTCTCGAGACTGATCTCTGGTGTGCCCTGGAGCGGCACACTGGCAGGGGACGACCGAACTTGCTGCTCTGGGGACCACCGCAGAGGCCGCGAGCCTCTCAGTGCTGCTACGTTGCCGGGCGGTGACTGAAAGATATGCTCGCTGGAGACTGCTGCGCCTTGGAACACTGGCAGGGTTAGCAGAATGATCTCCCGAGGGCACTGGGGGGAGACGGGCACCATGTGATGCGGTGTGAATCTCTCTTCCCCAGAAGGGCCTGCCCTCGCTAGTCCTGCACCCAAATAGTCAGGACCTTTTGGTGGAGGACCTCTTAGCCTGAAGGATGGTCCGCAGATCCGGCTTAGGCTTCCAAGCCCCCAACCCAGAGCACTGCTTCTGCCTCCGGTCCCGACAAGGGGGAGCACGGGTGGCAACGCTCTGCTTTTGAGTCTCCCTATGTGAGGATCTGGTACGCGGTGGGGACTGCTCCCGCCCAGCAGCCCCCAGAGCTGAGATGCGGCGAGGGAGGAACCGTTGAAACGCCGCCGCCTGTTTACGAGCCTCCTGGTCCCTGTCGACGACGGAATTGACAGCGTCGCCAAACAGGCCAGAAGGCGCAAGCGGGGCGTCGAGGAGGAAGACCCCTGTCTTTCTCTTTCATATCAGACAGGGTCAACCACAGATGCCTCTCTGCTGCCACCATAGCTGCCATGGACCGCCCAATGGCGCGGGCGGTCTCCTTGGTGGCACGGAGAGAGAGATCAACGGTTCTTCTTAACTCCACGATATTATCAGAGTTAAGCTCCTCGCCCTCATCCAGCTATTTAAGCAGGTCTGCCTGGTATGCCTGTAACACCGACAGCGTGTGCAGACACGCACCGGCCTGACCTGCTGCCGCGTACCCCTTGCCCACCAGCGCTGATGTTGTACGCAGCGGCTTGGAGGGCAGTGCCGGAGCCTTTAAGGACGACGCCATACCTTGGGACAGATAGCTAGCGTCTGTTCAACCCAGAGCATCGCCTTATAGCCACGCTCAGTCAGCCCGCCACATTACCATAATAATCTGAGGCAGGGATGAAGAGACGGATGAATATTCGGGTCGAAAAAGGCCTGGTCCACGACCTCGACACCTCAGTGTGAAGTGGCTCCGGCATGGAGGTGGCGGCCTCGTGTGCAGGAAGCGTTCATCTAACTTGCTTCGCTGCGGCTCGGTCTGCTTCTCGGCGGGCCAATCGATCTTTAACTTGGCCACGGCACGAGTAAGCACCTCCACTAGCTCCTCATATTGGGGCGATTGAGGGGGCGAAACCTCTTCGATGTCCTCCATGTCAACCTCCTCGGAGGAAGACAGGTGGAGCGTCGAGCCCTCACCCCGGGAGGAAGTAGCCGTGGAACGGGCTTCCGAACCCAGAGATCGGGCGCTGGATCTGGTGGGTGAGGAAGGAGATAGGGACTCGCCCGTCTCCATTCCCTCCGCCAGATCCAACTGGATCAATTACTATACGCAATGAAATATAAATGTCACTGTCATTTGATGCTGGATATGGTGAATAAGCTGCCAGTGATCAAAATATTGAATATGAAGTCATTGAAAAGTACAATTTTCATACTGAAACTTTTGAAGTCAAGTAAAAAGTTTTAAATTTTAATGTAATTTTACGATGTTGGTTATTTTATTCATTCAACCTGAAAATTTATTTCTTGATTTCATATTATTAATCTTTACATTTGTCAACCTTGTCTTAAATTGCTTGAAAATACATTCTTAAACATAATATTTCATGAGGTCTTGAATCCACAGTTAAAGAACACAGAATCATGTGAAAAGACATTCTTAAAAATAATATTTCATGAGGTCTTGAATCCACAGTTAAAGAACACAGAATCATGTGAAAAGACATTCTTAAAAATAATATTTCATGAGGTCTTGAATCCACAGTTAAAGAACACAGAATCATATTCAAATTAAATATTAATTTTGCCCCTCTTTTTGTTTTTGGCCCTTCTTTGAAAATCCTCGAAACGCCACTGGTAATATCCCACCGTCCTCCTCTTATGTTCTTTCTAGGCCTAATGGTGGATGAACTTTTTAACTTTTCAAAGAAGTCACAGTGTCTTCAAGCCTCACGCTCCTCCCTTAGTTAAGGTAATATTTGTTTGAACTCAAGGCCAGACATTTTATTTTGTGATTAAATGAATTAAGACAGAAGTAGGGTCTTAGAAATTTGCCATTTTCTACAGCCATTTGCAATCCTCTACAATGTTGTTGACCAATTCAGTCCAATTTCTGTTTAATTCCAAGTTGATCTGACTCTTTTCGAACACATCTTACACACTTCTATCTGTCAAACAGCCAATCAGTGCTTTCTCTAAGAAAGGGTTTTTAAGGGTTTTAAAAGAAAACAGGCTTTAATTCAACAATTGGGATAAACAATTCCTGGACAATCTCTTTCTGGATGACTTTTAATTAACATAAAGATCTCTATGTCTACGTGCACTGTCTGAGTATTGGACAATATACTTGCCTTTCGCTCACCAAGCTTTAATGTGAAGTCAAGTGCTGAGAGTGATGTTGTGGAACTTAATCAATGTTCATGTGGGCAATTAATGTTCACATTGCACTCGTTCAAAGATGATAGGCATACAAAATGAGGATCATTCGGATGGATGCCTCCCCGCTGAGGTGAAGCGAGACCTTCCGGCTTTGAAGAGTTGATCCAGATACTGACGGAGAACTTCAACGTGTGCAGAATGACCCTTCATTACATTACACACCATATGCTCAAGGATTATACAAACCCACAATGGCTGCAGGTTGAATAAGAGACAGTTTCAATTTCTTGAGATTTCAAGAGCTCTTATGTGAGTATATTCATCCGCTGCATTTAATTGAAATATGCTGTCAGGTCAGATGGAGTAGAGCGAAGCTTCGTTTCAGGACCACCAGATCATGCAATTTATTGAAAACTAACCCAACATGAATTTTTACCTGTTGACATCTTAAGCCAATGTGATCTTGTAACACCGTCTGACTGTGAAGACCCAAAGAAGGTCTGACTTTGACTATATGGCCTAAAGCAACAGCAATTTGCATGTGAAATAATACTGTTATAATAAATACTTTATATTTGCAATAAGCTATTTTTATTTTTATATATTTTATTTTTTTGACACTTAAAACTTCGGTTCATATTACTTTAAGGTCACTGTAAATGTAAGTTCAAGTCAAATGCATTGCATTGTGGGATACATTATTCTGTGTTTACATTTTGGCAAATATAGTTCCGGGAAGTTCCACTACTTAAATCCCTAGTTATTTTATTTTATTATTTTATTTAATTTAATTTAAAATGTTTTACTGAATTACTTTTGTGCAAAATATTTTTTCAAGAAATGTAATATGAGAACATCTCCAGTACTGCTATATTTTATTGACATTTTGTAACATTATAAATACATACATACATACATACATGCATACATACATATAGCAGCATTGTAAAACAATTAATAAATATTTGGCTATTAGTTAACATTGACATTTCTTGACATTTTTCTTTAATAATAATAATAATAATAGAACAAATATGATATGAACCACAATTCTGACACAAATCATTTACACAAGTCATTTTACACAAAATCATTCATGTGAACTGATGAATTCTGAACAATACCACCACGAACATGTATCAAGAAAGAAAATGAGGTGCATCCCAAATCATCTATTTATGCATTATTTTATGCCGTTTTGTAGTACAAACAGTGAGAGCATTGTGTTCACATTGAAAATTCCCAAAAAAAGAACTGTCAAAGCTTTAATTATGTAGCACAGTGGGAGGGGCTATCAGACTCTGATTATGAATAACAAAATAACCTTATAAAATGCATACACTACACGGATGAGTACATAGTGCATAAGTACATAGTGTGTAAGTGTAAAGTGTATAGTGCGTCATTTGCGATGCAACTCTTGTGTCGGTAATAATGAAAAACAATACAATACAATACAATACAATACAATATATATATATATATATATATATAAATAACATTATACAAACTCAGTACAATTATTCTACAAAAGGAATACAAAATCAATGTAATGTCAGAGATAAGTACACTGACGTCATGAATGATTCTGAGAATAAATAATTGAGTGAAGAGTCATCACTAATTCCAGGAATTATATTCAATAGGTTTGTTTAGTTTCCAAAGCAATGGCTCTGCCAATGAGGTAATTGCCCTTTTACATTTTACCTTCAATTATGTCATCGCTTTATGCTGTATTTGATACAGTGAGTACTTTTAAGTGACATATACAAGTGCATGTACAAGCCCAGACAACGTGTAAAAAGTCAACATCACGTGTTTCTTATGTCATTACTTACTATTCAATTAAGTTACATGTTTGTGCCCTCAATTATATTGAAGAAAACTGTAGTGTGAATAGAAAATGTGATTATTCTATTAAGCTTCCATCAACTGTATATTATTAAAAATAAAAAAATGCTCATTAATTTATTGTATTATTTAAATTATGAGTTATGCATGATCATGAAGCTGCTAAATACAAAGTGAATAAAATGCTACATAATCAATTATGCTGTCATTGATTATTAATGTAAATAAGTTTAATATCTCTTGCACTGCAGAACTGTGAGAGAATATTATTGATTTATTGTTTTATTAACATTTATTTAACTAATTTGCGGGTTGCATTTTAGCTCTCAACATTGTCCTCATGCATTATTCACTATTTGCGCATGCATTACTAACCTGCCAAATATTTCAAAGTCTTGTATTAATTTCTGCCCTGTCTCTAGACTATGTTGGAGAAAGCAGTTAAGTGCAGGTAATGGTGCATCAAGTGCAAAATGAAGGCAGAGACCTGGAGTAGAGAACTGCGCGGGACAGATTTTTCAGTCCCGCTCCCTCAAGATTCTGTCCCGCAGAAAAAAATATCTTATCTGTGCCCGCGACATTCATGTTTTGTCCCGCTCCCGCCAGCAAAAGCCCACATAAAAGTAATCTATATAGATTTTTTTCAGTACATCAAAGAAATTTACATGAAATGGTTCTGTAACATCTCCTAAGCTCCACAACATCCCTGCATAAACACTATAACCAATAAAATATTTGTTATTTAGGCTAAGCATCAACATTCACTAACCACTGTTATTTTTAACAGAAAATGTTCTGTTAAAAATAACAGTGGTTTGTGAATGTTGATGCTTAAGCAAGCATGGGCTGATGCATGCATGGTTTGGCATGGCAGAATGCGAGCAGCACACTTCCTTTATTATCACTAAAAGCTGACATCTCAGTTAATCGCAATCTCATAAAGCTCTGTTAACGCAGTAAATATATGCACAATGAATCTTTCACAGTGTCTACACTTCCTGTGTTAAAATGAGAGGATTCGTGAGCACGCAATTTCAGCACTGCTGTAAGTAGATTCTAACTTAATCACCTCTGATTGGCCATTGCGTTCCAGAAATCAACAGCTGAGTCTGTGATTGGCTACATTGCGCAACCCTTTAAACACGTGTTATAAATAGAAACTATGCCTAGCTTGCGCATGTCAATCATTTTAATGTTAATATTAGTTGTTCTTTTTGCTTTTGTGCAACAGTTAAATAACAATTTATGTTTTAGACACTAATTTCTATTTTGCGGGAGTCCCGCGAATTATTTTATTCTCCCGCATCCCGCACACACACAAGTCTCTTTCCACCCGCACTCGCCCATCAAGAGTTGTCCCGCGCCGCACCCTGTTGCATTGGGTCCCGTGGTACTCCCGCGGGAGTGCAGGTCTCTAGTCTACACTTCCTGTGTTAAAATGAGGCGATTCGTGATCGTGAGCACGCAATTTCAGCACTGCGGCATCACCTCTGCACTGAAAAAGATGATTATGGCCCCAATTAAATTAAGCATAATTAAATTTAGCTAGTTTAAACAATTTAAATGTAGTTTTTGATTTTAATTAATAAAAATTAATAAACAGCTTCTCCAAAATTTTGAGGTGAAAATGGGAGGAGGAAGATTTAATGTTAATAAAATTCACAATTAATTTCAGTTCATGTCTCTGATAGAGAATGGGAGGGGGAGGCCGGGGGAGAGTTGAGCTCTCGTGCCTCCGTTGGTAAAAAAAAAGACAGAAATGCAATGGAATGAATGTGTTTTAAACTAACAATAATAATTATTGTGTGCTTGCTTTCATTTGAGGTTCTCTCTGCACATGCATGTGACTCGGACACATATGATTTCCCTGTTGCCAAAGGAAGTTTCCAGGTTTCCGTGGTGTGAATTGAAGTCATTTTCCTGAAGTGTTTCCAATAATTTGCACAGTAAGTATTTTTACATTATGCATCACCACATATTACAGTAAATATTCAGTTGACTTGAACCCTCTGGGGTCCGAGGGTGTTTTGGGGCCTGGAAAAGTTTTGACATGCCCTGACATTTGTGCTTTTTTCAGTTGCTTACAAAACATTTGAATGTCTAAAGTTTAATAACACTGTGGTCTGTGAACGTTTGTTAATCTAATGAATAATTGATTTGTTAAATCAAATGAAAAATGGTGTGTCTGATTGGTCCAGACGCTACACTTGCTTTCATTTGAGGTTCTCTCTGCACATGCATGTGACTCGGACACATATGATTTCCCTGTTGCCAAAGGAAGTTTCCAGGTTTCCGTGGTGTGAATTGAAGTCATTTTCCTGAAGTGTTTCCAATAATTTGCACAGTAAGTATTTTTACATTATGCATCACCACATATTACAGTAAATATTCAGTTGACTTGAACCCTCTGGGGTCCGAGGGTGTTTTGGGGCCTGGAAAAGTTTTGACATGCCCTGACATTTGTGCTTTTTTCAGTATCTTAAATACACATTAATGACTAAAGTCTGATTACACTGTAATCAGCACAAACTGTGCTACAATAATACACGAGCAGCATGAATATAGCCTACATGTTTGTGTTTTTGAGAAAACATTTATGCATGGTTAGTAAAAAATGAAAATTTTTAAGTCATTAAAATAAGGCCATAAAACTCATACATAACATTTGTTCATGGTAGAATATAATGTTCTATATGAATGCAAATAAGATTTACAGTCATGTTTGGTTTCATTTGAATAGTCTCAGGGCGAGTGGTACAATGGTCTTAATCTTACAAAAGTAGACTAAAAGATCATACAGATCCTAAGAGTTAAGAGACACTTTGATTACTGATTACTGTCATTCCATGCAAATTACCTCCTGTTCCCATTGAGGTGTAAACTAGCCACCCAGATTCCAATTGTTAGTACATGCCTCCATTTGGGGGATGTTTTATCTTGGTTTTGTATTTAAAGGATTGCAGCAAAAGGGTCGGGCG
>NW_015547819.1:19296-21808 GCF_001515605.1 Sinocyclocheilus anshuiensis | reverse complement strand
TTTAATTAAGTTGTACGTAGTTATATTAACTATCGGGGGCTAGACAAAGGGTTCTAGCAGAACCGCTGATTATTGTTTTGAGCATTAATTAAGTTGTACATGGGTAACTGTAGGGGGCTAAACAGAACTACTATTTAAAGAATGGTAAGCATGGGCGACCCATTAAATAGTATTAGTCATAAACCTCTGGCTAAGGATCAGACTGGCGAGTTTGTGATCGTGGGGCCCACGCATAGCGGCCGCCGTGAGGCATCCTAAGCGACATAGATTCCTAATGAACGAGTAAATATAAGTAAAGAGTTAACTAGAATAATCGAATGTCAGAATAATTAGAGACCGACAAACAACCAATTTGCCTTTCAACCTAAATTCGAGGTCATACTAAAATGGAGTCAGATTAGATAATAAAATGGAGTCAGATTTGAGTTAAACCTAAATTGAATAACTTTGCGCGCTGAAAAGACTGAACGCAAGAAACCTTCATCCACCACTGGATACCTTCCTTGGGCCAAGTGCGTGGACCTTACACATGTTAAGCTTTCTATAGATATATCTGTCATGTGTGTGTGTCAAATATTCGCTGAGTTTCAGTTCATTTTAGTGACGCGTTTCAAACAGATATGCGCGGAGAATGAGACGGCTAAAAGCACACTCTGTTTATTTTCTTTATTTTGCAAAAGCACAATGTTTTGTTGATATTGTGAGTGTACACAAATAAAAGTAGACCCTTTACAGATTTAAATGCTGTATTACTCTTATATGTACGGTCAAGTATGAAGGAGCATTTTAGTTCTTTTCGCTGTCATCATTCAAATCTGCAAAAAGTGCAAAGCAAGTTGTAAGCAATGTAAGCAAGTTGCTCTGTAAGATCTGAATGCTCATATATGGCATAGCAACGTCTGTTAATTTGCGTCATTGTATTTTTCTTTTATGTTTTTGTCAGTTTAATGTTTCAGTGTAAATATCTTTACTACTAAAACATCCCCCTTTTTGCTAGCTTTAATGGTGCAGCATGTAAAATGTGTCTGAAAAAAAAAACAAACATCAGGAAAAACAAGGAAATGTAAATCCTCTGAACATTTTGAAGATTATTATTACATTATTCTGAAGGTTATTTTTCCCGTTGTTTTCTGTATGCTCGTGTCGCTTACAGTTCTCTAATTTTATTGTTGTTTGCAACGTTGCAACGTACTTGGCAATATTTTAAAGATATTATTATTTTAGGTAGTTTGCATGGTCTGTTATTGGAGTAGTGTCACCTGGGTGGGAGTTTTTACTCATTCACTGGGAATAACAAATCATTGAGCGGATGCAGAGTCATATAGACTGGGGGAATCCCCCCATCTCCCCACCCTCTGAATATTATGTATCATAATGTAACTACGTGTAAGCGTTTTTTGGCGGTTTTTGCTTGGAAAACCAGCTGTATTTTTCTAGCATTCAAATAACAATGGATAAACCTGAAAAGATAGGAGGATTGGAGATGAATTTCATTAACAAATAAGGTAGGAAATGTGCAAACTTTTAAATCGACACCTGCCACGGTGTATTTTGTTATCTGTGATCCCTCTTTGAGTGTTTTAAAAGCTGATTGGGGGGTCATATGTCAGCATACCCGGTTAAAAAAGTCACCGTTTGCGTCATTGTGTTTTTCTTTTATGTGTTTGTCAGTTTAATGTCGCAGAGACTTATGTATTCAAAGTATTTAAATCCAAACAGTGACTTAACCGAAATTATATATACTAATATATATTATTAAGGTAGTTCATTTGTAGTGAGTTCTTCCATTTTTTTCCTGCCAGCTGTTTATATATTATGAACTATATATGAACTAATAATCAAATCTGTAATATTTACAGACAAGTGATGTCCATATGAAGAGAGAGGCCATCCTCAATTCGGCTAAAGCAATTGTTCGTTTGAATTTTCCCCCTCTTCCTCGCTTTTAAATAGCTTAAAAGCACTGTGCGCATTTTATTTTCACTTTCGAATTAGTGGCAATTCGGCATCAATCGCTTGAATGCAACAACAAAATACAACGTCAAACTCACTTTAGCCTATATATAAAACATAGAACTTTTATTAACGAAACGAATAAAAATACACCATGCTATAGGGCAGGCTATGCCTAATATAAAATAACAAATAACTCACATAAAGTTGAAATAGGTATACAAAACTGGAAATAAGTAAACATGTATAATATATAACCAAATAAATAAGAAACATAGAACGTTTATTAGCAAAACTAATAAGAAGGCTTGGAGGCACGGCATACACAGGGTGTCCGCGGGTCCTTAAAAAGTCTTAAAATGTCTTAAATAACGTTTTCCTAATATAAGGCCTTAAAAAGTCTTAAAAAGTCTTAAATTCGGATTCGATGGGTCTTAATTATTTTGGTCTCATTACCGCTAAAATATCTTAAGTCTGACGGATCTAATGACTTTACAATCATTGGACAGACCGAAGATTTTTTCTTCCCCGCGGCAAGTTACTGCGTCATCAGAGAGAA
>NW_015547819.1:2736-19267 GCF_001515605.1 Sinocyclocheilus anshuiensis | reverse complement strand
CTATTTAAACTTATTGGAAAAGATTAATTTCTATCTGACCACCACACAGAATATGAAGAATATCAAAACCTTTAGGAGTCAGCTGTCCACGAAAGTCCTTAAGATAGCAGCATGATAACACACTCAATCAGTTGAATGAATGACTCAATGACTGACTCATTAAGTGACTTATACCGTCACTTATTGGTAGTTTAGTTGAGAAGTTTGTTGAAAAGTATGCATTTTTCCCCTCAACATTTCTTATTTGTATATTCATAAATGCATTTAAAACATTAATCTCATAACATTATTTATTGCAGTTGTAATTATTGTTATTTGCAGTGTAAATTATTTAATCTGACTGGTAGCAGCCCTATAGTGTATATTGAATTTATTGATAAATTGTAATAATTTGACATGTACGATGATGCATACATCTAAAAAGGTTAAAAATAGGCCTTTGTAAAGGTATATATATGCAGATTTAAGTATGTAAAAGCTGATAGAACACTGATGAAAATATTGCTTCAGAATAAATTGTTTACTCCACCAAAAATCTCAGTGATGCAGTTATTTTGTGGGGATATTTTGTATGGAATATTGTCTGCTGACATGAAAAGTTCACTGTATATCATAGTAATAAATACCATTTATTACAGCATTGATATTTTGTTTTCTTTTTAATTTACACACATTAAATATTACATATATGTATGTAATAAAATGTGTATTTCCATTACAGGTTTAGGTCTTAAATTTCATATAAGGTGGTATTAAAAAGGTCTTAAAAAGTCTTAAATTTAACTTGTTCAAGTCTGCAGAAACCCTGCATACACCTTGATGTCAAATAAAATAAATTACACAAAGTTTAAAAAAAGTAAAAATAAGCAAACACTGTGGAACCAATTAAATAAGAAACAAATGTTTAAAAAAACGTCCAAAATCACCTTAGATAAACGGCAAAAGTCAACAGGCTTTTCAAAATCCAAAATATTGCCAAACAGGCGCTTTTGCATTTCGTTTCGTAACTAAATCATCCGCCATTGTCTTGTCTGTCTCACCTCAACTCTTGTCAGTCAGCTCGACTCACTCTCCTCACTGGATAAATGAAATATGATCTGTGATGCGACTGTCGTTCGGCACGCTGCATTGAGCAGCTGCGTTCAGTTTTTAATTGTAGTGTCTGTTCTTTTACTGAACTAAATTATTTTTATTACTATAAAAAAATCAAACCACGGTGGGGGTCGGTGCCGCGGTGGGCAAGTGACGTAACCGGTGTTGCGGCTTAACAATGGTATCACCGTTAGCACCGTCTACTAAGCCTATTGGTAATTGGTTGTTTTTTTGCATTAACTGGTCATAAAATTTCATCTGATCTTCATTGAAGTTACAAGTATCTGCAAACTCTATATGCTTAAGCCAGGCATCCTCAAATCTGTCCCACGAGATTCACTTTCCTGCTGAGTTTAGCTGTAATCCTTATCAAACACACTTTCAATTCAATGTAAATATTGGCTGCGTTTTAGTTGCTTTAATTTGCATTTGGAACGCAACATTCATCATTACAATCGTTTATAAATCTGTTGTTGTTTACAAAGAAGTTTCACTGTCAGATGATCCTTCAGAAATCATTCTAATAAGCTGATATGCTGCTCAAGCAACATTTACTTTTTTATTATAATCGAGGTTAAAACAGTTTTTGCTGCTTAACATTTTTGTGGAAACTGATATCACTCAAACATTTGAAAAAGAGATTTAAAAAGTGAAATTAATAATTGTATTCATAATACATGAAATTGATGAAAAGTGAATAGTAAAGACATTTAAAGTGTTTCAATAGATTTATATTTAATAAATGCCTTAAATTTTATATATTTGATATATATTAAATTTCATATATCAACATTGATAAAAATCAGAAATGTTTTTTTGAGCAGCAAATCAAATTGTAATGATTTCTAAAGGATCATGTGCCACTGAAAACTGGAGTAATGATGCTGAAAATTCAGCTTTGATCACAGCAATCAATTACATTTTAAAATCTTGAAATATAAAACTTTTTTTTTTTTTATTTGTAATAATTTCACAATATTGCTAATTACACCACACAAATTGATTACACTGGCAATGTCTCTCTCTCTCTATATTCTCGGTCGATCTTTAATATATACAGTATCTCACAGAAAATGGCTGCAATATAACAAAGAGTGAAAAATTGAAGGGGGTCTGAATACTTTCCGTACCCACTGTATATATATACTGTATATGATTTTTGTAAAATACAATTTTAAATATTGATATCTACATTTAAAATAAATAGAAATAAAAATATATATCATATAGGGGTGGGGGAAAAAATCGATACAGCATAGTATCGCGATATTTTCCACGGCAATACTGTATCGATACACGGACGCCAAGTATCGATCTTTTATTATACTATTTGGTAGAATAATAAAATATATTTCTTTACAATACACTAGATGGTGGTGGTGAGTTTTTTTCTGGTGAGTTCAGCTGGGTCACCTTCAGCATGCAGTCCCGTCCACGTTTAAATCGGATGTATGGACTTACTTCGAATTTGTAAACAAGGAGGGGCTGTTAGTAGGGATGCACCGAAAATATAGGCTACATATAATAATAATAATATATATGGCGCGCCGCGTCGCGCCCCGCAGTGTTCAGTGCGCATGTTTCACTCTCCTCGTCACTGCGTGGTGTGACGCTCCGCTCAATATTCCGATCTATGTCAGTTGACTTTAATGTAAGCAAGTTGCTCTGTAAGATCTGAATGCTCATATATGGCATAGCAACGTCTGTTAATTTGCGTCATTGTATTTTTCTTTTATGTTTTTGTCAGATTAGTAAATACTGAAGAACTATTGTTCATTCTTAGTTCATTATCTAAAGTAGTTAACTAATTATAAACTTATGAACCTTATTGTAAAGTGTTACCAATATTAATATAAATTCTGTCAATTTTTATTGTGTTACTTTCAGTAAAAGTGTGGCTATTTTATTAGCTTGTGTTTTCTTTTTAATTCAGTATCATTAAAATTGAGTTACATTTAAAAAGTCAAAACCAGCTGTATTTTTCTAGCATTCAAATAACAATGGATGAACCTGAAAAGATAGGAGGAAGGGGGTGTCATAGTTTTCGTCCTAATTACCCTTGATTGTATAGACTTGTCAAAGTGTTATGAATCTAAACAATGTCTAATAACAGTTTCTTTTTATTTAAATATACAAAGAGAAAAGAGATGACTTCTTGAAAGACCTGGAAAACATCACCATGGGCATATGTGTCATTAAAAAGGTGTTCTTGGAGACTACGACGATATTGGAATCATTGTTGATGGAGTAATGATTCTTAAGCAGATCAAATCTGGCACAAGCCTGTGCATTGATGCTGGGTACAATCTATGTGCTTAATTTGGCATACCCAAAAGAACTAAAATACTACTATGAATTTGTTCAGAAATTCCTTATGCAGATGGATTCTGAAAGGCTCTCCCCCAAAATTCTAGGACTGAAAAACAGTTTAATGCTGTAATTTTGCAGCAGGTATGTATGTGCAGGCTCAGCATGAAATGTTAGTCCAGATGTCACAGCCTACATTGCACTATTTTCCATTTAAGACCTGTATATCAGTAGTTCAAACATTTTTAAATTCCCTTACAAATTGCAATTTGTTGCATGACATGTGAACACTTTGTTGTGCAGTTTTAGCACTATTTTTTTATTCACTATTGTTATGATTCACAACTGTACTGTTGCCTGTTTCTACATGATATTTTTATTAATTGTGCAATGTTAAGTCAGCACTCCTGTTTTTAACATTTGTGCAGTTTTAGCACTGTTTTAATGATTCACAAACAAACGTAATGTTGCCTGTTTCCACATGAATTTTGTTTATTAATTATTGTGCAATGTTAAGTCCGCACTACTGTTTTTAACTTTTATGCAGTTTTAGCATTGTTGTTTTAATGATTCACGTTGTGGCCTCTTTCCACCTGTGAATTTTTTTATTTTTTATTTTGTGAATGTGCAATGTTAAGTAAGCACTTGTTTTAAACATTTGTACCCACAAAGAAACTGTTATTGAACATGCACCTCATTTGATGACATTAAAGATAAGTTTAAAACATTAAACTTACTACTGTCTGTATTTGCAAAGCCATTTAAGGATCTCTCCTTCAGAATTATTTTTTTTTAAGGTAAGTGGTTGCAATTTCTTTTAAAATGTTGAAAGTTAGTCAACGAAATGTGTTTATTTAAATGTAGCTAAAATAAATGGATTGGAACCACTTACCTTAAAAAATGTTAGTAAATTCAATGAATACTTTTTTATCAGTAATAAATAAATAATTTTAGAGGAAGTAACCTAATTAAATAGGGCAGAAATTACTACATTTTTTTATACTAAGGTAACTAAATAAAATTGGTTAAGTTCAACTAAATTTGTTTGTTTAAATTTAGATCAAATCAACTGATTGCAACCACGCACCTTAAAAAAATTGAGTAAATTCAATGAATAATTTTTTTCAGTGTGGTTGGCCATTGCGTTCCAGAAATCAACAGCTGAGTCTGTGATTGGCTACATTACGCAACCCTTTAATGAAGATCCAGACTGCGTCAGTAAGAACTCGGTTTCTTCATTTTAATGTGGATTAATTTACAAACAAGGCACAAATCGATGCAGGATTTTCAGGAAGATTGAAACTAAAAGATGATACTGTGCTCCGACAGTAAGGTTGCACCACACAAGTGTAATTTTTTTTTTTTTTTTTAATTACCTGGTCACTATTGCTTTGTTATTACAGATGTTTGATATGTACTGAGTATTTATGTGTTTTTAACCTATAAAGGATGTAGGCTGTCAAACATACACAACTGTTAGCCAATAGCAGTGTGCAGTTACTTACGAATCTACAATCTGCCAGGCATATTCAAATGGAGCGTTCCGATGAGGGGGATCAAAACAGGACAGAAAATAGCCTATTACTTCTAAATTATGATGTTTTTTGATGTAAAAATGTTGATAAGAATATAAGTGGACCTCAGAGAATAGTGCACCCCTTTAAACTGGAGGAGACTCACGCTCCACTCTCCCACTCGAACTGAAGCGGCTACAGCGATCTGTCACGCCACATTTAAGAGCGTCAAAACAACATTTATTTTTTGAATTTTGTAATAAAATGGACAGAATTTGAGAGCTCAGACTTTGCTTCTCATCAGAAGTAACAAACCACAAAGCTCTTTGCAGTTATTGGATGGGAGGCGCATTGCAAATAATGTTTGTTTGAAGGAAACCCGTGGATCTGGCAACCTTTACCTGGAAGGTTTTGTGTGTATATACCTGCCTCAGGTCAAAATGACGAGTTAAGGCCAATGATTTTTTCTAAAATTCTGTTTCCATCAATAACAGCCAATCTTAGGCATCCAATGGGACTAAAACCTCAACCTGCTGGTTAAATCAGAAGAGACACCAAAATGATCGATAAAAGTGAGTATGTATATCATTTATCGGCCCACATAGAGATCTTTTAGCTTGTGGTATGAAAGGTGGCACACACGTGGACGAGGAAGAAGATTGTGAATCATTCATCACTATATGAACCCTGGACTCGATTAGTAACACTAGTCCGGTAGAATAGATGATGCCCTCCTCTCATCATAATTTTATAAGTGAAGGACCAGGAGACCTTGTATCTTTGTATGGCAGTAAACTTACTGAGCATATGAACTCAATGCAGTCTGAAAGAATGACAATCAAATAATGAGGGAATATGAGAACATTTCCAGTGTGTGATACAACATATCATATAGGTAAATAAAATAAATATCTGCCCACATTATCTAAAGTAATAAAAGGCCTATTATATTTCGCATGCACTCTCTGTGAAACCCTTTGTACAAAATGGGAAACTCATGTTCAGTTTTTAATTCAGTGTTTCACTCAAAGTGTTTTGCTGATAAGATAATTTGTAATACACATTTTCTATTAAATTAGAAAAAAAAACTGTAAAGGAACTTAAAACAGTCAGTCAGTCAGTGATTTTAATGTAATACACATTTACTGATAATCACTGAATAATTATTATTAATGATTAGCATGATCTAGTTTCATTAAAAAAGCAATATATGTAACTTACATTATTTGTTAAGAAATGATACTACTACTACTACTACTACTATTGTGTGTGTGTGTGTGTGTGTGTGTGTGTGTGTGTGTAAAATGTCTTTTTTTTTTACATTTATTCTTATCACCACTTCTTAAAATTCCGCTCTATTTTAATGTCAGTATTATATTCTAATACTCAACTCTCACTCACATATTTGCGCACTCACAAGGGGGCATAAATTACCACACATGCCCACTCTGCCTAAACAATATTCCTCTACTTATTCCTCTTCCTCTACAGCATCAGTGGACTGTAGTACGGTACCTCTTCTTCCTGTTACGTGTGGGCAGAGCTCTGTAGTGTTCTAGCCCTGATTCAAGAAAAGCGGCTTAGAAGAGCTCAGCAGATGATGCTTGAGGTCATTAATTAACACATCAACTGTTATTAGCTTTGTAATGCTACTGGTTGGGCATCCATGCCATCCTGATTACCAACCATGGACTGGTTAATCTGAATACTTAAGGGCTTGATGTACATGGGGTGTGATTTGTGTGATTCGTGGCTATGCTGGCAATCTGATTGTTGGGGTCTTATGAGTAATTTCAGACTGCATTTATACTAATATACCATTTTCCAAGGAATATATCATAGAGAAACCATGAGCTAGACAAAATAATCTTATAAAAAAAATAATCATGAGCTAGACAAGCTAATTTTCATTTTTCAGTGAACTATTTCTTTAAGACAACCAATTAAATCTGTTTGTGTATAATAGAATAGGCCACAATTATGGTTATGCATTCTTCTGAAGAAATGTCTCATCAGTCACAACACAGGCAGCAATATGTTTTAACATCTGGTGTCTTCTAGAGCCTTACATAGTAAGGACATTGACAAAATTATGATTAAATACATTTCTTTACACAGTGTAGCATTTGGACCAATCAGACACAATTTTTTATTAGATTTAACAAATCAATTATTCATTAGATCAGCGTTTCCCAATCCCAGGCCTCGCACATCGAAATGACTTCTTACATTAATTCATAGACAAATTTTTCTATCATGCATATCCCCAGGTCATTGTTTATGATTACTACCTTCTTGTATATGGATTTGTGTATTGTATATGTTTTATGCATGCTTATTATAGATCACTAGTTAATATAACCACACCTATACCATGTTTGGTATCTATGATCTATGTTCGTATTATCATGATCTAAATGAGAGTGTATATTATATGTTGATACCTATGCAACACATTAGTATTATAAGAATCTTGAAGATTCTTCTCTTGAACACCCAATCGAATTTCATATGCAAAACACCATGCTAAAGACAAAGAGTCGTAAAATTTCCCTCCAAAGGTACCATTCCTCATTGGCTCACTCAAATCCCATGTGACCTTAATAGAAGATAAAGGCATCACAACAGTGACCCACCTTCAGTCTGCAGTTCTGTTAGGTTCTGAGAAGATAAGGATGTGAGCTAGAAACTCTTCTGCAACCCTTAAGTCTGCGCCAGGCTTCGGCCTAGTCTTTCCATTCATCAAGATCCTCTGACTCAAAATGGTTCTTTCTCATCACCTAACTTCAGCCAACCAACTGGAGCCCCAAGTGCATCTTTCAAACAGGCGAGACGTGCAAGTATCAAACTTAGTCTTATTAATTGATACATTAAGTATCATTTGCACCTTTTTACAAAGGTGTGTTTGAACTAAGAAACTGATGTTTCCTTCAGGCTGTAGATCTGCTGAATATCAAATTGCACCATAGCTTCATGTCTTTATTTCTCTTCTCTTTACTGTTTAAGCTTTAACCCATTTCCTATGCCAACTGTATGTGTGTGTGTGTGTGTGTGTGTGTGTGTGTGTTAGACTAGTTTAAGTGTTTATGTAGTTAATAAAGTCTTACTTGTATCACACTTGAGGTTGTGCATTGTTTGCTCATAACTGGAGTCCCTAATCATGCAGATTTTTGCTACATGCTCTGAGTAGTATTGCACAGTAAGAAAGTTATTTTCCTTAACCAGGAAATTAACGTTCTTAGAATTGACAGACAGTTGACACTGAGAGGTCAAGTAAATACTTACAGCATATCTAAATATTTATAATTAATCATAACTAGTTATTATTGATTATTCATATTTCCCCTTTGAGCTGATTCGCTACAACAGTTTGGACATCATAGTTACTGTTTCTTATTTTGTCTGTTACTTTGTCGAGATATAAAAGTCTGCTTTTTACTTTTAAATACTTCAACTTAAATTTGAAAGCTTTCTGCTTCTCCATACTTAAATCCATTATATTGTCTTCAAAATGCTTTATAATACACATTATAGTTAAATGTTCTCATGAAAAACACCACCCTGCAACACATTTGCTGAATGAGATACAACACTTGTTTCTTATTAATTTCGGGGTGCTAATTGCAAAAATACTTTTGCTCAAGCTTGTCACACTTTCTCACAAAATATGATATAGTTCGCAGCATATTAGCTTTTCGTAGCATATTTGCTTTTGACAACTACTTGTGAGGTGAAGTCGTCTTGTAGTATCCCTTAATCACCAGAAGAACTGCCACAAGCACATGATTCCTGTCTTCATGTGAGCCAGTTTACAAATATTTGTTAAATTCTCAGACTGTTTTCACGTATATGAATGATTCTAAAGACATTATTTTATGCATAGTCCTGATTATGAATATCAAAATGCATTTTATACATGAGCATCAAGTGTCACTGTGCTGTCTAACATCCGATTTTGCATGGGCAAACACTACTGAACGAGACACATTCTCTCTAATTAAGTTTTTTTTTTCATGCTCAACTCCCTTGCCTCCATATTGCCTTATGAGTTTTCTCAAACAACAGATTCAGGGACTATCAATTTCATTGAACCTCTCCTCACTCATTAGTGTCATAATTAGGTATTGACTTCTGCAGGAGGCGAAAAGCTGATGATATGTGAGAAGACAGCTTGCCAAACATTTGCTTAGCACAGTCCCATCAGATGAGCCTAATGAATTCAACCTAAGGTACAGGACGTGCAGTCTCACAGCCCCAAACCGAGCATGGCTGCAAGGCATTGCTGGAGATTGCAGAAGTGTGGCCGCTATGGCTATCTGTTGTGTAAAGATGAGTTTTGGTGGAAGGAAATGGTTCCAGAGTTTTTGAAATGTTCCTGTGACATAGTGAACAGATGTAAGTGCATCTCAAAGCAGTTTGAGGAGGAGTGTGAAAGGCAGGTGATAAGCTGTATTCTCATACTGGTACTAGCTACAAATCTGTATATTCATCTTAACCCTTAAATGCATACCTCAGGTCTTTAGCGACCCGGGACATCATTCTCTACCCTCTCCCTCCTTCATTTTTTTTCAAGTTAGACATAAACTTTCTTAGTATTCCTCAATCTATTAATTATAAACAATATAACAAGAAAAAAATGTTAACTATAAAAGAATGCCTGTTTTCTGATTATTTTTTTGGTAAAAAGTGTATAGGGTTGCTAGAGACCCGAGGATGTAAATGTGTTAAGTATTTTTTCCTGCACAACTATATTTATATATCTGATGACTCAATATGTGCAATGCATCTTTTTTCCTCAAGGTGGCACTGTTTGATACACAATGATGATGTGACGTTTCACTCATAATTACGGCAGGCATAATACAAACTAATATCATCAGCAAAAATGTTCTTCTGTAATTGTTCTTAAAATATCAAGAGAGTTTTTTGCTATTGCAGCAGTTAGAGGTCCATTCGTCCTGGATATATTGGTCCGGGTCGCTAAAGACCCGAATATGTAATAATGATTAGCGAAACATTCATGCATTTAAGGGTTAAACCTAAATCCATCCATCGTTTGTTTGTTCGCGCATCTGTCTGTATTTTTGGTTCTGTCATACATCCTTCATGTGCCTCCAGCAGAGCCGAGAGCTAAAACTCAATAAAACATTTGCTTTTGACACAAGCATTAGAGGAAATTCTTCTCCATGAAACATGACTTGCAAAGTTATGTTTGATTGCTGTGAATCTTTTGTCATGACAATGCTTGTCAGAAACAATCAGCGTAATTCACATCTCATGTAGATTCTCTATGGTTGTATTTGTGGTATATTATAGTCGGTTTTCCTGGCATTTGCTTGTGTCAAAATTCAATAAATGTAACTTAATCATATTAGGAATTATGTTTCCGATTTCACTGGTGAACTGGGGCTTTTGCACAATGTGGTACCTAAAATGGGCTTTTATTCTCAGGAGCATAGAATATCAGCAACCTTTAATTAACTTAAAATGTTTAATATGAAGGAATAAAGGAGTAAAAAAATGTCTATGAAATCAATTATTGGAGTATTTTATTTATATGTTTGGCAAGGGCTTATCTGAAACATAGCAGATCCTTCAGAATGTGAACATTTTTTTCATTCGCCGCCTCTTTCAAACACACTGTGATAGGGGCTGCTGTGCTTTTGATAAAACACATTTGCATATAATTTCACACTCGGTTAATTAATTTATTTAGCTGACGTGGCAGCAGGCACTCTGGGCTTTCAAACAAGTGAACTTGAGCTGCACTGAAAATACATCTTCAACAATTGCCTTTAGATTTTGGGTGGCAAACGAGCTCATTTGCATTTGTGATCTGACGTGCATGACTATTTCATACTGCCAGTCTGGGTGTGTTCTCTTGCTAATGGTCAATTGAAAACTGCTATAGATATTTAATGCTTCTGTATATTTCTCACCTCCATACACTGCACAGTTTGGGAATCAAGTACACTTTCCACCACATTTCCATTCTCACTTCTCAAGTAGCTTAAAAGCCACATCTGTAAACTGTATGTCCACCCTTGACAATTCAGTTTGTATTTGGTACGATGTATATATGAGTGTGATCCGGGGGATATATTTCCGTGATGTTGTCATATATTTACAAAGCATCTGTTGCCACATATCCAATCTCTTTCTTTTGCACTTTTCACCTCATTCCTGATGGCGCGCTCATCTCCGGCCCTCAGGGGAGACGGTCGGTGCCAGCTCTTTCCTTGAACACGCTCACCATCTGTGTCGACTCCCTCCTTGTTTACTGCATTGTTAACTCTTTATTTTCACACTTCTCTGTATTTTCAGTGGCTGTAAAGTGGGAAAGCCTGAAGAGACCACATATGTATTCAACTGACATCAGAGCTGACAACAGAAGTAATACTGAAAAATGTCCATAATCCAAATTTCCTATTCCCAAAATAAAAGTTTTATTTAGTATCTATGCATGTCTGCTGTGTATTGTGTACTGTTTATTATGTATATATAAATACACACACATGCATGTATATATTTAAGAAAAATATGTTTTGTTTATATATACAATATTTATATTTAATATAAATTAGTTTTAGTTTTAATTCAATTTATTTTTCCATTTATTTATTATTTTGTTATTTCTAGCTACATTTTAATAGTAGTTGTGATTCAACAAACTTTAATAGCAAAAGTTTAGGTATTTCAGCAATTTTAACTAGTGACACGGACCGTGTTCATATAGCGTCATTGTGTCACCTGCCAATGACGTCATAACCCCTCGTTTCGAAGAATGTTTAAATCCAGAGAAATAAGCAATTTTAAGTAGAGACACGGACCGTGTCCATATGTGTCATTGTGTCGCCTGCTAATGACGTCATAACCCCTCGATTTCTGGTTTTGTTTTGTAGAAAACATGGAAACACCAAAGACGCTTTAATATGTTGTGCGTTTTAATAGACCGGTGACGACCCACAGAGTAGCATTATAACAGAAATTTCAAATGTATCTAGTACGATAAAACAGCGCTGCTTTTTTTTCCCACATACGCACGACCGGAAGGAGCGGAAGCAGTCGACTGTGGCATAATAAAAGCTCCGCTGCTTTCAAACTGTGTGTCACACTTGTTCAGCGGCCTCGTTTCGCTTCTACGGCTTTCAGCCTCACCCTGCTTCATTCTACTATGTTAATAAATCATTAGCTCATCCATGAACATGATTTCTGCCTGTCGGATTGCATCGGCTGTGGGGATGAAGATGACAACTCCCATGATTCCACACTCAAACTACGTCATCAAACTACGCATTTGTCTATTTGTTTATTTTGAATTTGCGCCCTCTAGCGGTGAAAATTACATATTGTGCCTTTAATAATACTAACCCTGTTTCTCACACAAAAGCTATCATATGGCTTCAGAAGTCTTGGAATGCTTAAGTTGTATAAATTACTTTGAAGGTACTTTATAGTGCAGTTTTAGTCATTTTTAAAGCTTGACAGTGTGAACAGTTTTTAGAATACCTCTGTTTTTGTTCTAAAGAAGAATAATAGTCAATCTATCCATCCATCCGTCTACCTATCTATCTATTTATTTATTTATTTATTTACATAACTGTACATGTACATTGCTGCAGCACTTATTTCCCCCCTTTGTCTGAATGCTCTGTTTTAATTCCTGTCTCTATAAAGCCCTGGCTTTCCTAAAAGCCCAGTCTGCTATGATTGGTCAGCCAATCACAGTCACAGAGCATGGGTCGGAAATGTAACGGCCCTTACAATAATCAGTAATTTTGCTCAAACAGCTAATTACACACTAAAGGAAAGGTAAAATGTAAAAAAAGCATATTACATAATTCACAGCACATTCAGATTATATTGGCTGAGTTAATGGGTAACTAAGTGGCTCTTAGCATTTTACATTTATTTGTACACAACGAAAGTCTGCACCAACAAAATAAAACTCTTAATGTGTACTTAATGATAGGATCCAAGGCTTTCGAAATTCATAGCTCCTTATCCTTATGAGAAAAAAATTATGTTGTAAGCCTGTAGAAACAAACAAGTGTTGATACTGGGACCAATTTGCATTTTATTTCGATTATGATGTGATGTTTTCGCAGTAGCAACATGCTCCCAAGTTTCACTTCTGATTTAAAGGTGAACATACCTGCAGTAATCCGAAAGTTATTATTTTTCTAGATCTTTTGGTGCCCTTTTGTTTACCTCCAAGCAATTCCGCTGCCTGAAATATAACGCGTCTCTTAGTGCCGCTGGCCGCCTGCCTATCTCATAATAGTTTAGAAAAGCCCGGAAAGAATGACTACACGTTTTCCTGCTTCTCTTGTTAAGAACATCGACATCCTCCGTGTCTCTCACTTAGCCTCATACATAAACCATGTCCCGATGTTTGTTTTGGCTCAAAGCTGGACGTTTCTATGATGAGCAAAATGAACTGCCAACAATCAAGGGTTTTGGCACAGACTCTCAGGCTCTCGTCGCATGTATTGTCATCCATATTATTGAACTGTCGCTACTCAAGACCCTCAGCCTGTTTTCCCACAATGAGAAACAGACAGGCTGCAATTTGGCTTTAGACTGATTGTCATTGTCTTTGTGTTTATCCTTCTCTGATGTATATTGTGCAAACACGGCTTTTGATATGGTTATTACGCTAGAAAATAGTTTCCTTGTTCCTCTCCCTCACTTCCTTCATATCTTTTCATTTCACTTTTCAGTATGCGAGATTTCTCAGGAGTTGCTTTATTTGAAAATAAATAAATAAATGTTTTGATGAGTAAATGTACATAGACATAGTGTTGTTATTAAAAAACATTTTTCAGTAGCAAATCAGTAGCTCAGGTGTTAAAAATATTGCTGTATCTTGCCAAAACCCTCCATCATCATTTTTTGTGGCATTATATTGTGCATACAATTTTACATCCAAGTAAGCTGAAAAGGTCTTTTCTCCATCAAATAACTTTGGAAGAACTGATTTGCTTTGGTGAATTGATTCACTCCGATGATTCATGTAAAATAACTGGTTCAATAAATGATTCACCAATCTATATCCAAATTAATGAATTACAGTATACTGATGACTTGGATTTTTACAGTTATTGCACTGCATTACATGACTACAGTACCATAACGTTACTGTAAAACTGAAATGCACTTATGATACTGTAAATCTTAATTGAAGTAACTTACTGTAAAAACCCTTTGAAATGTCTAATTTACTTTTCTGCCTGCATATTGATCAATATTATGGAAAGAGGACTCTTATTTTATCTGGAAACAATGGTTTGAAGTTAAAAATGTCTTCATGATAAATTTGTTTCTTACAAACATGCAGCTTTTCACTTCTCAAGATATTAATTGATGGACTGGAGTCATGTGGATTACTTGTGGATTGTGATGTTTTTATCAGCTGTTTGGACTCTCATTCTGTTGGCACTAATTCACTGCAGATGATCCATTGGTGAACAAGTGATGTAATGCTAAATTTCTCCAAAACAAACAAACTCATCTACATCTTGGATGGTCTGAGGATGAGTACATTTTCATTTTCAACTGAACTATTTCTTTAGCTACATTTTGTTAGTAACTTTTAAAAGGTCTTTTTTTTTTCTGGCTAGCTTAATATATATTTGAAACTGCGGCTTTCAACTTTGTGTCAGATGCTTCTCTTAAAATTATTTTAGACTGGAGGCATGTGGATTACTTGTGGATTGTGATGTTTTTATCAGCTGTTTGGACTCTCATTCTGTTGGCACTAATTCACTGCAGATGATCCATTGGTGAACAAGTGATGTAATGCTAAATTTCTCCAAAACAAACAAACTCATCTACATCTTGGATGGTCTGAGGATGAGTACATTTTCATTTTCAACTGAACTATTTCTTTAGCTACATTTTGTTAGTAACTTTTAAAAGGTCTTTTTTTTTTCTGGCTAGCTTAATATATATTTGAAACTGCGGCTTTCAACTTTGTGTCAGATGCTTCTCTTAAAATTATTTTACAAATTTTATATTCTATATATACATTTTATATAAGTCTCTACAATTAACATGAGTAGCATAGCTCGGATCATTTGAAAGTTTGAAATCTCTGACTTTTGATTGCAGACTTCTGACAAATCTGAGCACAGTTTGAGATGCTGTTGAAATGCATTATGAATGCATATTCATTATTTTACTCTCATGAAAATGTTCAAATAGTGCAACTTTGATTTTGCTGTGAACGTGATGCCATTTTTTGTGAACGTACACTACACTAGTAATATTGTGAAATATTATTACAACTTAAAATAACTGTTTTATATTTGAATATATTAAAATGTAATTATGTCCTGTGATGCAAAGCTGAATTTTCAGAATCATTACTCCTGTCTTAGTGTCCCAGAAATCAGAAAATATGGTAAAAAGGGTGTTGGCTGTCACATCATGCAGCCTTGTGCCTGTGCAGATGCATCAAGCACAAACCAGGATTTAGTTGCAGGAAAATCACTGTGCGTACAATTTCAGTGTTGTTTTGTGGAGTCGAGTACCTCTGCTCTATAGAAACTGTGAGTTTACTGGGCCTGTTCTCTCAGGAGAAAAATCTGAGAAGTAGGAGAAGCAAAAAAGTGATACTAAAGAGATCTCATTAGGGATTTATCTTTCCTAGAGGCTCTGGAGTAAGTGGAACGACTACGTTTCCCTACAGCAGCAACATTAGCAGAATGCAGTTTTGGCAGTTTAACTTAAAAGACGAGGTAAAGGAGTCATAAACATTTTAATTTATTTCTCAGACAGCATATGGCTTCTTTGAGTAGACTGCGTTAACACATCTGAAGCAATCTATCTTCCAGGTTATTTTTAGGCATGAATACATGCAGTATTAAAATAAGGTCCCTGATTCAATTTAATTTGCCAACACGCCGCATGTACATAACAATATAAATTGGATTGCCAGTCCTGAGTCACAGAGAGAGAAAGTTAAATGGGAAGGGAGGGAGGGAGGACGACAGACTGCGAAAGAGAACGAGAGATGAGCGCCGGGACAATAATCAATCATGAAATATGGCGAGATGGTGAGTGAAAATGGCTAAAGGACCGCGTGTGAGAGAAAACGAAAGATAGAAATGGAGGAACCCTTACCAAAAAGTAGTATACTTCAAGTTTATTTTATTAAGTATACTTAAAGTTCAAGTTTACTTTATGTAGTAAGTATACAAATATCAGTGTACTAGTAGAATACTTGTAAGTGTACTATTTCAATACTCACTGGGACTAAATTGGCCCACTGTCTAGTACATAAAAGTATACATTTAAGTATACTTTAAGTATAACAGTAGTAAACTTTGAGTACACAACTAGTTTACATCAATATTTGTAGCTTGTACTGCAACTATACTAAAAGTGAACTTATATGAATACTGGTAGTTTTCTAATTAAAAACTTGTAGTAGCATTTTTAGTACACTTTGAAGTATAGTCTCAGTAAACTACTAGTTTAGTAGTTTTATACTGCAAGTATACTCATAAGTTTAAGTCATACTTTAAATCATACTTTAAGTATACTACTATGTCCCTATTTAGGTATTAATTTGTATATATTTTGTTACATGAATATCTGAACATATAAACATC
>NW_015547819.1:1146-2667 GCF_001515605.1 Sinocyclocheilus anshuiensis | reverse complement strand
AACCATTTTTTTTCATTTCCTCCATTGTATGTGTGTAGGGTAAACATTTGAATTTGAGTATGTTAAATTTAGGCGAAAATACCAAAAAACGCCCTGAGCTTAAGTGGTTTTAAAGGGCTTCAGCTTTGATCCGTGAATGTTTGAAACAAAGCCCCAAATCATATCTAGTTTTCATGCTAAAATAAAGCATTCAAAGCTTTAATTATGTTCTGTACTTCAGACTTTTGACACAGGCATAAAGTCTGGTGCATTTTTATTGCAACTTGTTCTGCAGCAGTGGAAGCTGGAAGGTCATTTCAATTATGGCACACTATTGTGTTCTACAGACAAAACTTGAAACTGTGACAATATATGCTGGAAAAACTGGTGAAGAAGCTGTTGTCATTTAGAAATTGCCAGTCAATTTCACAAATAGGGGCTGTTTACACCTGGTCACTTCATGCACAGTCATTATTACCTCTTCATTGGTCGACATTTTATTCCATAACGCTACACAGTTTTGATGCTGTTTTATGTCGGATGATCGTGTTAGATTACATGTGGAAGCATCTGTTGTTTCGGTGACCCCAAAAAGTGTCTGGGAATAACAGATGATAGCGGAAAATGATTTAGCGCATATGCTGGAAGAATCTTCACTTGTGTTATTGATTTCCCGAACTGTAATTCCCAACAATATTAATCTATCCTTCACCTCAAACAGTGCATGATCAGATTAGAAACTTTTTTCTTATGACAGTGTCATTTTGTATCTTATTTTCGTCGATCGTTTCTTGCTCTATTTCATGTCGCTTCTGTTTTCGTTTTCCTTTAAATTTACAATGGGACATGGCAATTCAAAAAGCTTGTTAAAGTTTGAGAGCAGTTTGGGGCTGTTTACACCTGGTCACTTCATGCGTTTTGTCTGATTGGATAGCTATCCGATCGTGAATAGGCCAGGTGTAAATGCCTTCCGAAATGCATTTGAGACGGATATAAATCCAATCGCTCAAATCACTTCAGGAGGTGGTCTGGGCTGCATTCCAGATGAAACTGGATAACAAGTATAAATGCATCTGGCTGTTGAAACCACAAATGTAAATTTTACTCCTCCCAAAATGTTAAAATAATAAACGTGTGAAAGCGTGTTATAGGCTATATGACATTATAGTCAGATATGACTGCGCTAATGCAACACGCATCACCGCGGACGAGTAGCTGAGTATCTCTTCAGCAAGCCGACGCGCAAACTGCCGCGAATTAAACAAAGTAAGAGGCAGACGGTCAACACACAATCATCTTCATTAAAAGTAGTAAGAATTTACTAGTAGTTACTAAGTAGTTATCTTTCCAGTGCTGATGCCGTGCGCTCTCCTATTGCGGTCTTTGATCTTGAAATGAGCTGATAATTAATAAAATGCAGCGCTTATCTTTTGATTTCGTTGATGTGAACTCCGTTAAATTTAAATATAGCACGGGAATTGAAGATCGGATTTATATCCGTTTTGCGACGACACATTTATGTGGCCAAGTGTAAATGGAAAC
>NW_015547819.1:0-1084 GCF_001515605.1 Sinocyclocheilus anshuiensis | reverse complement strand
TTTGCTGCAGCGCCCGGGGAGCAGTTGGGTTCGGTGCCTTGCTCAAGGGCACCTCAGTCGTGGTATTGAAGGTGGAAGAGAGCACTGTACATTCACTCCCCCCACCTACAATCCCTGCCAGTACGAGACTCGAACCCGCAACCTTTGGGTTACGAGTCCGACTCTCTAACCATTAGGCCACAACTTCCCCACTAATAACTTCCTCACTACTAATAGCACACTTGAATAAACTTCATTTTCGCAAGGGAAAAGCTGACGGCTGCATGAATTAATCAGGGTTTAGAGGTCGGTCCGAATGAAGTGAAATTCATTTTTCAGTTCAGTCCATGCAAACGTGCTCATGTGTTGCAAAATTGATGGATGTCTCTCAATTAGAAGTAATTTTTTTTGCTCCCTGCCCACCTTTTATGAAGGCAATCATGATCTGTTAAATGACTGTCTATTTGTCTAGACACCTATGCAAAGGAGAAGCTAATCAAAAAGCTCTAATACTGTCTGACTTACCATTGTTGGGCATTCGTTTAGTGCCCATCAATTATTTAATGGTGAATAGTGTTATTTTAAACTTTAAAACCTGGGAACAATGTTTAACAATCAGTCAATGCATGATATCTACGAAAAGTATTCAGACTTTGAGCCCCAGCTCAAATGGTGGTGAACTTTATCTGCAAACATTTAGCAAAAAAAATAAAAAAAATAATAAATAAATAAAATAAATACAAATTTACATACATGCATTTTGCAGACGATTTTATCCAAAGTGATTTACAGTGCATTCAAGGTCTACATTTCGTCTGTGTGTGTACCCTACCATTCAAAAATGTGGGGTCGGTAAGATTTTATTATTATTTTTTTTTTATGTTTTTTAAAAGAAGTCCCGCATTTATTTGATCAAAAATACAGTAAACTTATATCAGAATTCCACACTAAGATTAAGATAAGAAAAGAAGAAAATAAAATATTAAATTAAAAAATAATCATAAAAAATAATCTAAATATAAAGCAAAAATATATAATTAAGTAATATTATGAATTATTGCAATTTAAAATAACAGTTTTCTATGTGAATATATTTTAAAATGTA
>NW_015547818.1:380-959 GCF_001515605.1 Sinocyclocheilus anshuiensis | reverse complement strand
ACTCTGAAGTAATGAATTTAGGTAAATGGGTGCGGAGCCAGTGGTTTTATGCAGTGCTTGTTTAATTATAGCCGTTACCGGGGAAACTGCTATTTCTGCGCTCCAAAAAGCGCCTCCTGTTGGCAGAGAATGAATTTGCATTTTCAATCAGCCGCCTGCTGTTAAATATATATGTACAGGTGCATCTCAAAAAAATTAGAATATCGTGAAATTATTTTGAACTTATTTCAAAAAGTGAAACTTTCATGTATTCGATGATCGTCTTCTGGACCATTGCCAAGTCAGCAGGCTTCCCCATTACTGTGTTTTCAAAGAACAAGAGATACCCGGAATTTATACTGTAGGGATGGTCATTTAATGAAACTCAATATTCGAATATTTTGAGATACTGGATTTTTGACTTTCATGAGTTGTAAGCTCTAATCATCAAAATTAAAACAAAAAAACTTTTGAAATGATTTACTTTAAATGTAATGAATCTAGAATATATGAAAGTTTAACTTTTTTAAAGGGGTCATATGATGCTTTTTTAAAGATCATTATTTTGTGTATTTGGTGTAACAGAATATGTTGACATGC
>NW_015547818.1:0-130 GCF_001515605.1 Sinocyclocheilus anshuiensis | reverse complement strand
TCATCTTTCAAAATAAATGTAAAGACAGTAAATAATGTCATTAGTTTTACCATCAGTTCAAGCCTGAAAAGGGACCAGAGTCGCATGACAGACACGGTGATGAAGCTGGTATGTGTTTGCAGTACACAAG
>NW_015547817.1:1276-1450 GCF_001515605.1 Sinocyclocheilus anshuiensis | reverse complement strand
CATCGGAGCAGCTTTGGCAGGCTGCCAGGCCGTTACCCAGCGCCGGCTTGTGATTTTGAGCATATCGTGCTTCTATGTTGTGCCCCTGGAGGGCCATTAGCCATGTGGCTATGTATGCGTTTGTGACAACACTGTCGCGGATGCGCTGGCTGTTAAGAAATGTGACAGGCTGGG
>NW_015547817.1:0-579 GCF_001515605.1 Sinocyclocheilus anshuiensis | reverse complement strand
AGAAGGTAATCAACATAGATTAAGTTCCCTCTTACCCTGGCATCTGGGCATGCTTTGTTGAGGAAGATGTTAAATTTGGCTGGTGAGTTGGCGTTTAAAAGATGACAAGAGGAACATCGCTCAAATCAATCTTTATCGCAATGAAGGAAGATTTCTTCATTCCAACAGGCGATTTTGATAATATTAAAATGTACTGTAAAGAGATTTATTCGTCTTTAGAGAACAATTTTAATATTATACAGTACTGTAAAGAGATTTCTTCGTCTTTAGAGAACAATTTTAATATTATGAACTGCAGTTTACTTTAACAATTAACGGTGACTAAATTTTAGACAAATAGAGGCTGTTAACAGTACTGGAGGTGGCTTTTAACCATCCAATCCAAAAGAGTGAGTTCGCGTTGCGACTTGTCTCACTCTAAGCGCGCATAATATAAAAACACAAATAAATTGATACTGGGTTTGCTCACAAACAAAGTTTGAATGTTGCCTGCATTCTCCACCAAATATGTAGCAAATTAGCTTAAAAGGGAAGTATTTATAATTAATTATAACTGGTTATAATTAATAATAAATATTT
>NW_015547816.1:380326-391109 GCF_001515605.1 Sinocyclocheilus anshuiensis | reverse complement strand
TATATTTCAATATATTTAACAGTGTTTCACATATATGTGAATATACCTTTCTCTATGGGATTTATTGTAAGATTTAACTAATTGATTCATTTTGTTATTATATGAAATTTCTAAACGCAATTTTGGGAGGAATGAAACCATCGTTCAATTTACTCACCTTGCTCCACCAACATAATTAAGTGTTCTTACCACCAATTGAGATCTGTTGTGTTTTAAGGTACAGTATATAAACATCCAATTGTTATAGTTTTAAATTGTCTTAAAAAAACGTGTCATAAAACTACAAAACAAAAACAGGATGCACATTAATATATAATTATGTTACACAACAATATGTGTAAAGACAACCAACTTCCAAATAATGCGATTTCAAATAATACTGCATGCGCTGCGCGTGACGTCACAATGGCAACATTCCACAGCGGAGTTTAGCGTCGGTTCGGTTCGCAGTCAGTTCAGTGAAAATCCGAGCAGAAGCAAAGATTAATTATCACTTTAGCAAACACTCGAGATTTGCGTTTTCCAGGCTTCATTGTGAGCCTAGTGTTTCTCCTGTGCTGGAGTCAGTGGAGCTCAACACTGAGTGTTCAGTGTCAGCAGATGGTACTCTGACAGCTGGAGGAAACAGCACCGACCCTTCAGGAGCAAATCCAGAGGCTTCTCCTGCAGCAGCTGCTATGGAGAACAGCCCCACAGGTCAATAACAAACTTCAATTTGTCTGCAATTTCTTTACTGTGAAATGTTGTATATATATATATATATATGTCCTCATGTGACACACAGCCACAACAGCACTTGTTATTGATTTCTTCCTTTTTATTCGAAACATCCTCAAACGCATTAACTACATCATGAAATATCTTGATTCTCACCTTTATAGATTATGTTGATCTATGATGGTCAAAGTAAACTAATAATGTAAACTATTAACTATGTAAAAAAAAATGTCTGTTTACTTAATTAACAGATATGGGTGTCATGTCATAACATATTTTTAATACGACTGAGTTTATATTTAATGTGAATTTAACATTGAAAGTTAATGGCACAAAAACTCCCATTAAAATCACTGAAGCTGTTTACACTATGAAATTACTATCTTACAGATTCGTACAAACATTTGCACTTATTGTTGTTTCTGATGAGAGAATTTGCCAGAAAGAGGTATTCAGTGAGCGAGCAAGTGAAGAAAACACCAGCATTTTAGCGATGACTCATCTGAACACCTATCTTCTGCCAGGTCCATCCAGCGTCACGCTGACGAACTGGGATCCAAATCCAGCTGAAGGTGGGTCTACTGTCATTTTAATTCTGTCCTGTTTTTCACACGTGTCTAGTGACTAGGGATGCTCCGATCTATCGGCCAGAGATCGGTATCGGCTGATAATCACATTTCATGACTCGATCGGTACTCACTATTTGGCCGAACTCACAAACCGATCGCAATTTGATGACATCAACGCCTGACCACGTACATGATGCGTGGGGACGTAAATGATTTTAAGCCACAGTCATGTCATCACCGGTGTGGAAATGCTATGACGTTTCGAGAAACAATGAAAAATTAGCTATTTGTCGTGTATGTTTTGCAACGTTAGAGCTGATCTGCGCCTCACTGCACACGTCTGCGGCGCGTTACGGCTCCACGGGAACCGGAGCTGATCGTGGCCGCTCTAGTCAGTGCTTGATTTTATACTGCAGCCGCAGCATGTTTCTGAAGCGGCTCTCCGCGCTGCTTGGCTAAAAATAGTCTTTTGTGAGTTGTCACAGCATGGAGGACGGAACAAAACCTAGTCGGAGCCATAAGGGATAACGGTAACATAATACGCTGATCGTGGGCTGCTTTTAAATGAACATTTATTTATAAAACAAAATATCTTCTTTGGCTATATTAGCCTACTCAATAGCATTAACACAGGCTTTACTCCTTTCAAACTTTATCTGGAATGTCACCGTTTCTGTCACTGCCACTTCCCGATCAGGCGAACGAACACACACACACACACACACACGCAAAATCGTCTGCCTCATGAAAAAATATATAGTTAATATTTGCATCATTTATGATTTATTTTATCCACCCGCAGAATGCATTTTAAAGTTGGAGAAACAGAGGTTTCCCCGGTAACAGCTGTACACAAAACAGCGCTGAGCTCACAAACTCTGCTTTATCAGGCATATAACATGAAAGATGAAATGAAAATGACATCGAAAATTTTCTAAAGATAGTCTTCCTTCAGAAACACAGTGATATAAAAACACCCGCGCCTCGTTTTGATTTTTAAATGTGCAGTACGTGCTCATGTTTATTCAACGAAGCCTTTTGGAAAATCTGTCAGTTTTGATATTGTGGCGAGCGCCACAAATAAATAAATGTATAGGAAACACATCCCACAGCACAACCACCTAAGCCCAACTTCAAGTCTACTGATCACCTTAACTTTAACTTTAACTGCGTTTGTAGCCGGTGCCATAGCCAGACTGATAAACAAACACAGACCGGAAGTTAACTTCGGGCCGGGCCAGCCGCGTACGCCCGATGAAACCGTGTATATAAAGCTTGAAGCATCAGAATCGGCATCGGTATCGGCCGATCACCATGACAAGAAATCGGTACTCTGTATCGGCTGCAGAAATCCTGATCAGAGCATCCCTACTAGTGACATTATTAAGTATGTTTATTTATCTAATATTTACAGCATGTTTGTTAGTTTTGGAAACTATGTTTATTATTGTGGTCTAGCCTCAAAATTTGACTTTTAATATCTGGTGGTAATTTCTATCTCTTCAATTTCTGCTTGGGTTTTTTAGAGAATCAAACAAACGGGAAGAAGAAGAAACACATCTGTGTATTCTTCAAAAGAACGTGGTGGGCTGTAAAACGTGCAACAAAACAAAGCAAAAAGCACAAAGTGGCTCCTCTTTATCCACAGCCCGACACATATTCAGCTGATCCTCAGCCAGATCTGTCTGTCCTTGAACCGACGCCTCCGCAGGATCCAGCTGATCCTCAGCCAGATCAGTCCATCCTTGAACCGACACCTCCGCAGGATCCAGCTGATCCTCAGCCAGATCAGTCCAACCTTGAGTCGATGGCTCCGCAGGATCCAGCTGAACCTCAGCCAGATCAGTCCGTCCTTGAGTCGATGGCTCTGCAGGCTCCAGCTGATCCTCAGCCTGATCAGACCGTCCTTGAGTCAATGGCTCTGCAGGATCCAGCTGAACCTCAGCCAGATCAGTCCGTCCTTGAGTCGATGGCTCTGCAGGATCCAGTTGATCCTCAGCCGGATCAGTCCGGCCTTGAGTCGATGGCTCTGCAGGCTCCAGCTGATCCTCAGCCTGATCAGACCGTCCTTGAGTCAATGGCTCTGCAGGATCCAGCTGAACCTCAGCCAGATCAGTCCGTCCTTGAGTCGATGGCTCTGCAGGATCCAGTTGATCCTCAGCCGAATCAGTCCGTCCTTGAGTCGATGGCTCTGCAGGATCCAGTTGATCCTCAGCCGAATCAGTCCGTCCTTGAGTCGATGGCTCTGCAGGATCCAGTTGATCCTCAGCCGAATCAGTCCGTCCTTGAGTCGATGGCTCTGCAGGATCCAGTTGATCCTCAGCCGAATCAGTCCGTCCTTGAGTCGATGGCTCTGCAGGATCCAGTTGATCCTCAGCCGAATCAGTCCGTCCTTGAGTCGATGGCTCTGCAGGATCCAGTTGATCCTCAGCCAGATCATTCCGGCCTTGAGTCGATGGCTCTGCAGGATCCAGCTGATCCTCAGCCAGATCATTCCGGCCTTGAGTCGATGGCTCTGCAGGATCCAGCTGATCCTCAGCCAGATCATTCCGGCCTTGAGTCGATGGCTCTGCAGGATCCAGCTGATCCTCAGCCAGATCAATCTGGCCTTGAGTCGATGGCTCCGCAGGATCCAGCTCATCCTCAGGCAGATCAGTCCGTCCTTGAGTCGATGGCTTTGCAGGATCCAGTTGATCCTCAGCCAGATCATTCCGGCCTTGAGTCGATGGCTCTGCAGGATCCAGCTGATCCTCAGCCAGATCACTCCGTCCTTGAGTCGATGGCTCCGCAGGATCCAGCTGATCCTCAGCCAGATCATTCCGGCCTTAAACCGACGGCTCTGCAGGATCCAGTTGATCCTCAGCCAGATCAGTCCGTCCTTGAGTCGATGGCTTTGCAGGATCCAGTTGATCCTCAACCGGATCAGTCCGTCCTTGAGTCGATGGCTCTGCAGGATCCAGTTGATCCTCAGCCAGATCCAACCATCCTCGATTCAGCGGCTCTACAGGATCCGAATGATACTCCAGAAGATCCGCAGCCTGTTTCATCTGACCCGGATCGAGATGATCCTCAGCCGGATCAGTCCGGCCTTGAGTCGATGGCTCTGCAGGCTCCAGCTGATCCTCAGCCAGATCAATCCGGCCTTGAACCGACGGCTCTGCAGGATCCAGCTGATCCTCAGCCAGATCAGTCCATCCTTGAGTCGATGGCTCTGCAGCATCCAGCTGATTCTCAGCCAGATCACTCCGGCCTTGAGTCGATGGCTCTGCAGGATCCAGCTGATCCTCAGCCAGATCACTCCGTCCTTGAGTCGATGGCTCCGCAGGATCCAGCTGATCCTCAGCCAGATCATTCCGGCCTTAAACCGACGGCTCTGCAGGATCCAGTTGATCCTCAGCCAGATCAGTCCGTCCTTGAGTCGATGGCTTTGCAGGATCCAGTTGATCCTCAACCGGATCAGTCCGTCCTTGAGTCGATGGCTCTGCAGGATCCAGTTGATCCTCAGCCGGATCAGTCCGTCCTTGAGTCGATGGCTCTGCAGGATCCAGTTGATCCTCAGCCGGATCAGTCCGGCCTTGAGTCGATGGCTCTGCAGGCTCCAGCTGATCCTCAGCCGGATCAGTCCGTCCTTGAGTCGATGGCTCTGCAGGATCCAGTTGATCCTCAGCCGGATCAGTCCGGCCTTGAGTCGATGGCTCTGCAGGCTCCAGCTGATCCTCAGCCAGATCAATCCGGCCTTGAACCGACGGCTCTGCAGGATCCAGCTGATCCTCAGCCAGATCAGTCCATCCTTGAGTCGATGGCTCTGCAGCATCCAGCTGATTCTCAGCCAGATCACTCCGGCCTTGAGTCGATGGCTCTGCAGGATCCAGCTGATCCTCAGCCAGATCATTCCGGCCTTGAGTCGATGGCTCTGCAGGATCCAGCTGATCCTCAGCCAGATCAATCTGGCCTTGAGTCGATGGCTCCGCAGGATCCAGCTCATCCTCAGGCAGATCAGTCCGTCCTTGAGTCGATGGCTTTGCAGGATCCAGTTGATCCTCAGCCAGATCATTCCGTCCTTGAGTCGATGGCTCTGCAGGATCCAGTTGATCCTCAGCCAGATCCAACCATCCTCGATTCAGCGGCTCTACAGGATCCGAATGATACTCCAGAAGATCCGCAGCCTGTTTCATCTGACCCGGATCGAGATCCAGATGCTTCAGAGATGACACCCGTCGTAGGAGCATCTGGCTTTGTGCCAGCGGGTCTGCAGGATCCAGCTGATCCTCTTCCAGGCCCATCTGGCCTTGAGCCAGCACCTCCAAAATTTCCAGGTGCTTCCAAGCATAGACGAATCAGAGATCAAACACGTTTCAGAGCAGCCTGTTTCACTGATCCAACTCCTGGTGAGCCTTTTTGCCCTTTTCTTGTTCCTCCACTGATTGTTTTAAACCTGTGTCTAGTTACCCTAGTAAGTCTGTGTGTTTATATGCGTATGTCTAATTCCATATAAAATCATTCAAACGCAAATGATAAATCTAGTACTCCTGACCAAGTAGCATTTTTCTGATTGTGTATTTAAATAAATATAGTTGTAAAGAAATTGAAAGAATCCTGCTGTTTTACTTTCACTTACAGTGCGTCTGAAATCTCATACTGAGTAGGTGCTACATTTGAATTTAAACCTACTTTGTATTAAATTTAAGATGCAGAGTTTGTCTCAGACATTGACCACATTTAGTCTCCGTAGAGCTGATGTGCACTGGATGTGTATATTTATTCAAGCACTGCTATTGGGCTTCATGTAAAACTGTGAATCTCATATATTAACATGCTCCTTTTGTATATTTTTTGCAGTTCCGTTTGATGAAATTTATGAAGTGGGAAGAAAGATTGGACAAGGAGGCTTCGGCACTGTGTACGAGGGGATTTCGAAATTTCTACGTGAGCAGGTAGAATCACCACTTCATTCACCAAATGTACAGATCAGTGCTTTGACCAAAATGTGTTTCAAGTCAATTTAAATGGAAATATTTGTGATAATGACAATACAGAATCTTTATTGTTAAATTCCAGATGTAATATGATCAGTTTACCCATCTGTAACATCTCGTGCACTTGCAAAACGACTACTTTTGTAGTATTACTAATAGTACGACTTTTTGTTTTTGCAGGTCGCCATAAAAATCATCCCTAAGAGAGATGGAGACCGGTTTATTGAAATTGTAAGTTGTCAAAACTTAAATACAAATTATAATTTAATGCAAATTATATTTTAAAAACAAGTGAAATGTGATATTGAACTCTTAATTATTGAACTCTCTTTGCTGTAGCCTGGCTGTTCCAAGCCGCTGTTTGCAGAAGTGGCTCTAAACCTGCTGCTGAAACGACCTCCGTTAAGCCCCTACATTGTGCACATGCTGGAATGGTTCGAAGAGGACGATCGGTACATCCTGATCCTGGAGTATCTGCAACCCTGCAAAGACTTGCTCAAGTTCATGCTTAACAACATGCAGCTACTGGATGAATCACAGACACGTAGCCTGATGTACCAAGCAGTGCTGGGAGCCAAGCACTGTCTTGACCGAGGTGTCTTCCACCGTGACATTAAGTTAAATAACTTTCTGATCAACACAAAGACAAATCAAGTCAAACTGATAGACTTTGGCTGCAGTGACCTCGTCAAAAGTTCAGGCTACTTGGGTGGTTTTACAGGTGAGCTGGCATTTTGTGTTACTGTTGCACTAAGTCCTAATGAGATGTCAGTCTTCTGTGTAGTGTGATGCTGGTGACTTGTTTGTTTAACCTGAATATCTCTTGCTTACAGGAGGAGTCCGCCCACCTGAGTACTATGTGGACTTAAAATACGAGGCAGGGCCAACAACTGTTTGGTCTCTGGGCTTTATGATGTACTCAATGGTGTACAAACGTCAACCCTTTAAAAGTCTAAGAGACATGATGCATGGCAGTCTGAGGTTTAAGCACAAAATATCCACAGGTGAAAGGGAACAATTATACCATTAACACAGTGGCGGTTCGTGGGTTTTAAAATAGAGGAGGCACACTAATTGTAACGTTATTGGTTATCGTAACGTCTGGGATCCCTGCCGATTATTATTATTATATTATTTGCTTAACCACTTTAAAATGGCCTTTTGGTTGCTTTTAGTCAGAAAACGTAAAGAAAAGGACATGCATACAGCAAGATAATATAACTTCACTTACCTGGCCTATCACTTGAAGCAAACATCCATCCCTTCTTAAAAGTCTGTGTTAAAAGAGAGCTGCCTGTTGCGCCATTTAATTAAGCCGACTGCTGTAGCCTATATCCAGCTTAGGCTGTTTTCCCTAAATTTGTACTGTTTGAATGACAGCTTGGTAAATCTGTTGGCAATCAAATATTCAATATCGCTACTCATCATAACTACTAGGTACATTATCAGCACAGCGGCAGACGTTCAAAATAATATCACGTAATTTACGTCTCTGTGATGATTGGTTGATATCAGAAGGAGGCTAGCCTCCCTTGCAGGGTTCTTTTCTCAACACTCCTCAGCGCTGAAAGTGAACACTCGATGCTGATTGGCTAATTTTTTTTACCAACGGAGGCACGAGAGCTCAGCGCTCGCTCGGCCTCCCCCTCCCCTTCTCTATCACTAGCAGTTGTAATTACATCAGCAGATTCAGCACATTCGCGATAGAAAAGCGGCGCTTTCACGTTATGATATTACAACTGTGAAATTACAAACAAAAAATACACATTCTGAGACATGAACTGAAATGAATTGTGAATTTTATTAACATTAAATCGTCCTCCTCCTATTTTCACCTCAAAATTATGGGGAGGCTGTGCCTCCCCTGCCGAGCCGCCACTGCATTAACACAATGACAATAATATTGTTAAACACATAAAGCAGCAGAACAATATTTTACATAATACATGCTACATATTTCAACATTAATTTCATATATGACCATGTTCATGTGTCATGTGGACAAAGAATGTACTGTACGTGACTAACCAGTGCTCGTGAAACCTTGTACAGAATTGCAGGATTTGATATGCCGCTGCATGACTCGTGACCCAACCGAGAGAGCAACTATAGAGGAAATCCTACAGCATGAATGGTTTCAGCAGGGACAAATGTCAGGAGTAGCTCAGGATCAGGTAGTAACAGGTAGGATCAGATAACTTAGGAGGGAAGGCAGATGAAGACCGGAATCCCAAGAAGTCCACGCAGTGCTGTCATGAGCTTCAACTTTCCTTTACATTTATTTTTTTCAGCAGATGCTCCAAATCGGCCCCCAGTGAGGAAAATCTGCACAAATTATTCAGCAGAGTCTTCAGAGCAGCAAGCTTAGTTAATAGTAATAATAATAACAATAATAATAACAACACTTGGTGTGCAAAAAGGAGGAACAAATGACTAAGGAAAAGCAAAAGTAGTGCACAAGGAAATATAGAGAGGCCATATAGTATCTAATGCACAAAAATAGGATAAAACCTTCTAGGACAAAATTTCTAAATAAATAACTTGCTGTATAGTGCCCAGAAAACACTCTTTATATACTTGACGCGGGGATGATGAGACACACCTGGGAGCAATGAACAATTAACATGAGGGAGAAACTAGGTCAGGTCAGGTCAGGCCAGGGCAGGCACACAGACAGAGTCCAGGGGCGTGACAGCGGAAGCCAAAATGTTATAGTGTATAAAAAAAAAAACATATAGTATACGATATGAACTGAATATAGCTTCTTTGACCACAGAAAATCACAATATTATAAGATAAACAAAAACTTAATCCAACAGGTCAGACATGATGTTTTGCAGGAAGTAGGAACACACAAATTCAATCCTCTGAACTCAGGAACATGCTACTGACATTTTTCCCAGTCTTTGACTCCCTTGCTATGACAGACTATTTGGTAATATTTAAGCAAGTGACAGTAATGTGTGTCATGCGCTTTTATGAGACGTGTTTCCTGCCACAGTGCACATATTCAACTAATCAACAACGAAATTATCACCCGCCAGAGCGGCCTGTGAAACTGAGAAATCCATCTGCCATATTTACCTGCATTTGGAGCTTGACAGGAGATAATTCCCACAAACACTTGTCCAATTTCTCAGTCCTACACCAATACATTTCCAATCATGTATAACAATAAAAGTCTACTGAGCCAATGAGAGTAATTATGGGGCAGAGTGACATGTTTTTTTGGTGTTTGCCAGCCCTGGTCATTTTATGCATTTGTTGTATAAAAAGTACAACATGAATATTTTGTTTTGGAACGACGTTTTGAATGTCATTCCAAACCTGCATAACAAAGCCCAATGTTATTTAAAATATCTTCAAAACATCTTCAAGCTACACTGGACCCCATTGACTTTCTTTATAATAATTTAGAAAATATCTACTATTTGTGTTCCACAGAAGAAAAAGTCACACAGATGTGATGAGTTTGAGAAAATGACAGAATTTCCCTTTTTTGAGTGAAGTATCACTTTAAGTCTCTTGTGTTTCCAGATTATTTTCACAGCCCTGATTGTCTTCTGCTTCATCAAAAATCGTGTGGTATATTATATATAACAATCGATTTCAATGTGCAAGGACATGTTTAATGATAAAAAAAAATACAATGCAAACAATTGTTTTCTTAATCAGTAGTTTTCCAGTACAACATTTAAACACCCTAAAATTGTGTAAGAAATCATTGTTGTTCTTCTTTCACACACTGTTCGAGTCATTTAAATCGGTTATTCTTTTTTATTGAAATCTATTAACCACATTTTTTTTTTCTGCAGCTGTTTTCCGCACCTTCTGCAAGCCCTGTTTGTTTCCCTTTCAAGGGAACTTCGAACTGCGTCCTCTAGGGGTCGCTATGGGGAACGCCTCGTCGTTACCCGTGTCTGAAGCATACATTGAAAAAACACCAACAACACGTTGGCCGGCGACAGCCCATGACGTCACTACCGGTGCGACTATTAGTATAAATAGGCGCCGGGAGAACATGTCATTCTCTTCTTCGTCTTCACTGACTGTTTTGTTTGAAGCGTGCACTTGAACGTGGTAAGAGCGATCTCTATCCTATTATTATGGCGAGCACTAGCAGAACGTTTAGAGGATGTGTGCATCCGTGTTGTCGTTGTTTAACATCTGATGACACACACGATCTATGCGTTATTTGTTTGGGCGAAGAGCACGCACGCGATGTCTCCGAGGGGACAATCGGTGTGCACTGCGAGCGTTTTTCCAAGGAAAAAGCTCCGCTCTCGTTTATCTCTCTTTTTTGAGGAAAGAGGGGCAGCCATCTGCTTCCCGCGATTCAGGACCCGCCGCTGCTGAGGCACGGAGGAGGATGGGCTCGTGCGGATCGCAGGTGGATCTGGCCGATGAGTTTGAAGAGGGGTTTTCCCTCTCGCGATCGTCGGCTGTGGACGAGTGAGCCGCTGGAGGATGATGTTATTTCATTAACATTGTCTGATCCAGGGGCCAGTGCTCTGCTGGGTT
>NW_015547816.1:379664-379881 GCF_001515605.1 Sinocyclocheilus anshuiensis | reverse complement strand
GCTCTCTCTCTCTCTCTCTCTCGCTCCCTCCCCCCTTAATTCGAATTCATTTAAATAAATATCATCTTTATTTCACTAAAGAATTCTACCTCTAACGAGCTGTAGATAAAATAGTCCAACAAATTAAAATTACCGTTATTTTCCGGTCTTTATCCTTTCAGTCAGATTTTGTGCTGCAAAACATCCATGACAGCCGTTGTCCATGCTGGCAAATAAT
>NW_015547816.1:352402-379490 GCF_001515605.1 Sinocyclocheilus anshuiensis | reverse complement strand
AACTGACAGCCGCTGTCCATGCTAGCAAATAATAATAGCCACTCGACGTGAATTATATAAATAATTTAATAGCATGGCCATTCAAAACCCAAGGTTTACCATGTGCATAGTAAAGCGGGCACAGCAGACAATCATTTTTGGCAGGAATTAATGTAAACATATCGGATACCAGTCGTGTCTAAAGTGAATGTAAACAGACGTGCCAAAAAATCGGATATGGTCAAAAGATCGAATCTGTGCATTAAGACTTGCCGTGTAAACGCAGCCTCAGGCTGACAAGACCTGGATAAAGGCGAGGGCCTTTCTCCTGATGAGGTAGCTGAGTGCGCCGCACCACGGATCTTGCTCTCCGTACTACTAGGGATGTGATCCAGACAAGGCGTCAGCGCTTTCGTCCGGATCAGAGTGATACTTGAGTATCGTTTCCTTCGGGGGTCTTACATCTACCCGTAGCTCCTAATTCCCCTATAACCACCAGCTCTCCACCTGACCGAGGTTAGGTAGGAATTTTCCTGCATTTCCGTCTCCTATGCTGGACCTATATGTTTGGTTGGTTCTATGGCTTCATAGTGACCACCTTGCTGATGGTCTGGACTAGAGGCTTCTTTGAGTCGTCTCTTGAACGGGGCTCCAGCGCGGGACCCACGGTGGGTGAGTATGATCCATTCTATATATATAAATATATATGTTTTTAATGTGCTGGTGGTTATGTGTGTATAATCCTTCTATGAGAGTTCTTTGCAGCGTTTTCCGGGACCTGTGTGTTTCTCTCCTTTTTAAGGTAGGTCCTCTGTGAGCACCCCTTTGCTGGATTCAGAAACCAGGTGCTCGACTGGCAGTGTTACCTCACTCGTCGATATTGTGTCCAGCCGGTATGATAGCCCTGGTTCCGGCTTCATGCTTCCTGGACCATGCAGCCAGGTCAGAGGTTTCTGCGGGAGCCTTCTTGATCATCAGGCCCCCGGCATGACACTGCAAAAAATTCCTGGATGTCCGGGCTCCAGGATATCCCCTCTTGCTGAGGCATCGAGCGGGAAGTATAGGTGGCATTTGCGAGAACCTTCTTGTGTAATGCTGTCTCAGGCAGTGCTCCCCTCGCCTTAGAGGGTTGACCTATATGTTTGGTTGGTTCTATGGCTTCATAGTGACCACCTTGCTGATGGTCTGGACTAGAGGCTTCTTTGAGTCGTCTCTTGAACGGGGCTCCAGCGCGGGACCCACGGTGGGTGAGTATGATCCATTCTATATATATAAATATATATGTTTTTAATGTGCTGGTGGTTATGTGTGTATAATCCTTCTATGAGAGTTCTTTGCAGCGTTTTCCGTTCTAAAATCCACATTGTGGTAAGTTCGCACGCTAGTTCTTTGCGTTCTTTTCTAAAATCCTGTATGGTGAAGGCTTCGCACGGTTGCTTCGTGCCCTTTCTTGAGCTGGTTTAAGCCCCGTTCACCTTGGGCACCACTCCACTTAGGTATCCTAGGATACCTACTTTAACAGGGTGTGGCCATGGCGGCGTGGGTATATCGTTCCCCATAGCGACCCCTAGAGGACGCAGTTCGAAGTTCCCTTGAAAGGGTAAAATGTCAGAACCAACAGTCTTGTGCAGTGCTCCAACATATAGCATGGTTGTGCTTCAGGTGATCCTTGAAAGAGTCCCAGCTCTAGGTCCTTTCTGATGCCGTCCCCTCCTCTCTCTCCCACTTGTACGGTCCTGTATGAATAAAAACAAAAACACCAAAAATAAATACTCAAAATATACATTTTTATATTGTGAAATATCTTTTACTGAAAACTGAATACAAAACATATTGCATACAATATTTTCACTTACAGTTCAATAACAGTGGGGTTGGAAGCAAAGTGCGCAACACTATTCATTAAACACTTATTTGATGTATTCAGATGAAAGTTTACAATATTAACCAATTATTCACAAGCAGTTTGTCCCACAGTTACACATTGTATAGATAGGATTTTGTTGTAATCAGAATCCCAACTATACAGTGAATTTAGTAAAACAAGTAAAATCAAATTAAGTATATTTTTATTAAATGAAGTAAATTCAAAACCTATCACAAAAGGTCAATGTATCTCTACCAGAAGTGACAGTGCAATGTAGCAGATGAACAATTCCTTACCAAATTGCCAATAAGCTGAAGGGGACAAGGGGAAAGAAGAAATGGTTTACTGAAAAGTTCTTAAAAATTTTGTTTTATACCATTCCTTTTAACAATCTTAATTCATTTAAATTGTACCGACATTTGCCAGTATATGATATTCAGAAAAACAAAAACTGAAAAAAGACAAACGTTAACACATACCAGCAAGTAACAAACAACATCAGATGAATATGTGCTAATATCGCTAGCTGCTAACACGCTAATTGCAGGTTACATATCCTTTACCCATTTGTAAACTCTTGTTTATCTTAGATAGTGATTTTCTTACCTGATTTTGCCAGTATGTTTGCAGGACCTCGCAAATCACATCTGACCCTTTCTCTGTGTTCACATTCCAGTTTTTGTTCTCTGTTGACAACTCAAATTTGCTCAAAATAAAAAATTAACAAACAAATAAAATAATCTGGGATCGACCGAGCAATCTCAATGAGCAGCAGCTTACAGCCTCACTCACAAAGACGATAACGGTCATATTTTCAAACTTAAAAAGGGGCGGACAGTTTCATTGGTCAGTTTCCTGGATGCAGGGCCGTAGCCAGGGTTTTAAATTTACCGAGGTCCTAAATCCCGCCCCCTGGCTACGGGCATGCCTGGATGACAGCCAGATTAACCAATCATGGTCAAAGCAATAAGACAAAACAACCAACAGGATTTGTTTCAGTGTGGTAACGTAGCGAAATGTATAGTTTTATTGTTGTTAATGATAATGATTATATTGTAACATATTCGTATAGATTTTAGAATAGGTTTCATGATCAAAATATTGTAAAATGCTAATAAAATAATAACGATCATAATAATAATAATTTAAAAGGCAGAGATTTCTTTTGTATGTTGTTGAAGACATTACGTTGAATCAACGTACAGATCTTGTAAAAAAAAAAAATCAAGTGTTTTTTAATGTTTTTTAAACCTTTTTCAATCATTTAATACTAAACATTATTTCAACGTTGTTTCAACCTTGAAACAACAATTGACATTATTTCAACCATATATCAGTGTTGAAGGTTGGTCATGTCCTGGCTGGGGAGTATTGGCTGGAATTGTTGTATAATTTTACCTGTACATTATATTAAAGCTACTGCTAAGAAAAAGAAAGAAATCTTACAGTAATGTTTAGGTAGAGGTTGATGACACGGATTAAGTAAAATAAATTGAAACCACATATTCCAGCAACATATTGTCCATCTCATCTCCTTCAAGCCATTTCTCCTGCAGTTACACCTGCACTCACTCACATCATTAACACATCCCTTCACACTGGTGTTTTTCCCTCAGCATTTAGACAGGTTCGTATAACCCCTCTACTTAAGAAACCCAACCTTAACCCATCTCTTTTAGAGAACTACAGACCGGTTTCCCTTCTTTCTTTCATTGCAAAAACACTTGAACGAGTTGTGTTCAACCAAGTCTCTGCCTTTCTCACACAGAACAACCTCCTCGACAGCAACCAGTCTGGTTTCAGAAGTGGACATTCGACCGAGACTGCCTTGCTCTCAGTTGCTTAGGGCTGTCCATTCCCAGCCCTAAGACTGGCAAGAGCGGATTCCAAATCTTCTATACTTATCTTGCTGGATCTGTCTTCTGACATCAATAACATCTCCTGACATGTCTGTTCTATGAAATGAGAGTCTAAAGTCTTCTGCTTTTGACACGGTTAACCACCAGATCCTCCTGTCAACCCTATTGGCAAAGGGCATCTCAGGAACCGCACTCCAGTGGTTTGAGTCTTACCTCTCAGATAGGTCCTTCAAGGTATCTTGGGAGTGGTGAGGTGTCCAAGTCGCGACATCTAACTACTGGGGTGCCTCAGGGCTCAGTTCTTGGACCACTTCATTTCTCTGTCTACAAAGTATCACTAGGTTCTGTCATTCAGAAGCATGGCTTCTCATATCACTGCTATGCTGATGACACTCAACTCTACCAAGAACCATCCCCTTAAACTCAACCTTGCCAAGACAGAACTGCTTGTGGTTTCATCAAACCCATCATTTCATCACAATTTCACCATCCACTTAGGCACATCAACCATAACTCCTTAAAAAACAGCCAGAAATCTTGGAGTTATGATTGATGATCAGTCTTGGCAGGTCTTCCAGTCAGTTCTATCAAACCTTTACAATTAATCCAGAACGCGGTAGCAAGATTAATTTTTAATGAGCCGAAATGAATGCATGTCACACCTCTGTTCATCAATTTGCACTGGTTACCCAATAGCTGCTCGCATAAAATTCAAGGCATTAATGTTTGCCTACAAAACCACCACTGGCTCTGCACCCCTCTACCTAAATTCATTACTTTAGTCTTATGTACCCTCTAGAAGCTTGTGTTCTGCATGTGAACGTCGCTTTATTGTGCCATCCCAAAGAGGCACAAAATCACCGGCTAAAAACACATTTCTTCCATCTTTATTTGACCCTCTCTCTAGCACTCTCTATTCTAATTATATTCTTTAAAAAAAAAACTTGCCTCTTTTAGACTTGCCCTCTATTCATTTACTAACTGCTTGTTTTCTTTAAAAAAAATTGACCCTCTAACTCTAGCACTCTCTATTGTAATTTTATTATTTAAAAAAACTTGCCCCTTTTAGACTTGCCCTCTATTCATTTACTAACTGCTTGTTTTCTTTAAAAAAAATTGACCCTCTAACTCTAGCACTCTCTATTGTAATTTTATTATTTAAAAAAACTTGCCCCTTTTAGACTTGCCCTCTATTCATTTACTAACTGCTTGTTTTCTTTAAAAAAAAAAAATGATTAACAAAAGCAAAAAAGGCCTCTAACACTAGCTTGCTCTATTCTTTTTCTATTCTATGTTTTCTTTTTATTATATGATTAAAAAAAAAAAAAACTTGCTACGTGTACTGCGTTAAGCTAACCGAGACATGTAGTGTGTTCACCCTGTTGGAGTATGGCAGTGTGAATTGGCTTTTAGGTGCTTTGGAAAACAAAACAAAAAAACAGAAAAAAAAATAATATTTTTTTAATGTTTAAGCAACTAACATTAAATTCTTAAATCTTAATTCATTCTTACTTTCCCTATTCTTATAATATTCAAGTGTTCATGTCCCTGAGTAATATCTGCATGCACCTAAGTCTGAAGAGAACACATAATATGCTAGTCATTCGAAATACTTATGCTTAATGTTACACTGTCAGATATGCAAAAGAAATCTATCGTATCTCTTGCTCTGGCTACTGTGTATAGACCACCAGGGCCATATACAGATTTCCTAAAAGAATTTGCAGATTTCCTCTCAGACCTATTGGTTACTGTTGATAAAGTGCTAATTGTCGTAGATTTTAACATTCACTTTGATAATACAAATGATGCATTAGAACTTGCGTTTACTGACCTAATAAACTCTTTTGGAGTCAAGCAAAACGTCACCGGGCGTTATATTGTAGAAACTTAATTTGCTGTAAAGTTGCTTTGCAACGATTTGTATCGTGAAAAGTGCTATACAAATAAACTTGAATTGAATTGAATTGAATAGTAGACAGCAATCCATATGAGAGAGAGGTCTTGTGTGGAAGGTGGATCTGGAACTGACTTCTGTACAGGTTGTCAACATCTCTTGATTACCGAACTGCCCTGAAATACAATTCAAACATTAACAATGATTGTTATAAATGTAACGTGAGGCTCTTACATTCACAATGCTCATTTTGGTGGTGAAGTGTGCAGGAAATTCTGCCAGACTGAAATTTATTCTTTGGTGAACAGTCTTCAAGAGTGCAAATAAAACGTTATGTTTTAGGTACCTTTCAGACTCGCGTGAGGTTTCCACAAGCAACAAAGTCTACTTGAACAAACACTTCACTGCGTTTAAAGTTGAGAAAATAATATTTAAACAACTAAATGGATTTATATAATTTTACCTCAGACTGTAACCCAGACCGCTTCACGTGCTAATTAACCAACAGGAAATTATCAAATTAAACATTGGGAACTTAATAACTTTACAATACATTATGATGGACCCTTCTGTAGGTTGTTGTGTATGAAGTGTCCTCTCCGTGCAGAGTTAAACAAGATGGCCTTGTAGGACATACAGGAAATATTTGATATTTATTTGATATATTTTTTTGAATACTTGATAAACTTTTGAATGTTTAAGTTTTTACTTACTAGTGAGATGGTTCATAGTGCTTTGGAGATGTTCTTCGACAGGAGATCCGCTCCAGCTCTGCAGCATGGCCATCAGCATGGAAGAATATAGGAACAATTTGTCACGGAGCCAACAATATATAGTATACAATGTCAGGTTTATTACAAATAAACAAACTAGAGCATAGGTGAAATGCAGAAAAGAGAAATAGTAATATGGAAAACATACAAAAAAATGTTAAAGGGTTAGTTCACCCAAAAATGAAAATTAGCTTGTGTTTTACTCACCCTTGAGGCACTTGTGGACTGTTCTACTGCAACATTGTGAAAAATGCATATGAAGTTATTTAATAAGCTTTCTCAGATTACCTGTGTTTCCTATATCTCTGTCAGCAGCTCCCATTAGAAATGTTCTTGGAACTTCCCCTCTGTTTTAGAGGATTTTTTTCTGACATTCCTGAAATCACATTACAATTTTTTATCAATATTTGTTTACAATGAGAAAAAATCAAGACGTCTTTGATACACAGTGGTTTGAAATAGTTTCAGCCCATTTTAGCCTGCATGTAAGTGACGTCAACGATTGACTCTACAGTGCAGACTTGTAAGTTAAATTAATTAGCTTACTTCCATTTATCTATTGACAAAATACCAGCAAAACATTTACAAAGCTATCAAAACCGCTCATCTACACATAAGATGTGATTAAAAGCCCAAACTTTCATTAATAACAGCTCAACTCTATAGTTAGCCTACCTCTTATAGTTAGCCTGTATAGTTGGTTAACGGTTGTGATGCTAACGGTCTTTTTCCGAAGACACTAAACCATTTCTGTAAAGTAAATATTGAACAGAAACGTGTCAGTTAAAAGTAAGAAATGTCAGGAAGAGTTGTATGTATTATTTATGTGATTTTAGTGACTAAACTTACCTGAAAGCTGTGAAAACAGTGAAATACTTGTCAGCTGAGTTGACGCCCCGTTTCCATGGCAACTCCCTCCGCTCCAGTTTAAATGCGACTGGAATGTTCAACGCGCGCGCCCATTAATACACGTCAGAGTTACCAGCGTTTACATAAATAGTACAAAGTCAGATAAAATGTCATGAAACTTGATCACGTATTGTTTAAGTGTATAGCAGGCCTACATCAAACTGTAAATTCACTGAGAATATATAAGCAGTATTGCAAAACATTGTTGAACTGTGATGAAAAACCAGCTGATCCTGAGCCAGCTGAAGGTGGGTCTACTGTCATTTTAATTCTGTCCTGTTTTTCACACGTGTCTAGTGACATTATTAAGTATGTTTATTTATCTAATATTTACAGCATGTTTGTTAGTTTCAGAGTTGTAAAATAATCCATATATTATCCAAGTATTATTGTGGTCTAGCCTCAAAATTTGACTTTTAAAATGTGGTGGAAATTTCTAACTGTTCTATTTTATTTATTTTGTAGAAAATCAAACAAATGTGAAGAAGAAACACATCTGTGCATTCTTCAAAAGAATGTGGCGGGCTGTAAAACGTGCAACAAAACACAGCAAAAAGCACAAAGTGGTTCCTCTTTATCCACAGCCCGACACATATTCAGCTGATCCTCAGCCGGATCAGTCCGGCCTTGAGTCGATGGCTCTGCAGGATCCAGTTGATCCTCAGCCGGATCAGTCCGTCCTGGAGTCGATGGCTCTGCAGGATCCAGTTGATCCTCAGCCGAATCAGTCCGTCCTTGAGTCGATGGCTCTGCAGGCTCCAGCTGATCCTCAGCCGGATCAGTCCGTCCTTGAGTCGATGGCTCTGCAGAATCCAGTTGATCCTCAGCTGGATCAGTCCGTCCTTGAGTCGTCCTTTCCAGGTGCTTTCAAGCATAGACGAATCAGAGATCAAACCCGTTTCAGAGCAGCCTGTTTCACCGATCCAACTCCTGGTGAGTCTTTTTCCACTTGTTAACCTTTTCTTGTTCCTCCACTGATTGTTTTAAACCTGTGTCTAGTTACCCTAGTAAGTCTGTGTGTTTATATGCGTATGTCTAATTCCACATAAGATAATTCAAACGCAAATGATAAATCTAGTACTCTTGACCAAGTAGCATTTTCCTGATTGTGTATTTAAAGAAGTATAGTTTTAAAGAAATTGAAAGAATCCTGCTGTTTTACTTTCACTTACAGTGCGTCTGAAATCTCATACTGAGTAGGTGCTACATTTGAATTTAAACCTACTTTGTATTCAATTTCAGATGCAGCGTTTGTCTCAGACATTGACCATATTCAGTCTCCTTAGAGCTGATGTGCACTGGATGTGTATATTTATTCAAGCACTGCTATTGGGCTTCATGTAAGACTGAATCTCATATATTAACATGTTCCTTTGGTAACTTATATTTTTGCAGTTCCATTTGATGAAATTTATGAAGTAGGAGAAGAGATTGGAGAAGGAGGCTTTGGCACTGTGTACGAGGGGATTTCGAAATTTCTACGTGAGCAGGTAGAATCACTGCTTTATTCACTAAACATATACTATATCATATATAGACCATATAGATCAGTGCTTAGACCAACACATATTTAAAATCAATTTAAATGGAAATATTTGTGATAATGACAATATATAGCTTTAATGTTAATTTCCAGATTCAATATGATCAGTTTAACCATCCGTAACATCTAGTGCATTTAAAAATTACTTTTATTTATTTATTTTTAATTAAATTTTTTGCAGGTCGCCATCAAATTCATCCCCAAGTATGAAACAGACCAGTATATTCAAATAGTAAGTTGTCAAAACTTAATGTACACATTTAAATATGAACTACATACAAATTATAATTTAAAGGGTTAGTTCACCCAAAAATGATAATTGGCTTGTGCTTTACTCACCCTCGAGGCATCCTAGGTGTATGACTTTCTTCTTTCAGACGAATGCAGTCGGAGTTATATTAAAAATTGTCCTGACTATTCCAATCTCTATCATTGCAGTCAATGGGTGTTGCAGTTGAACAGTCCACAAGTCGTCAAATAAAGCGCGCATCCATAATAAAACTTGCCTCACATGGCTCCGGGGACTGAAGCAGTACCAGCGGATGATGCAGCATGTATACGCACAGCAGGCGCCTCTGAGATATGCTAGTCTCGCAAATTTGTTTATAGGAGCAAAGGAAACAAAGTTTCCTTACTTTAGCAAAGGAAAACCAGTCTCCTCTTGGTTTATATCGAAGTCCTCCGACATTTTTCTTTGCAAATCTTCGGTTTGTACTTCTAATTCATGACCGGCATTTTGTTTTGTTGTCTCTCCGCATTCGTCACTAATCACGCAACGCCGACGTGCTACATCATCCGCCGGCACGGCTTACACATATGACAGTTGGCAGAGTTATATAAAAGTGTTTATTACGTTTGAAATATGGATATTTTTCTTACAAAAACACATGGATTCGCTACAGGAGGCCTTTATTCCCCCCCACCACCCCCGGAGCCGTGTGAGGCACGTTTTATTATGGATGCGCGCACTTTATTTGACGACTTGTGGATTGTTCTACTGCAACACCCGCTGGCTGCAATAATAGAGCTTGGAATAGCCAGGACAATTTTGAATATAACTCCGACTGGATTCGTCTGAAAGAAGAAAGTCATATACACCTAGGATGCTTCGAGGGTGAGTAAAACACAAGGCAATTTAAATTTTTGGGTGAACTAACCCTTTAATGCAAATTATATTTTAAATACAAGTGAAATGTGATATTGAACTCTTAATTATTTAACTCTCTTTGCTGTAGCCTGGCTGTTCCAAGCCGCTGTTTGCAGAAGTGGCTCTAAACCTGCTGCTGAAACGACCTCCGTTAAGCCCCTACATTGTGCACATGCTGGAATGGTTCGAAGAGGACGATCGGTACATCCTGATCCTGGAGTATCCACAGCCCTGCAAAGACTTGCTCAAATTCATGGTTAACAACATGCAGCTACTGGATGAATCACAGACACGTAGCCTGATGTACCAAGCAGTGCTGGGAGCCAAGCACTGTCTTGACCGAGGCGTCTTCCACCGTGACATTAAGTTAAATAACTTTCTGATCAACACAAAGACAAACCAAGTCAAACTGATAGACTTTGGCTGCAGTGACCTCGTCAAAAGTTCAGGCTACTTGGATGGTTTTACAGGTGAGCTGGCATTTTGTGTTACTGTTGCACTAAGTCCTAATGAGATGACAGTCTTCTGTGTAGTGATTTAATACTAAGAAAGAATAGATGTGTATAAATGCACATTTGGACAAGTTCCGGTGACTTTTATAAGCAAAATTTGTGCTTAATCTGAATATCTCGTGCTTTTGTGAACAGGAGGAGTCTGCCCACCTGAGTACTACAGGGACTCAAAATACGAGGCAGGGCCAACAACTGTCTGGTCCCTGGGCATAATGATGTACACAATGGTGTGCAGATGTCAGCCCTTTAACAGTCTAGAAGACATGATGCATGGCAGTCTGAGTTTTAATGCCAGAATATCCTCAGGTGAGAGAGAACAATTAACTACCAATAACACAATGACAATAATATTGTTAAACACGCAAAGAATAATACGTGCTACATATTCCAGAAGCTATTTTCATACTTGACAACATTACCGTGTCACATGGACATAAATAACATACATGACTAACCAGTGCTCTTGTAAAAACTTGTACAGAATTGCAGGATTTGATAAGCCGCTGCCTGGCTTATCACCCAACCGAGAGAGCAACTATAGAGGAGATCCTAAAGCATACATGGTTTCAGCAGGGACACATGTCAGGAGTAGCTCAGGATCAGGTAGGATCAGATAAGTTAGGAGGGAAGGCAGATGATGACAGAAATCCCTCTTGTGAAAGTCCAAGCAGTGCTGTCATGAGCTTCCACTTTACATTTATTCATTCAGCAGATGCTCCAAATCGGCCCCAGTGAGGAAAAGCTGCACAAACCATTCAGCAGAGAGTCTTCAGAGCAGCAAGCTTAGTTAAAAAAAGGCAGCAGACTTGGTGGACAAAAAGTAGTGCAAAAACAAATACAGAAAATGTAGAAGAGCTAATCTACTGCACAAAAAGAAGAAGCAAATTCAGTTAAAAAAAAGTTAGTGTAAAAAATGAGGAAAAAAGTCAGCTCCTCAAACTGATCCTCATTAACATATTCAAAAAATTATTTAATAAAAAATTACATTTTTATTTTGTATAACTCGTCAGTTACTCACTGACACACACACACACACTTTCTGAATGGGGACTTTGCATAAACTTCTATTGTTATTATAAAGAGCTAGTTATAAATACTATAACCTAACCCTAACACGAGTTTTACAATAAAAATAAAAAAGAGTTCTGAGTCCTTTTTTTTTAATACCGTTTTTACAAACAAGGATGTCCCCAAAAGGAGGTTTTGTCAGATTTAGCTCAATTCTGGATATAAATTTGTGCCCTAACTTCTAGCCATGTTTCATTTAGAAACATAAAATCCAGGTTGTTTGTGGTTATTATTAAGGTTAAAGCTGCAGTCCGTAACTTTTTTTGGTTAAAGATTATCCGAAATGGTTTTCGCGGGAAATTCGAGCATGCCGCTGCGTCATTACATCACGCCTGTAAATATAAAGAAGTTGTCCCGGCTACTAGACTATCACATGTGAGGATGCTGCAGGTGGCGGATCGTTTATAGCCTTTTCTCAAAGCAGCTGGAATAGTTAAATGTATCATTTTGATGGCGGATTGTAATCCAGAAACGATTGTGTTTATGAAACACATGTGAATGAAATTAAATTATATTTCAGTTTTAAATGTGCTTCTGATTACAGATTAGCCTGGGATTAAACAAGATTTGTATTTTAAAGACAACCAGTTCGAAGGGAGCATAATTTGCTTTTTGGGTTAAAATAATTTCTTAATATGAAATTCGAATGGTATGACAATTAGATTAGACTGTGCAGAAATTGAAATCTACACGCTAATACACACTATATTCACATAGTCACGCAATGCTGATGTTGTTAACATTAATAATTTGAGAATAAAGTATGACAATAATAATAATTTGCAAGGTTTGATGTGATATGAGCTAACCAATCTTTAGATTAAATCACCATTGGTAGCGCGATTTATTGTAATGCTTTTTTACTCACTTGGTCAGAACAAACGTGGCAGACTTGTTACTTGTTCAGATGACAATATCCAGTGAAAATGCTTATTTGGGTCATATATTCCAAGATGTAGGCTAGAATCTGTGATTGCGAAGTACAGTAAATATCCACACCGGTGCGGTGACTGACTGCCACACATACTCTTCAGAACATTCATCCGCGCTGGAGCCGTGCCGACTCACAACCCACGCAAGGAAGATAATTCCGCACACAGCTGCAATTGCAGGTTTTCAAACAGAGATGGCGACAAAGAGGCAAAATTTACCGACTGCAGCTTTAAGTAGGTGTGAACACACACAAACACACATTTTTGTTGAAATGTTAGGCCATTTGTTCATAAATACCAACTCACATTTAGTTATGCTAGACAATCTTAGAAAAAAGGCCCTATAAAAGAGCCAAGCCAATGAAAGTAGTTATCGGCCAGAGAGACACAAAGATTTTTTTTTTAATTTGGCAGCCCTGGTCATGTTTTGGATTATTATTATTTTATGTCCCACAGAAAAAAGAAAGTCACACAGGTTTGGAAAGATATGTGGGTGAGTAAATACATTTTCATTTTTGGGTGAACTATTCCTTGATCTATTCCTTGTGTGATTTACTCAATGAAATAAGCTGGTGTACCGATGAAACATGCTACCTATTGTGCTACCAAAAATGTATTTGCATTGTTTTAAGGGTAAGTGTAGGGTAGGGGTAGGTATGGACATTAAAAAAAGCCTCAAACCACATGAATAAAATGCTGGTAGCACAATCTGATAGTTAGCATTGTTCGCTATCGGTTTGTGCTACCTATCTTTTTAATGGGAGGTAGCACAATCTGATAGTTAGCATTGTTCGCTATCGGTTTGTGCTACCTATCTTTTTAATGGGAGGTAGCACAATCTGAGCGGGTAGCACAAATCGTCAGAACACCGGGTGTAAGGCTGTTCAGCTGTTCACCAGACTACCTCTGCGCCAGCCCTGTTTTTTCCACTTCAACAAAAATCATGTGGTAGTATAGTGATAACAATCTATATCAGTGTGCTGCAACATCTGTTCAATAAAAAATACACTGCAAACAATCATTTTCTTAAATGGTATTATTTTCCAGTAAAATATGTAAACAAATTAAACAAGTCCTTGAATTTGATTGGCTGAACATATTGTAGTGATTACAGAATGCTTTGAGCTTGGAGGGGAAACTGCTGTTGTTCCACTCCACTCATACACTTTTCAAGTAATTTAAAATGATTATTAATTTTAATTAAAATCTGTTAACAATTTTTTTTCGTACATTTTTGCCACAGCTGTGTTCCGCACCTTCTGCAAGCCCTGTTTGTATTTTTCTGTCTTCTCGTGGAGGTTCTTCTGCTGGTCAGGAGTGACAGCTGCATCTGCCTGATGGGCTGCAGTCAGTTTCTCCACTTTTCGTGTCATGCGGTAGGTCTTTTTGCTGCCTTCATCTGCAACTAGACACTTACTTAACCACAATTCAGTAACTTAACTGATGCTTAGAGAAGGGTTAGTTGAACTGGAGTAAAATTGTGGAAAAGGTTATAATCACGGATGCCAACTTACGCATTTGTTGTCAGCCACATGCTTTCGGGCTCATAGGATTTTCAGAGCAGCACAGGACTTGATTTATGCCATGCTGCACAGATCAGCACAAATGAGAGTATATGTTCTATTTGGCCAGACCATTATGTCAGGTGTTGGGTTTACATGTGTGCTGTCAGCATCATCGCACAGTAGTGAAAAACGCATTTTTGTCATGACAACTCTCAGAGGGATTGGCATGGTAATGTACATGACAATGTTAATGTATTTGGTCTTGGCGGAATATAACCCCCATATAGCATACATGAATCACCTCGTAGCAGATCTATACAGGTGGAGCTGGGGAAGGTGGAGGGTTTCTGAAGCAAGCTGCAACTACTACGGTAAGCCCCAGTCATATATTTGAATGCTGATACAGGAGAGAACCAATCAGCTGTGCCATGTGATAATGATGTCTTTAGGTCAGATTGAGTTAGACCTATCGGACTGCGCCATCTAGAGTTTCATGCCGGAACTCTATTTGTATTGCAACAGAGAAATGAGCACAATAAATTAGACTAACATGTCCATTTTCATGTGTTGTAAAATTAACATTTATAAAATTAACTTTTATGAAAAGACTACCTAATAAAGAGTATATATTTACAGGAAAAATAAATTAAAATAGTTTCTCTTAATAGAGGAGCGAATGTGTGTTCCTATGCAATAGGTGACATGTTAACATCTCTATTGCTTTTTTATTATCTATAATTTAGTGATTCTAAACTGCCTTTCTGACACAAATGTAGACAAACAAGTTATATGCATTTATTATGTACTTATCATTATGTTAATGATATACTTTATGTACATAAAATATTTATTTTCACTTTTTTTATATATAAATTAGCCAGTAAACAATCTGACTTGCTGGTAAATTACCTTAGAGGTAAAAGTATAGGTCTAAACAACATGGATGGTAGGGAAAGTTAATACAGGGAAAGTTTCTAAGAAGTGCATCTAGTACAACATTAAGTGTATGGGTAATTTGCAGTAGTAAGATAATTAAAAGTGATCCAAATAGAGGCATGAGATTAATTCAGTCAGTCATAAAAAAAAATCTCGCTCCAGCCAGGCAATCAAAGTACAGGCAACCCTGTTATAGGTAATACAGTAAGGATCTGTTCTGAGGACTAACCTTTATTTCTGCAGAAACACAAGTTTACTACAAATCTAAATGTTATTTAAATGATGAAAAGGATAAAATATGAAAATACTTTTAAAGGCAGTGCTGAAGTGCACAGTGAATGTGAATGAAAGTGGAGTGTATTTTGTTCATATATTTATGGACATGAGAGTCCTCTCTGTCCATTTCTTTACCATTTACTATAAAGAAAGGAACACAATGTGTGCTTCATGCAAATAGTCTCTCACTCCTCTTTCCCTCAACCTTCGTTCTCAGTTGCAATAAAATATCATTGGGTCTGTAATGGACACTGACTCTAAAGAGAATGGAAATGCAGGCATGAGTGGAATATAGATTAGAAAGTAAAGCATATCCTTCGGCAAGACTGTGAAAAAGCTGTGACATCGACTCTAGAGGGGCATTTAAAGAAAAATTGGAATAGAGAGGGAAGGGGCAGATGAAAGTGTCACCTTGAGGAGAAGCAAAGAGAGGGAGGGAGGGGGAGTCAACCAGCGCCAACACTTTTCTCTCTCGACAGTCAAAACATAACACTGTGCCTTTCTTTCTTCAGAAAAAAAAAACATACACTGAATGAAGTCGCCGAAAGTCCTTTAAGGAATCATCTTCAAAACAGCTCTATCGGCAGCATATGTGACTGTATCTGGTTAATTATCACAGACAAAATGTCAAACAATCCCTCAGCTTGTAAAAACTACTTAAACAAGAATGACATTTTCAGTAATACATTTACAAAGGGCATGTTAGCGTGTCGCCAACAATATGCTACTCTAAAGCCCAAAGTATACTTCAGCTTTATATGCATTACGTATACTGTTCTGGTGACAAAATTTGCATCACTCGCACTGTGTGAGAATCCTCGCGTACGTGAAAAAACCAAAGTATACTTTGGCCTTAAGGCTCTGTTTACACCTGGCATTAAGATGCATTTCAGTCAATCACAATTACACGAATCTATCTCTTTTGCCCACTTTCAACTACTTTCCTGATTTCTTTGAGGAGAGGGTCGATGGGTGGGATGTATGTTTGTGCTTTTTCAGATCTTTATATATAATATTGAAATAACCTTGCACAATTTACATATGAAGGTGAAAGAAGACAATGGAAAACGATGCAGAGAGCATCAGCTTTCTTTTCTGCTCTGACAGCCGCAAAACTACACCAAACCTTGTGGGTTTGTGTTTGAATCAGGACTGGTAAGAGAACATTGTGCTCTTTACATTTTACGACACATGAACGCTTAGGCTACGAAAGCTATTTAACATTGTCCACTTGTGATCGGATCGACAAAAATGCATCTTAATGCCAAGTCGAAACGGCTTATTAAGCACAAAAATGCATAACACACATAATAGGAGAAAAATATTTTACAGTAAAATCAATATTACAAAACTATTAATGATAATAATAAAATATTTTGAACTTTTTTTTTTTAGAGTATTGAATAAAATGGCAGTCTTACCAATGACTTTTGTTGGAAGTTTTTGGGGCAAGACACCCCGGAGGGTGTACAAAGATTTTTTTAAGCACTTATAATTTAGTACTTTATAGTACAAAATGTGTTATTTTAGCAATATCGTTGACATTGCACCACTGGGTCTACTGGTTTATGCATTAATTCCTGTGGTTGAATTATTGTATAGGTAAACTGGCTTTGCATGACGTAGAATAATCTTATGGCATAATCATGGATGTTATTTTCACAAATTAAGCGTTAGCGTTAGTTCTGGCAGGTCACGTGAGTCAAGCTTGCATCAGCTGATTCTCAGCTGATCACATCTACCTATAGGAATATGACACCTATCACAGCATTCCTATATAAGCTCTATTCAGTATTATTCAGCAGCTTTTCAGCTTGCTCAGGAGCAAATTACCCTCCTCCATCCCCAGCTCCTCCTTTCGCCACAGTCAGGACTTGGCTTTCTGATATTCCTTGCTAATCAGACTCCTTTATCTTGAATAAAGTGTTACACTTAAATACCATGTACATTAATGATATCTGCCTTGTTCTGTTCTGTTAACCCTAGGGGGGTTATTATTGCTGCTCTCCCTGCTCATTCATGATAGGCTGCATGGATGGGCAGGGAGTTTTTTGCCCAGAACAGAACCATACCGCCAAACCAAACTTTATGCGGAGTATCTATCATTTTGACGATAGTGGTCCTGACAGAAACAAGGTTAGCAATAATTTCTGTTACAGTTGTCTCATGTTAATTTGCAGACTGTCTTTCTCCATAGACATCCATTGTAAGTGAACCAAGTAATGAAGTCAGAATATTCCTTATGCAAAACAAACAGACCTAGATGTTTAAAGTGCTTACTTCCAGTTTTTTTCCCTTGTAAATCTTTCATTCACTCGCTCACTTTCATTGTTTCCATTTTCATTATTTTTAAACCCATTTACAACTCTCACACATTCATTGCATTCCTCGTATACTCTCATTCAAAATTCACTCATTCATCCATCGCACACCTTTACAGTCACAATCCCAGTCTCCCTTAGCTCTCACTATTTATTTATTCCCATGCTTCGTTTCTACTCATCCAAGTCGATCCCTGCTATTGCTCTGTTCTCCATCTCCACAGGCTTAATTGTCTAAACTAAGTGTGTTGATGTGAGAGCTTCTATTAGAAGCACGTATTGATCTGAGCAGCTGTGACTGCTCATTCAGGGCTCGGGCAGGTGTCTCCTGAGTGTAGTGTAGCGGCAGTTTATAGGAGGGATCGAAATCATCTCAGTAGGGGATTTTACCTGAGATACACCCTTAAAGGAGAAGTGTGTAATTTAGTGTTACAATACTTTCTCCTATCCCTGTTTAATTTAGTGTTCGGGAAACCTGATTGACCCTCTTCACTTCTAATGCAAGCCATTATTACATATGTAAACACACACCCACAATTTATTTACCCTTTTTACAACAATATTCAAATACAATATCCAACACCCCGTCTACACTGAAATCATACATTATGACAAAATTCTATACAACAATAAGATCAGTTTTGATATTTAACTTGGTATTAAATTATATGGTTTTTACATAGTATTCCAGTGTATTTTCAGAAAATACCATGGTGTTACCACAATTCTAATGTCCAAAAACTAAGATATTACCACATCCAAATAAGCATGGTACTTTTTGTTAGCACAGGAAAACACACATATACACTTCTGCCAACTGTGGCCAGATCTGCACTGAAATATGTCTGTGCACTATAAACACCAGAATCCAATATTTGTAGCCACCCACAGTCTAAGAGAGAGGTTAGCCTGAGGTAAAAGCAAAGCTGCTCTGTGGTATTGTGGCATGAAACCTCGGCTGATTTCACGCAGAGCTTAACCGCTTTGACCATGTAATAGAGTGAAGAAAAGAACAAAATAATCCTTCTCCCCCTCTCCCCGTCCCTCTGTCCCTTTTGACCAACAATCACTGTTCCTCTCGGAGCAATCAGAGGCTCTAAGCCAGCAGGCTGGTTTTATTGTGTGATACAAGGCTAAGACCATGGCTTGCTGGCTTTTGTGGTATACTTAATGCTCCTCAAGAAGAAAAAAAATTCAGAGCTGAAGTCAGTATATTAGGATTTTTAGTTTCTCTGACAATTAGGATATGATTTATAGAAATAACTACAAAATGGCATGCTTTTCTACCTCAAACTACCTGTTTTTGGAAATTAATTGCATTTTGCAATAATCGCATTGCATCCGTATTTATTATTTTATTAATTTTATCTTTAATACAGTACCCTAATGAAAACAAATTGTGGTTTTAACCCTTGTCTTTGGCACTTGTCAGCTACTCAATCAGAGAGACCAGCTGGCTGAAAAGCTAAACCAGCTAAACACCACCTTAATCCAGCCACCCTACTAGCTTAACCCTCTACCGCATGGTGTGGCCATATGGCAACATGCTCTTTTTTTTTCCAAACATTTTTTTACAGCACTTCAAGTTAAGCCATTCTTAGAAAAGAAAAAGAGTCAAATATTTTTTTCTATAGGTCTATCATAATGCGTGCGGTAGAGGGTTAAATAAGCCTAAAGTTATTTTCTGGACTCTAAACCTGGCCAAACTAGATAAGCTGGTCTGTTTTAATGATTTCAAAGGGTTTCAAAGTACCAGACAGGCTAATGGCTCGTTTCCACTGAGCACAGTACAGTACGGTACGCAATTATTTCCATTGTCAGAAGTTGTGAATGGTACCAAAATAGCAAACCGTACCGTACCACTTTTTTGGGACCTTTCCGTTTGGGGTACCTAGCACAGTAGTCCGGTACCTAAAGGGTGGAGCTAGACTGAACGTTGATTGGTTGACAGAGAATCCTCACTTACTACAAGGGGAATGACAATACAAGGGGAATGAAGTGTCTCCTTATTTACATCAGAGTGTGGAAGCAAAAAATATAACAGTGTATTTTAGAATTTTATATTTTCACACACGTGCACACAGATAATGTTGCACTTTCTTCTTTGCGCCATAATGACGTCGATCGCTAATTTCTGGCATACACCACGCCTATCAAGTAAGGGTACTGTTGGTGGTGGAAACGCAAGCCAGATCAGGGTGTACTGTCCCGAAATGTACTGTACTGTGCTGTACCGTACCGCTTGGTGGAAACGAGACCATATAAACCAGCTAAACACCAGACTGGAAGACCTGCTAGACCAATTTAAGACTTAAACCAGGACCCCCACCCTTGGCTGGTTTAAGCATTTTATTTTATTTTATTTTATTTTGACTATAGTTTATATTTTGCAGTTGTGCACCAGTTGCATTCAATTAATTAATTGTGGGGCAGTTGTGGCCTGATGGTTAGCGAATTGGACTTGTAACCCAAAGGTCATGGGTTTGAGTCTCGGCAGGGATTGTAGGTGGGGGCCAGCACAGTGAATGACCAGCACTTTCTTCCACCTTCAATACCACGACTGAGGTGAGACTCTTGAGCAATACCACGTCTTCAATACCACGACTGAGGTGAGACCCTTGAGCAAGGCACCAAACTCCCAACTGCTCCTCGGTAACTTTTCAGGACATTACCCCATGTCCCCACTTTTCAAAACGCTTATAAATCACACAGAATGGAGTGTATTGAAAATCTGAAATAGCACAAAGTTTCCTGTAAGGAGTAGGTTTAGGGTTGGTGTAGGGCAATAGAATATACGGTCTGTACAGTATAAAAACCATTACGCCTATGGGATGTCCCCACTTTTCACAAAAACAAACCTGTGTGTGTGTGTGTGTGTGTGTGTGTTTTCACTACTCACTGCTATGTGTGTGCACTTGGATAAATGCAGAGCACAAATTCCGAGTATGGGACATCATACTTGGCTACACGTCACTCACTTAAATCGCTACCTTCATTAAAAGTCAAAATGTTGCAATATTAATTAATCCTGCTGTGTAGCATATCCATATCCCCAGGTGTGTTTGCATCTGACATGTTCATTAACTACACACACATACATACACACTCTTGCTCCCTAGTTCTAGCCTTATTAGGATCAGCAATGAAGAGTAAAATTAGGTGAAGGAGGGGTACGGGTTATGTTGTTTATCTCTATATCACCTGGGTGGTTCATCTCTACTTGATAAAGTAGCAAAACTCCTCTGTAAAATTATTCTGAAACCTTTGGAATCACATCCAACCATTACAATCAGTCAACTTGAGTTTATTATTGACTCAATGCTGTTTGTTCTCAGGAAGAAGCATGTACATGTCTAAGTAGGTATTTTATGTTATTGTAGTAAATCAGCTCAACAGGGAAATATTTATGACTAATTATAACTGGTTATGATTAATAATAAATATTTAGATTAGATCTTCGAATTTACTGTAGCAGAATCAATATTACAATTATTTGATCTGTCCATCCACCGAGCAGACAATATAATCATTTATCAATTCAAGGAACGATTATTTTCCTGGCCAAGGAAGAATAACTGTCCTTCTTTATGCAGTGCTAGCCTATAGTATGTAGGGTTTGGCCCTGTAGTGTGAGTTGTTCTCTCAGCTGGGGCATCTCAGTCTGGATCTCCCTTACATGTTGCCTCAGGGTAGATAGGCTCACGGAGTTGACACTGGTCGCTCCCAGGTTGAACAGGGTTCCAACAGCAGCAACAGCTCTGAGCAAGGCCCCTAGGAATCGTTTGTCACGCCTGTCATGTTGAGGGGACTCTGAGTGGGTGTTGGGGTCAGATCTAATGCTTAATCATAACTGATCTGACTCATCCCTTTTCTCTCCCTTATGGTGCTTTTCCTGGAGGAGTTCCCTTAAAAGTCTCATGATCTCTGCTGATTCAGATGTAGCTTCCTGGTTCTGTTCTGTGGATGGTTTATATTTGGGCTTGTCCAGGGCCTGTCGAGAGGGGTTCTGCTGCTGGCAGTCCGAGCTCGGTGCTCGTGTCTGATTATAACTGATTAATTATAGTCTAAATAAAGAAATGTCTTTATGTGTGTGTGTGTGGGTGTGTGTTATGTGAGCGTGTTGTAGTTTGCTGGTCAGCCAGGCCCACTGGTGCCTGGCCCCGGGGGTCATTTACGTCTCTTTGGAATGTGTTTGAAATTCAATGGGGAGACGAGAGTGGTGAAACTGTTTGGCATCTCCTTGATAGTGGGGGGGAACCATTGGCCATTTAGCACCCATATAAGTGTAAAGTCTGTGACCAGGACTGTACAAACTGACATATTTATATGCAAATGTCAAAAGCTAAAAGGGTCTCTTAAGCCATAAAACCCAAAGATCATGCATGATTCTACACAGACGCTACATTATGTTATGTTATGTTATGTTATGTTATTTTCACTCATAAACCTCCATACTGCTAAGCTGTTTTAATGTACTAAGGGTTTATTGTTATTAGTTTAGAGTGCCCTCTATTGGCAACTTTGCCTGTTCAAGAAGCAGAAGGGGTCATATTAGACCGACAGGGGGCGCCAAAGTATTGTTTTTAATTGTAATTTGATTTCAGTTTAGTTTTCTCACACACCATGGTAAGAATGATCCAAGATCCACCACAAAGTCAATGATGTTATAACCTTTAGAGCTCTCATTATAAAGTGGATAAGCATACAAATAAACTTACCCCACTAAGAATATTGAATCTATACTTTGTCCCAGTGCACTACATCATTTTAAAGTAGGTGTTGCTGCATAAGCTAATTAAACTACATGTTCCAAGCCAAATAGTGCAGCCGCCTCCCAATTTATGAACCCATCATGCACTAAAGTCTATGAATCATATACGAACAACGTGTAAAATTTTAGGGAAAAGACATTCCATAGAGGTCAAAAACATTTCCGGAGCACAACAAAACTAGATGAAAATTCTCAATAAACACAGGCAATTAAAGCCAGGCTAATTTACTGCTACCCAGGAGACCAGCAAAGCTTGTTTGACATAAACCGGCAGGAATGAGGGAGGCTCCCCTGAAATGGTGACCACAGAAAATGAAGCCTGCTTTCCACACATCAGTCCAGAAAGAGAGAGAAACAGGCAGCTGAGGAAATGGGGTTCACTTTCCGCACAGCTGGGCGAGAAAGAGAGAGACGGGGAGGGCAGTGGTGGTTTTATAGGGGTTAGGAAGAACTTGGGAGAGATTTTAGAAAGAGAGGCTGCGGTAAGAGTGCTGACGCACAAGTGGAACATGAGTGATCTACGCAGTCAAAAACTCACTGTAGTGCACACACGCACATTTTACAGCAACTACCATGTCAAACACAGTGTGTCTAACAATATTGCCAATGCCCAGTTCAAGCAAACTTACTCCAATCTACAAGAACATTGATCCTGAAGGTATAGAGTGGAGTTAAAGCTTGGGCTCAAACATGTACACACATCACATAACTATTTTTGTATGGATCTCATTTTGTTGCACAGGGACACTGTCATGCTGAGAATGACCCAGCAGTGCATGACTGCATGCTCTTGCATTATAACTCCCCATTGGAGTTATGATGTCTTGTCCAGCACTTAAAAAAACAACCCCAGACTGTTATTCCTGCTCCACTAAACTTCACATGTGGCACCATGCAATTCAGGGAGGTAATGTTCTCCTGGCATCCACCAAAATCTTTTGGACTGTCGAGCGTTTACAAACTGGCAAATGGGATAGCCTGTTTCATCACTGTTTCCAGTGGCAGCTGCTGATGGTGTCCTTTTTTCTTGTGCTAAAATATGTGAGAAAATGTGAGAATGTGTCCTGAGATTTTGCTTTTCTCAGACCTTTCTATTGTTGGAAGGTGTGGTGTAGTAGAAGGCATGGAAACCAGAAGGTTGCTGGTTCAAGCCCTGAAAGCCGTAAGCCTTGAGCTTTCACCATTGTGCCAAGACTTTTAACCATAGGCTTCTCCTGTAGGATTGTCAAATATAAATCACTTTTGTCACTTTTGTTTTCAGATAAAACAACTGCTAAAAAGAATTCTTAAGCTACTTACTTAACTAGAAACACATTGATTAGGTGATGTTAACTGGGGACTGTGTACCTCTCACTTGTGTTTCTTTAGTATTTGCAAAGAAAGAAGAGGATGCTCTGAGTTTGGACCAGACTTCATTAGAGGTGAGAAGGAGCTTATAGGTAATGCTCATGTTAAAAATGTTCGTGTTCATGATGAAATTGGTGCAAACAAAAGTTTGTTAGAAGTCTGCAAATTTGATCAATTATACATAATGTACAATAATTGGTGCTTCCACCATTATCTTCTTTCTACAATTTATTGGTATATAATCTTTATATAATATAGTGTGTATAATGATATAATGATTATTTCCACCTTTTTCTCTTTGGACAGCAAGCCACTATGCTTTACCTTTACCCTGACTGTTGTTCACATTCACCCCCTAGAGGTGGGAAACTCTGGACCTTAAGGTCCTCATTTCTGCAGAGTTCAGCTCAAACCCCAATCAAACTCACTTGCCTGTAGCTTTCCAGTAATTCTGAAGACTTTGATTAGCTTGTTCAGGTATGTTTGATTAGGGATGGAGCTAAACTTTGCAGGGCAGTGGACCTTGAGGGCCTGGGTTGCCCACCCCTGACCTATGGACAGTTGCATGACTGTTAGCAGGTAAATAAGCGTCACCTCGCTTTCCACTTCGCATTATTTTTAATGCTTTGATAGTTGACCATGAAAGCTCAACAAGAGAAAAAATTAAAAAACTGATATACCATTGCTGTGACACTTTAAAACTCATTTTGATTTACTGCTTGTCTGTACATTTTAATCTTTACCTAAAAGCAGTGGATGTGGCTAAAATAACCCAATACTAAACGTTGGGGTACCCATATACTTTTAGCCATAAAGTTGATATTTCAGACAGATATTTTGACTCTAAAAGCATTTTTCACCTCGAAAATTACCCATACCTACTTGACTCATGGCTCCTGACATCATAACAGCCCCTGGCCAAACCATGAGTGAAATATCTGTGGTGTCTAAGACTCGATTATTGCGGTAAGAATCTTTTGGTTCTTCAGACTTTTATTGCACAATAATTCTGCCACCACAGACACGCATTTCATTTTATTAGTGCAATAAATGCACTCTGTGGAACCCGCCTTTGTAAGGAAGACAGACCAAGCAAGACATTGAGAAAAGACTCATCTTTTCTACTGTTTCCAACCTTCGGAACTAGCAAGGAGTTGCTTGTGTAGATAAGACACAAGAGAAGATGTTGTTGTTGCAATGAGTCAAACACTCTCCTCTGCATGTTCGAGGGAGTGTCCGTCGTAAGAGTCAGATCGAATTAATTCCTAAATATTATTCTTTGGTGAAGTATTGTTTGAAATGTCCCAAGCTTAGTGCAAAAGCATTGTAGCTGAAATATGGTAGTGATGAATCTAGCCAGTTTGTGTTAATTTCCTGCTGTTATGGCACTCTATCAAACATCAGCAAGATTACAAACTCCATATGCACAGCCAAAGCAAGATTTAGTCCATGCTAATATTGCAGCACAGCACATTTCACTAATGGGTGTTTATAAGGATAGGTGCCATATTACACACAACTGAAATGCTCCAGTACCCCACCTCTACCCATCATTTTCTATGTCTCCAACATTAAAAAGGCCAAAAATAAAAAAGACCATACTGTTATTGTAAAACAAATGTGTCACACATTAAATTAGTCGACTCTATAAATGCTTCAAAGCACTCTGTTATACCATATAAGTTTCCACACACCAAACTACTCGTGTGTTTTTACACTCTTGCTGTTTCACACCCTCATTTGTAGTACATCTAAAATTGGCCGCAAACCCCAAAGCTCCTTGACACTGAGACTTTGTCTTGTCCAATAACAGGAACAAGGGAGCCATGTTGGGTTAAGCCCTGCGACCTGTGAAGGCTGAGAGCGAAAGAATTCACACACAAACACACACAAAGACGGGGGCAGACAGCCAGCTTCCAGTCTCATTGTTTCAGGAACGGAAAGAAAGGCAGTGAGAGCTTCCCCTGTTTTCCTCGGCCAGTCCGACGTGAGGATGGAAGTGTTTCTTGACAAAATGGTGTTGATGAAAATAGTAGCTTTCTTCCAAAGCCCAGTAAGCTGTCATGATGCTTACTGTCTCTATAGACAGCTAATTTCTAAAGCCAAACGTATACTTAAGTTTTGACATGAACGCTTAATGTACACGTACAACTGAGCACATAGTCTTTCAAAGTATTCTCTATTGGCCCAGCTAACGTCAATGTTCTCACATCTTTCGCTAACATTTTTTAAAAGTTATATAATTGTTAGGACAACGTTCTTACATTCTCATAAAGTTGAGAGTAGACATTCTGAGATCAAAATAGCTTTCTAATCATGACAAGAAAACTGGACATTTTAAATTTTTAGAAACATTTTAAAACAACATTCCCACAATGTTTTTATAACCTAATTTTGTTACCTGGGAGATAGCGTATGAGAATACATGCACTCGACTCAAGGATGCTAGAAGGATTCATCCTCATCCAGTGCCTGCGCTATTTCTCTTCAGAAGTTATAAGTGATAAAATGTCTCTGTACTCATTTAGAGTTGCAGATATATTTGAACCCCCTCAACACAAGCGCAAGTCTCCTGGATTTATTTGTCAACTATGAAACAGCGGCCTGGGCCATTGTTGCCACCTTTTGGTTGCCACCAGAATTCGAGGGGCATACGTGAGCTGACTTCAAAATGGAAGTTCAAAGACAAAATTCTAAAGATCGCTGTGCACTTGTTTCTCTGACACATATGTTCTATAGTATGTGCGAAATATAATGATTATGAATTTAACATCGCATGCACTGTACGCCATAGCATACTCATAAAAACCAATATATGCCAAAGTATGATTTGACTTAAATTATGCTGCTAACCTCCTTAATGATGCTGTCTACCTTCTGAAACAGCCTTCACGTCAGGAGTGTGCCAATGATGCCTTAAAATGCAGCCTATGCAGACAGCAAACTAGGTTTTGGAACAGAGCAAGTGTGTGTTTTTGTGCATGCATGCATTTCATGTATTTAACCCTGGATGTATATGCTGCAAAAAGTGTCCAAGCAGCTCCGCATAGCTTCTCCAGATGTACTGTACATGGATCTGTAATTGTGTGTCTATGTGCATGGATTGTGTGTGTACTGTATGTGTGTTTTATACTGTAAGTGCACTCTGGGGCCACTCTATAGCTGGTATTTATAACCATGCTGTCAGGCCCTGGCTGCAGTTGGACCGTGGGAATGTGGCAAAGTCTTTCTGTGGTATTTTTAATGTTTGTTATTAAATATTCCCACATGGGACCATGACCAAACCATCGCCCCCTCCCTCTCTTTCTCCTTCACTCTGCCTCCCTCTGTCTCTCTCTCTCTCCTCCTTCTCACTGCATTCCTCTTTCCCGAAGAGGAAAGCCAAACGGGATCCGATAACAGCCAGGCTCTAGTTTCTGTGGAGATCCAGGAAGAGCGGTGAACAA
>NW_015547816.1:346266-349285 GCF_001515605.1 Sinocyclocheilus anshuiensis | reverse complement strand
AAGAGCGGTGAACAACTGTTACTGCAGCTGGATTTCAACGGCGTAAGCCACGGTCAACAGGAAGATGTGTGTGCGTGGGGTTGTGAGCGTGAGTGATCAAGCGTGGGTGTGGGTGTGTGTTGTGCATGCAAGTGTGTGTGTGGTCTTTGGGATTGTTTAAGTGTACACACATACACAATAGTAGTTGAGTTAGTAAACCATTGTACACACAACAGTCTCTCATAGTGTCCAAAAGAGGAAGTCTAATTCACAGCACACGCAAAAGTATTTGCACACAACCACAGGCACTTAGAGTGAAATGTAGCCAGAGATGTAGAGGAACAGGTGATGTGTATGTGTGTGAATGGGCGGAGAAACACCAGACAAGATTTTACGGGTGCTAGCTCGGGGCGGCACATCGTAGTGAAAGTATTTCCTCTCCGTGGCTGTGTTTGTTTGTGTGGATCTTCGCCGCAGCCAGACGGATAATGCATTCAGAGAAAGGAGAGGGTTATCTTGCACACACAGCGTTCACAGAGAGGCCGTCATGGAAACGCCCTGTTCACAACTCTCCAGTTTCAGAGTCTGATTAATCTCTTCCAAGTAATTTGTCTCGTAAAGACTGAATCTATGTGGGAGGAATCATTTCGCCATTTTAGAGTCATGGTACACACATACACATAATTTCCAATTTCATGTTTGTGAAACAAGTCTTTGCAAAATTCCCAATAATAGTTTGAAGCAGCATCCATTATTCCATATCTGTGAGTAAACTTGCATCAGTTTAAGAGAGTTTCTTGGTGTTTATTGTCTTATGACATGAACAATTAGTTTTAAGATGCCTTGGTTCAGTTTCATTCTTTTGTGCTCTGTCTGGATGTTTGAAAGGAAAGGTGACTCAGAATCCACGTAGAGACTAGTGGGATTTTCAAAGCCTAGGACACGGCATCAAATTCAGTTCCTGGAGGGCCACTTTCCTGCAGAGTTTAGCTCCAAAATTAAACACGTGAACCAGCTAATCAAGAGAAGTTTTCGAATAGAAGCAGCGCTGCGCAGACCGATCGGTGTATGACATCAAATTACCGCAAGAGTGATTCGAAAGCATAAGGAGTCTCTGCTCTCTATAGCTCTCACTGTACTTTGATGTCAAACAACGATCTGTTCAAGTTGAACACACCTAAAGTCTTCAGGATTACTAGAAACTTTCAGGCAGGTGTTTTGGAGCTGGTTGAAGTTACACTCTGCAGGACAATGGCCCTCCAGGACCAAAGTTTGACACATGTGGCCTAGGATATCGGGCTACCGCAACTACCTGAAACAACCCTGGCTTCACTTGTGAAGTTACCGAGTTTACTGCACTACTTCCCCTTAAATACACTATCAATTATTACTCTGTTTTATCCCACTGTATCAGTTTTATTCACCTGCTATGTGTGAGGTGCCTAGAAACAGTAATGGTAGGTCAAGACTTGAGCACTACGTTGTTTGGTTGGGCTCAGGTGGCCGTAAGGTCGCTGTATGTGTATTAAAAAGACCTTTGACTACATGACAAAAGCTATGGTCCATGATATGTCACTAACCTAACAAACTTGTGATCTTTGTATCACCCTATTACCTTATGAGCATGATTTGTTTCCTTGTGGAAAGAAAAAACCCTGTGTGCCCTTACTCCAGGAAGTTGCATAAAGCCAGCCAATCAGATTAGAGATTGCCAGATCAAGACAGTGATTTCCAGTTTAGTGTGTTGTCTGAGGCTGAGGCTGGCTGAGCTCTTAAGTACTTTTGAACCACAGCCATATCTAATCTTACAAAATCCTAATCTTCCTATTCTTGCAGTATGTCATTATTGTGGTATCCAGCCAAAAGCCAAAAACTGTTTATGACTGACTACAAGGTTCAACTGAAACAACATTAGGGCCTAAAGTGCTTATCATACGTTGGCATATTGTTGGCACTAACATTTTCTACAGATCTCTTTCCTTCATTGGGTTGTTGAGTGTTCCATCCTTTTCCCTTACCATTTCCCAAGTCTTGCTTTTTTAGTATGCATGCAAGAGTACAATCACACAGACATTTGGAGAAAGGCAAGAGGAGAGAAAAGAAACAGAAAAAATGCTTTCCGCACAACGAGCCAGATATATCCTTGTGGTTTTCCATGTGTTTATTTGGATTTTCTGGTGGGACGACATATCTAAGGGAAAACCATAACGACTCAGTGTTGGTGCTTTCCCACCGGGGAGCGTCATTCCGATAAAAATAGAGAGCTCTTTTTTTTGGAAGGCTTCATGAAGCTTGGAGTGTGCGTCCCCAGGGCTTCGTGTGGATTAGCATTGCTTTTGCATATGGAGGGCCTCTTTTCCATCCGGACGGAGCTGCTATGGGTGTATGTTGATGCTGTAACTTCATCTCGGCTTGATCTTTGAAACAATAGAAGGGCCACTGCTGGGATTGGCACAGGCTTGTTGTTTTGTTTTGATTCACATAAACATAATTGTCACGTTGGCAAAGGATGTATTATTTTTGCTTCTTCTTTCGTTCCCCGACCAGATTAATTTGCCCACTGTGATGTTGTATTTGTTTACCAGACTCCCTTCTATTGTAATTCAGTTCTTTTTTTTTTTTTCCTGCTTTGTCATTCCTTTCGTTGATAGAGGACTCACGAACTGGGGCTAAAGGAAGTTTGTGGGTGGGTAGGAATTGTGGAGTTGGAAAAAGCTCTTCAGTTTGACTTCTGGATTTAACCTTGCTCAGTTTAAAGGTCTGGCGCTGTCAGACTCTGTTCCATGTTTTGTGTGTGTCCTGCTCCCCATGTGCCTTCCCATGCTCTTATTTGGTTAGTTTCCTGTTCCTGTCCTGATTAGTTTAGTTTATTTGTCCCAGGTGTTCCCCATGATGGTTCATTGATCCCAGGTGTGTCTCGTCATCCCCTCCTCCTGTGTGTATTTAAAGTGTTCCCAGTCCCTGGTTCTCTGTCCGCTGTGAACGTCTTCGTGTGAACGTCTTCCTGTGTTCGTCTCCCTTGGTGCAAATAAAGTCTTCG
>NW_015547816.1:342741-345680 GCF_001515605.1 Sinocyclocheilus anshuiensis | reverse complement strand
CCGAGTCCCCGGATCCGCCATGGCACCCCGAACGGGTACCGCTCTGGAGGCCCACTGTCCCGTGTCTGTCCTGAGGGACCTCCAGAGTGCCCACCCCCCCTCCCCATTGGATGTTATATGGCGTGAGGACACGCCTTCCGGAGGGGGGCATTATGTCAGACTCTGTTCCATGTTTTGTGTGTGTCCTGCTCCCCATGTGCCTTCCCATGCTCTTATTTGATTAGTTTCCTGTTCCTGTCCTGATTAGTTTAGTTTATTTGTCCCAGGTGTTCCCCATGATGGTTCATTGATCCCAGGTGTGTCTCGTCATCCCCTCCTCCTGTGTGTATTTAAAGTGTTCCCAGTCCCTAGTTCTCTGTCCGCTGTGAACGTCTTCGTGTGAACGTCTTCCTGTGTTCGTCTCCCTTGGTGCAAATAAAGTCTTCGTAAAGTATTCTCCAGCGTCTCCTCGTTCCTCGTGTGTGTGCAACGTGACAGGCGCTGTTACATGCTACGCTCAGCTGAATACTTCTCATACTCTGGTCAACATGTTTCTCAAGTTGTGATTAAGTAACTTAAACTCCCTAAACTCTGAGACATCAAGACTCTTGTTCCTATATGGAACGTTGAACATAACCTGTGACTTTAACCTTAATTTGGTATGTGCCATGAAGACGTGCAATCTCAGAAGAAAAAAATGTATACAAAAACTGTCACTTTGCAAAAACTTTGTATTTACTCCCAAAGGGGGCATATTGGTACCTTAAAGGTACATATTCGTCCGTAAAATGTACATATTAGAACCTAAATGACATATGTTAGTTTTTGAAAGGGTACTGCCCCAGTGGTAGCTTTTGTATGCTTTCTTCTGAGAGTGTGTAATACTTGGAGAAAGCTATCCTTTAGCATTACCTGCCACAAAACCCCAAAGGTAAATAGTTTGAAATCTTTTTTGCTCATGCGACCACAAAACTTTTGGAGCCAATCACTCGAACTGTAAATGCCATGTAACTAATACATTTTTAATTTGCACAGGAACATGCACAGTCCCAAAACCTTGACTATCCTGAGCTGAACGTCAAAGGCAGATGTGTAGATAGTCTGGATATGAGTGCCAGTTGTGATAAAATACAAAGACCAAGACTATTCATGTTTACAAGTCAAAACTGAAATTTAAACAATTATGTTAAATTATTATTATTATTAATGTCCAAAAATGATGTAAACAGCTATGACCCCTAACCCAATTTAATGGCTATGGTGATTTGGCATGTTTACGACAGTGGTTTAGATCAGAGAAATTACTCATGATAAATGATTGTTTGGATCATGAATGTTCTGTTTCTTTATTCCTTATATCAGCTACCAAATTTCCCCAGGTTGTTTTGTGATTGTTGGTAACATAAAAGAATCAATGTGTAGCTGTTCAGCTGTGGCATAAAAAAAACAGTCAGTCAATGTTCATGAAACATTTTGACTTTGCTTAGAAGAATGACAAACACAGCACCAGTAGACAAAACAACGACTGTCCATTTAATTGTTCCCGCATTCCTTGCGAGGCTAATATTTAGTTCAGCTATAATACATTTTTCTTGCTTATTTAAAATAAAACTATAAACATATTTTAACATTTACTATACAAAGTCCAGAACTCCAATGCATATGAAACACATTTGTAATTTTCAAGTAATCTTGAAGACTTTGGCTATTTTCAGGTGTGTGTACAGTATATAGGGCTACACTTACAAACCATATGCATATACCAGGTAACATAACATGCTGCAGTGTCCATTATTCTTTGAGTCTGCATGGACCTGCCCATCTCTGGACCTGATCAAGCCTGGTTCTCGTTTTCCCTTCTTAATTAACTTTCTCTATATATATTTCTCTCTCTCAGGGTGGGACAGCAGCTATGCACAGATTGGAGCTGTGACTAATAAGAAACACCAAATGGAGGAGGCACAAACAATGGCTCGTCTGTGCCTGGTCAAAGATGGGGTTTGCCCCTGATGATTGCTAGAAGGAGGAAATCACTTCCCCTATTGGCACTGCATATAGAGACATTCATGTCATGAGTGCTGTGTGTGTGTGTGTGTGTGTGTGTGTGTGTGTGTTATCAAATAATCTCATATTGATTTTGACCTTTAAATGCATTTCCAGAGGCTTTTCTTCAGCTGGGGGAACAGAACTCCACTTGAAGTTGAATTTCGTGGCATTCAAATGATCTGCTACAAAAAATGTTCTCTCACACTATGATGGTAGTGATGTTATTAGACAATAATATTATGGTACTTCGATGTAAACCATAGTATTAATGATTACCATATTTGTAAATAATGGTATTTACGTCACAGAACTCCAAATTTGGACTAATGGACTAAAGGCCCATTCATGCCAAGGATGATAACGTCTCGGTTACGTATGGTAACCCTCGTTCCCTGAAGGAGGGAACGGAGACGTCACGTCGGATGACCGACGAATTGGGATCTCGCTTAGAGAGACCAATCTACTTCGAGTGTAAACTAAACGAGCCAATGCACATTGGCATGCGATTATTGCATCTAGCTGCCGCTGATCACAGCGTGAGTATAAGTAGGCAGCAGATGCAGCGCATATTAAGGTTTTCGCTGAGGAGTCGAGCCGGTGAGCCGGCCGTTCAGCAGTGGTACAGGAGCTGTGGCGACGGGACGTGATGTCTCCGTTCCCTCCTTCAGGGAACGAGGGTTACCATACGTAACCGAGACGTTCCCTTTCAGTCGGCAGAAAGCTCTGGCTCACCCTCCGATGCAGCAATCGACATCTGGTCGTTAGGAGGAGCGCCAAAGGATACGGCTGGTACGCTCCTTGTAAAGGGCCCAGCACGTTCCATTGGCAGCTCAACTGGCAGCGGAGTGCCTCAGACCGCCTGCGCTACTGCCTGAAGTAGCCCCCCCTGGCTGCCGCCATGAGGAGAACTAGTT
>NW_015547816.1:325716-342723 GCF_001515605.1 Sinocyclocheilus anshuiensis | reverse complement strand
TGCCAATGTGCATTGGCTCGTTTAGTTTACACTCGAAGTAGATTGGTCTCTCTAAGCGAGATCCCAATTCGTCGGTCATCCGACGTGACGTCGAGAGTGACCGACTGAAAGGGAACTATAATGATAAAGATATGATATTTTAAAATTGTTCTAAATGTAAAGGAATAACAGAGTTCACACCACAACTATAACGCTAATGGCACATAGGAATAGATATCGTTGGAATCACTTTCAGAATGATTTTTTTTTCCAACTGATGAAAGATAAATCAATTGACAGCCAATCAGAATCCACCCGACTTTATAGCGCTCAAGCATTTAAAGGGGTCATATGACGTGATTTCATGTTTTCCTTTGTCTTTGGAGAGTTAAAACCTGTTCATGCATACAGAAGATCCGTAAAGTCGCAAAAATTAAAGTCTTAAACCCAAAGAGATATTTATTATAAAAGTGAACACTCAGCCACGCCTTCCTAAAATGCCTCGTTCAAACACTCCTCCACATGTCTACGTCACTGTGTGGGAAGATTTGCATAACACCACCCAAATGTTCACGCAAAGAAAGAAGGTGTAACTTTTATTCTTGCTGTAGTATTGTTGCACCGCCCCCATGTCGTGGAGACGCTGTGCGTTTCGTTGCAAAAGCCAAACTACTTTGTTTGGTCTTCCAAAAGAGGACACAGCTAGAAATCAGTGGTTAAGTTTTATTTACAACACTGTTCCAGAACAGTACAACCCAAATATTTGAGTGTGTGCAGCGCATTTTACGGAGGAAAGTTTCCTGAACCTGGTAAGGGGCGTAACATTTCCGTCACACACTTGAGGTATTCGGCCAATCACAATGCACTAGGTAGCTGGCCAATCAGAGCACACTTTTCAGAATGATGAGCTTTGTAAAAAAGACGCATTTCAGAAAGGCGGGGCATAGAGGAGCAACAATAATGTACAGTATGTGGAAAATAATGTGTTTTTTTAACCTTAAACCGCATAAACACATTGCATTACACCAAATACACCAAATAATGTTTTTTAACAACGTCATATGACCCCTTTAAAGCGGCAGACGACAAATCTGCAGCGTGTGCTTATAATAAACAATGTTATTGCCCATTGGTGTGGACGTTAATGTAGTTATCATTCTTGGTGTGAACAGGTCTTAAAGCTCACTTAGAACACCACCCACAACACCATAAAATGAAAAATGAAAAATAAAAGTTTTTCATGGGCAAGTATATAAATCAAAATTATTATTAATTAATAAATCACTTCTAAATCACACAGACACCAAAGTCTATCGTTGTTTCAAAATATCTTGAGAAAAAGTGAATGAAAAATGTCTTAGTTCTGTTAACTTTTTTCTTCTTCTTTTTCAAAATGTCTTCCTGTTGTACAGAGGAAATACAGTCATACAGGTTTGAAATGACACAAGGTTGAGTAAATGATGACAGATTTGGGGGGTTAACTATCCCTTTAAGGGTGTGCTGGATGTGTGTACTTTTGTTTTATTGCATGTTTGGCTCATGGTCTAAATCTGTTGAAATAGGCGGAGGACTACACAATGTTTTGCTGTTCTTCCACTTCATTTTTTTTCTTTTCCCCTGCTGTTCTTTTATTCTCTCTCTTTCTCTTTTCATAGTGCTGTATTTATTTTTGCCTGCCTACGAGAGTTAAAAATGGTGTGTTTTGGCAACATAAATGGTTTCCTGTTTTGATGACTGTGTCCCCTTTACCAGTTCACACAGACACATGTACGCACACAGTAAAAATACAGTCAAGGTTCAAGCCGTTTTACTGGCATAGAAAAAAAGCTTTACGTTGTCAAAGTTTAGATTTTATCAACCTATATATTTTATATGCACATGATTAACAAAAGAACAGTTACTTCTAGGCCTTGTATTTGATTTTCCAAGCTGATATTCTGATCAACTACAACCTTTTTAACAACTTATTGTAAAAGCTATTCTTTATTGGATATATTATAAGTTAATTTCTTGTTCTGTTTCTTAATTATAAACAATATATGCAGAATATTGGGAATATCACCTTTAAGCCGTTAATCATAACACTGGATGTCTCCAAGGTTGTGTGCTGGGCCCATTTTTGTTCTCACTTTTTACCTATGACTGTATGGCCAACTATGTGAACAATTCCATTATCATATTTGCTGATGACACCACCATCATAGTCCTCATTAGTGGTAATGTGGACAATAAGACAAAGTATAGGAACGAGGTGGTCGGCCCAGTGACATGGTTTATACATTTTAATTTATGTTGAACATCTGAAAACTAAGGAGATGGTTGTGGACTTCAGAAGGTCCAGTTAAGCCACTTTATATAGATTGGTCAGGATCGAGAGGGTAAGCTTTTGCAAATTTCTTAAGGTTTATATCAGTAACGACTTGACTATTTGGGAGGTATTAAATATCCATGACGAGAAGGCACAGCAGTGATGTGCATTTGACAATAAATTTGGTAAAGTAAACTAAACTAAACCAAACAGAGTGGGTGGTGGAGTGTGTCTGTGGGCAGGGGAAGTCCATGAATTTCCCCATAACAATTTTAGGGTTAAAATGTACATATTTCGTATAAGGGAATGTAGTATATAGGACCTGGTCCTTTATCACCCTGCACCTTTGCTAGTTCATTTCAAATTGTCCTGTATTGTGACAAATGAAAAAGCACAAATATTCCGCATTTATGATGCCAGAAAACTTTATGCATAATTTTTACTTCGTTTCATAATTAGTCAAATGTTTGAGATCATTTATAACGCAATAAATATCATAATGGTAATAAATTAGAATTAAATACATTTATTTAACAATATATAATTTTTTATATAATATAAAATAAAAATGTATTTATTTATTTATTTATTTAAAAATGTTTCTAAGCAAATTGTAATTCTGGTTTATTTTCTGTTTGAATATCCTGTGATCCTTGCTTGCATATATTCATAATGTCTTACAAACTTTTCTTGTTTTGGTCTTTTCCCTTATCTCTCTCTCTCTTATGTCAAAATATGATTTTACTCATGTTGTGTGTCTGTATGGGAAATCATTTATAGCCAGAGACATTTTTCAGGCCTTAACGCAACAAACCCCACAGCACTCATCAAAGACAGATACGAATCAATTGAAAATACATTTCCTGTGTGGATGCCGTGCTCTTGAATACATATCACAGGTTACCATGTGCGTTTCACAGAAAAAAGAAAGAAAGAAAAAAAACGTAAAACCTGTGTAGGAGTTTGTGAAGAACTTTCCCACAGACAGTGAAAGAGAAAGGAGAGAGAGAGGGAGGGGTGCTGTAATATTTGTTGTGAGGTGGTCTCAAAGACAGCTGTGGTTTCCGGCTGAGTGCAGGTGTGTGACAGCATCTACCTACACCCCACCCTGCCTCTGTCTCTCCTCTCATCTGCACTCGTTCACCCCACCACAAGATAGACAGATTACCTTCACCACACTGCACGCTATAGGGAGGCAGCAGGAGTGTGCAAGTGTGTGTGTGTGTGTGTGTGTGTGTGTAGCTGTTTCATGTATATGTGGATGTTGTGCAGGAATGTATCTTATTGTAGCAGGTGGTTCACTCACACTTTCACACTTTCAAGTTAGGGAACTACTTTTATCATTTGTAACACAACAGACACATTGGATCTCTGTTACAGAACTTTGTTAATGTTATAGCATATTTTTAAAGATGCTATCTGTGTGTGTGTGTGTGTGTGTGTGTGTGTGTGTGTGTAAGCGGTTTGTACATACAGGTGTGCTGCATTGCTCTCTGCTGTTTGCAGGCAACATGAAAGTGTATACCATCACTTTGACAAACAGCCAAAAAGAGTCTTTGTGCAATTCATACTTTACATATACACAGACAGCTCTCAGAAACTACAGAGTTGTTTCAAAGTTGTTGGGGTTTTTGTTTTTTTTCAACTGCTATTAAAGTTATGGTTAAAAATAATGAAAAATGCATATACTTGCTCTAAAGTTGTTTTTAAAGTAAAAATGAAAATTGTCTACATTATGCACACAAGTCCTGAAGCTTCAATAAAAATGCATGTTGTCTGTTTACAGTACCACAGAAAATAGTTTTGCTTGTCACTTAGTTTGTAAAAAAAATTGCAAAAATATTGATTTCAGTAATGCACTCTGTAAAACTACAGAGCAAGATTTAATGGAGGGTTTAGAGGAAATGTGGAGCTTGTACTTTTGCTAAAGTGGCATATTATTGACTCTTCCTTACAAATATGTTTTATTGGATCTGTAAATGCATATTTCAAGTGGGACTTCTAGGGAGATATTTGTCCAGTTAGGAAGTTATATATTATATTATATTATTTTCAGTGGTAATTGACATTGTGTCAGATGTGTCAGTGACTTTGCTATGAATAATGTCAAATCATACAGCACCAAAAAAGTTACTTTTTAATTTTTTTTTTTTTTTTTTTTTTTTTTATGTTTGGAACTTAATCCTCAGTCCACAAAGAGCTTTTAAAAAATATGTAACTTTCTGTAACATAAATACATGCATAAATGACTATCTATGTTTACATGTCAAAGACAAACTTCACAGTGAGGTAATAAAGATAAATCAGGATAGACGCTTTTATTCCTAAACACCAAATGGACAAATTAAATAGTTCTGTGTTTACAGCCTGTCAAAGCATATGCTGTTCTGGTGTGTGTAGCACCTGCAGCTCTGCAGATCCTGCTGAAGAATCTCATAGAAATGAATGACTGGAGTTAATTTTTAACATATTCAAGATCACAATCATTTCTGCCTGAACTGCCAAGCTGCTCAATTACCTGATTTAACAAAATTAAAATAGTTTTTAGTTTACATATCATTCCAAAAATGTATCTATGCTATTAAAATGATTTTTTTTTTTTATTTTCACATTAAAATCTCAATTTGTAGCATGAACAATATACTCATACATTCTGTAGACTCTATGTGTAGCTTAACTCGTAGAATTTGCCTCAAAAATTATTGCGGGCTTTCAAATGTAATTATTTTCCTTTTTTTCATCGTTGCTCACATTTTCAAATGGTTGAGCTATGATGATGAGCTATGCACCTGATTCAACCGTGTTTCCATTATGATCACAATTTGTACAGTCAGTATTTATATATATACAGTATATATATATATATATATTGTTTTTGAGGGCGTACCTCAAAAGAGGGCTTACAATGACTTACAAAGATACATAACAGCTATGTACTAAACATGAGTGGAATTTGCACCGCAGCGCCCCCACACCTTGATGGTCATGACAAGAATAGCATGTATAGTTATCTTTATTGAAGTGAATTAGGTTTAAATCGCCGTCATGCATGAATGAATGATATTTTTGCAATTTTACACATAATGATCCACGATGATCACATTACACAAAACTGAAATTGCACGTCAAAATAACACATTGTCAATATTTTTTGAGACCCCCCAAAATTTCACAAATCACGTTTTCAGGGGAGCCCATGTCTTATTGTGTGTGTGTGTGTGTGTGTGTGTGTGTGTGTATTCATACAATGCTAACACATACATTTTTTGTAAGCTTGACAGATGTTGAAAAAAAATGATAAAATGCAACAGCATGTAAATTGTGAACTCTTGCTTTATGAATCTGAAAAATGTTAATGCAGAATAAGGCATTAATATGTGCTTTAAGTACTAATAAACAGCCAATATGCTAGTATGCATGCTAATAGGAAACTAGTTAATAGTGAGAATTGGTCCAGACTATGTCGGATTGTGAACTTGACACCTGTGGCAGTTTTGGAAATGTCTTTTCTACCCAGTTGTCAGATGATAATAAAGATTCTAAAGTTGTACAAACGTAAACATGTTTGTGTTTAGATGGTGTCAGTGCCTTAGTATTATATGTTTCACTGTATACAACAATGTCTGTATGGGCCACTAATGAGATGATTACACAATGTGCTACATGTTTTACTAGTCCTTTTGGTTTAGGACAGGTGTGAGGCTTCGAGTTAAGTTTAGACTAGGGTCTTCTGTCTTCATTTATGAGGGCAGTTGTCAAAGTGCTGTTCTCTTGTGTGTTTGGGACAGATGAGACTAAAAATAGAGAGGGATAAAAAAAAGTAGAAAGAACAAGGGCCCCAGAGAGGAAAGGGACAAATGTTGTAAGAGGGAGAAAGAAATCATGTGTGTGTTTGAAGGCGGGACACAGCTGTTGTGTGTCCAACAGTTCTGACATGAGAGGGGAAAGTGGATCGCTTGTTATTGTGTCCTGACTCTGATTCTGCAGCTGGAGCACAAACAGACCCAACAGGTTCAAGCTATAGTCGAGCTTTACTGGGTGCCGCGAGTGGCTGACTTTAGCTCAGTAAATAAATACATGGGGCTCCAACAGCATGGGAACGCTTGTGAAAATGCTTCTATGTTGCATTTTATTTAATGTAATTTATTACAAATGGCATTATCAGCATAACATTCCTAAATTAAAAAAATGGTATTTGTATTTGGTATGTCTTTTGTTTTAACGGACTCCACAAAATTATGTGTAAAATATGATGATCATGATTTGAAAGCATCTTCAGTGGAAGAAAAAACATTTAAACATCTGTACAAAGAGTCTCATGATCAGTCTCACAAACTGACTGCTTGTGACCTAGAAATATAGTGCAGCATCTGAAATAATTAATTCTTCATGTTACATCATAATGCTTCTTTGTTTTCAATTCTTTAAAAATCCCTTTGTTTATTTCCAAGTTTAAATTCGATTTTGAATCCCAGATGTTCATTATGCTCTCAGACTTTTGGACTGCATTGTAACTTATAAACAATTTCATCAACAATTTCAATGTAAGCAACTTTCCATTAGTTTGCAGCTCTTTGGGCCTCTTTGAGTTTCAGTCCAGTTTCTGGGTTGTTTTTCATCAAAGGAACAGGTGAGAAAAATGAACATTTGCTGAACATTTATTCACCCTCAGGTCATGCAGATGTAGATGAGTTTGTTTCTTCATCAGATTTGGAGAAATGTAGCATTGCATCACTTGTTCATCAATGGATGCTCTGCAGTGAATGGGTGCCGTCAGAATGAGAGTCCAAACAGCTGATAAAAACATCACAATAATCCACAAGTAATTCACACTACTCCAGTCCATCAATGAATGTCTTGAGAAGCGAAAAGCTGCTTGTTTGTAGGAAACAAATCCATTATTAAGATGTTAAAAACTTCAAACTGTTGTTTCTGGCCAAAATATGAATCCACAATCCATAATGCTTTTTTGAGGTGAACTATTTCTTTAAATACAAGCTACATAAATAGTGTGTTTATATTAATAATAATAATAAATGAATTCAGTAAACTTGATGGAAATGTCACAATTCAATATTTAAAACACTAAAACATCAAACACGTATAAAGATTTTCACTGACATGAATGATAGCCTAAAAGTACAAAAGAGAGATACAGTAGTTGGTGGACAGTCAGTGTGAAAAAATCTTTGGATTCTTTGTCAGTAATTATGAGGGAATCGCTCTCAAACACACACATCCCATCTTATTAACACCACACACCCTCACAGATGAATAGAGGAGTAGAAAGAAAAGCAAATAAATGGAGAGAGTGAGAGTGAGCGAAAAGAGGCACGGAAGAGAAAGAGAGAGAGACTTTGGCAAAGCAGGATTTGAGAGGAATTTAAGAACATGAGTAAGAGAAACAGCTGCAGCACTCTGACAGGAAGAGAGAGAGAGAGCGAGAGTGTGTGTGTGTGTGTGTGTGTGTGTGTGTGTGTGGACACTTATTACTGGTCCACTGAGCCGTGATCTTATAGAAACCAGCCTACTTTCTGATATAAAGACATGGCAACATTTTCCACAGTCACTGCATCACAGTCCATATGCTGTTTGTTTTGTGGGTTCAGATAATCTGAAGAAATACCGAAATATTGATGGGTGAATCTCACAAAATGTTTTTCACCCCAGAATCAAATAATGATAAATTATGTACTTATCATTATTTTATTATTTTTAATTAAGTACATTTTCCCTTTTTCCCCAAATTGCATCTATTTTTACTTTTTGAATTTTTCCCCATTATTCTTAATGGTGATTTTTGCTCATTAACATTATACTATAACTTTGGACTATGTTGCTATTAAATATAATATGTAATTCAAATATTTTAATACAATAATTTATTTAAATAACTATAAATTAAAGCTACAACAAATACTACCATGATGTATAAATAATTTCAATATTTTTTCATATATATATATATATATATATATTTTACATTATGTATATTCATCTATCCACACATAAATACATACATACATAGTCTATTCAGAGGGTGTTGAACTACACACTGGCAGATTGGCCAACCAGTGGGTTCTCTCTAAATTCACACAAAACACACCTATGACATCCAGCAAACAGCTTGATCCATGGCTCTTAGTGGCATGTGTTCTCTGACTGGCCCGTATGCACCGACGATGATATGGAGATGGTGGTCTGTCAGCTTGTTGCGAGAGCCTGTTCTTTTGGCTGGAGTGATTACAGAAGCTCATGACTACGGATGCAAAATTAAAATATTTCACGTTGTTCACACTCAAAATCCAGCCTGTTAGTGTTCAAATATTATACAGTGTAAAACAAAGGCAGTAGCCAAGGGCTGGCATAATACATCCAATTCTCTGCCTGGTGCCCGGTTACCATTGGTGCCAGAGTTGGGCGAGCATGCTCAGTTTCTATCCTTACATCACCCTCTCTTCCAAGCGCTCATGAATAATTAATGTCATGAGTTCATGCAGGCTCCGCCTCCACAGGCTGACTGGCAATGCAGTTGCTAGGAGACAAAAGAGGTGGGCCAATCTCAGCTTACAGAAACCTGATAGAATTCCTAAAGTTAAGTCTCAAGAGACGGAAACGTCCCAGACCCCCTGCAGAAGTTAGTATGCCCAGATTCACTTCTGATGTGCAACAAATGAGAATATTCTGAGATCTTTCAAAATTAGGATTACAGTAAGAATGCTTTGAGGTTTTGGAGGGAAAATGTGCTTAATTATCATGATTTTTTTTTTTTTTAAGAAAAAATGTAATTTCCCAATTTTGGGGTAAAATATGAGCTTGACATGTTATAGACAGGTTGCATAATGTTCATCCTATCATAGGCTTATACAACATACAATAACTTAAATTAAACAAGACATATTACTCAGGCATATGATGAGAGCATGTATCTGTTTGGGTTAACATGAGTAAGAGAAACAGCTGCAGCACTCTCACAGGAAGAGAGAGAGAGAGCGAGAGTGTGTGTGTGTGTGTGTGTGTGTGTGTGTGTGTGGACACTTATTACTGGTCCACTGAGCCGTGATCTTATAGAAACCAGCCTACTTTCTGATATAAAGACATGGCAACATTTTCCACAGTCACTGCATCACAGTCCATATGCTGTTTGTTTTGTGGGTTCAGATAATCTGAAGAAATACCGAAATATTGATGGGTGAATCTCACAAAATGTTTTTCACCCCAGAATCAAATAATGATAAATTATGTACTTATCATTATTTTATTATTTTTAATTAAGTACATTTTCCCTTTTTCCCCAAATTGCATCTATTTTTACTTTTTGAATTTTTCCCCATTATTCTTAATGGTGATTTTTGCTCATTAACATTATACTATAACTTTGGACTATGTTGCTATTAAATATAATATGTAATTCAAATATTTTAATACAATAATTTATTTAAATAACTATAAATTAAAGCTACAACAAATACTAAGTCAACATGACCTGTGTGCTGCTCTGCTCCTACTGAGGTCAAAGTCAGTACTCGACCTCTGAGAGCGGCCTATAGGGATCCATTCATCAGAGACAGACAGAGTGACCCTGAGAGAGAGAGAGAAAGAGACTAAAAAAATCATTTGTATGGCTTTTTATGGTTAAAAGTTCCCAAAACAGAACAAAGACTATTTTAGATCTTGTAACAATTCCGTATAGCCTACTAGAAGTGTGATATGCAGTTTTTGTTTAAAGAAATAGTTCACTTAAAAAGGAACATTCAAAGATAATCCAAAATGACTTTCTTTATTCAATGAAAGACAAACAGAGGGTGAGTAAATGTGAAAATCTGCTGAAAAAGTTTTATTTTTGCGTGAACTATTCCTTTCATCAAATGTGTGGTAGTTTTCAGCCTCAGAAGGAACTGCAATGGCTGAACTCATTGAGCTGAAAGAGTGAGACTCAATACTGTCTCTCCAACATCTCCAAAATGAGGTCTTCAGTGTCCTCCAGAGCTAAAATAATAGTCACAAAATGGCTCTTGAAAATATCATCAGAGGGCACCATTTCCGTTCAGTCATCCATATTAACCAAGGAAATATTTAGAGAACGTACAGCTCTGATAAACATCCTGAAGCAATAAGTACCTGGAGAGTAATGAGGAAATGAAGGTATGTGAGGTTTCCAGCTGAAACCTGTGACTCAGCCTCATGTCTGAAGCTGAGCGTGTGAATTAGAAACACTCTCACCACTTCCTCTGCTAGATAGCCTCTAATTAGTCCCCTAACTGCAAATGACTGAGCATGTTTATTTACCATAGTCAAATGAGCTCATTTCCATTGGTGAGGGTTAAACTCTATAGCATCTCTGATTGGCTGCTCTTCTGCAGTTCTTCTGATTGAATGTGTTCAGAAGGGAATACTGTCATACTGCTTACTGCACAGTGTGCTTTGAATTAAATAGTATGTGAAACCATATACAATTTAATGCAGTAGTCAAGAAGTAAAAATCCCATTCATTTTCTCCATAGGGAAATTATTTTTAATGATAACAAATAGTTCTTAATTGATGGTACAAGCCTTTGTTGAAGATATCAACCAGCATTATTTGAACTTATTTTTAAGCTCCGGCCACTCACATTTTACCTTATATTTTCTTTTTTTATCCATTAATTTGATTGTCATTTGCAATGCCTTATGGGATTGTAGTTCTTTCCCTCATTAAAGCCGTTAAAGCCAAGTACATCTGTCTTTTTTCTGATTTTCAATTTTCACTTTTTTTTTTTTTGCTTCTCACTACATTGTAATTCAACGATTGGTGTCCACATTTCTCTGCAACAATTCAAAATGTTATTTTGCATTTTTAATCCAAGAGTAGTCCAATTGTATCATTCATCACATTGGAAATGGAAGGCAAAGTCAGGTGCATTGTATTATGGGATGCAGTATATTCCCTGTTATATCCTGCTAATTTAGGCAAATGTTGTACTTTAGGTCATCTGGGTATGCTATGCATTCAAAAAAGAAAAAAAAGTGCATACTCTTCATATTAAATAGAACTAGTACACAATTGTATATATGCAATATGAGCTGAAAAAGTAATTTAAAGGGGGTCATAAAATGCAGTTTCAGATGTTTCTCGAGGTTAGTTTATAAAGTTTGCAAAGCATTTTGTACCAAAAAGGAAGTAAACACCCACTGCTGTGATTGGCTAACTTCATGGCACCATATCCATGTTGATACTCAATAGGACAAGCGTTGTGATATAGCCAAATATGATTAGGCCCAAGTCAGAAGAAACTGAAACAACGCAACCACAAAGTTCACAACAGTCTGTTTCAGTGTGGCAATTGCTTTTGCTTGCTTATATGTTTTTATTGCAGAATAACCTCTCATATGTGTAAATATCAAGAACATTTTGATTCTCCATTTCAAGGACAGTACTTTGAGAAGCACCTTTTAGAAACAGCATTGCACAAAATAAAAACAACAAACACGCATGCATGAGTACTGAGCTGTCGGAAAGCACGGGATGGACGCTGATAATTGGAGGCAGTAGTTCAGTCACATTACACATTTTGCCACTGATAAGTGACATCTGGGCTTCCGCACACTTGTATCAGTAGAGGGAAAGTGCATATCACAGATTCAGGCCGTTTCTCTGGTGCTCGCTGTGAGAAAACACATCAGAATGCAACCAAAGGTGTGTCGCTGACGCTATCTAAAATAGGTCACAATGAAAAGCGTTCCCGAGCTTTTCTGTGAAGTCCATGATGTAATGGTGACCTACAAAAAAACAGACTTGTTTAACTTGGTGCCCTCAATGAGCTGCATGTTCCCTTCAGACGCCCACTGGCCTGCGAGCTCACACTGTCAAAGATTTCTGCTGCTTTTCTTCACTTTATTTATTTTTGCTCCATGGTCCTGCCAAAATTGGGTGGGGAGATGGGTTCTCCTTATACTCCCAATCTGCAAGACATTTAGAAGATGATATAAGAACATGTGGCCAATTCTTTTTATGAAATTAAATGAAGACACCCTAGTTTTGTGTGGAGTTATTCTGATTATTTTGATCGTCAACAGTTGTTTTAGCACTGGAAGGGTCAAAAGAATGTGATTTAGACTAGTGGAGCTCTTTGTGGGACTCAGAAATCTCCACAAGTTAACCAAACTGTGCAGCACAATGGAGGGAATTCATTATTGCCTCCACTGATAGTCTTGTTCATTTGGTGCAAAACATGGAAAAGTGGTGCAAATATTCACATAAAACCTGTGCACAGTGCAGTACCCTGTCTTGCAGTTCTGAGTGTTTGGTTGTGAAGAATACAGCGCTATACCAGCTCATTTAGCTCTGCACTACGAGTGGCTGGTGAATAAGCATCCGGGTTTTCACTTCCTGAGGCTATTCTAATTTGCTTTGGCTAATGTGCTCGTGATATTTGCGTGTAGCCCTGGCCTCTGAAGCACACTTATAAACTAGTGTGAAACTGTGATTGGCTTATGCACAGGATAAATCCTGACGTTCTGAAACTGCATTCAAATAAATGCGTAAAATAAGTTTTGAAGTGAAAAAAGTTAACAGACGGCTTTCAGTCAAACAGTGAGAGCAGGAAGAAATGCAGATTTATTTATTTATTAATTTTTACATGAATAAAGGTAAAGCTAAATGTGACATTTAATATAATGGGGTTTACAGTATGTGATTATTATTATTTTTTTTACATTTATTTAAATTAAAGGGTTTATTTCAATTTATTTATATTAAAAGTTGATCGAGACCTATAAGATTGATCGAGCCGAATGACTAAAATTATATTTAATACATTTTAATGCATTTAATTTAAATCGATTTAATAAAGCTGTTGGTATTCATACAGGTGATACTGCCTTGGAAACATATTTTTACATGCATTTATTTTTAGATTTTTATAAAGATTTCTGTTTGCTATTATTATTTAAGATATATGAGAAATGTGGGTTTGGTCATTTTTATTATTTTTTTAATGCCTGCATTTATTAAATCAAAAGTACATTACAAACTAATATTATGAAATATTATTACATTTCACAATATTCTGTTTTCTATGTGAATATATTGTCAAATGTAATTTATTCCTGTGATGCTAAGCTGAATTTCATCATTACTCCAGTCTTCAGTGTTACATGATCCTTCAGAAATCATTCTGAATTACTGCTCAAGAAACATTTATAATTATCATCCATGTTGAAAACAGTTGTGCTGCTTCATATAGTTTTTGTGGAAGCTGTGAGACATTTTCTCAGAATTCTTTGATGAACGGAAAGTTCAAAAGAACAGCATTTATTTGAAATAGAAATCATTTTTTAGCATTATAAATGTCTTTACTGTCCCTTTTGATCAGTTTAATGCAAATGATCTTACTGATCACAATCTTTTAAAGGGTAATGTAATTACATTATTTTGATTCTAGATATTTATGGGGATTTAGTGTGTAATTTATTCATGATTAATATGGTTGATTTTATTATATGAGATTAACTGTGATTAATTAGTGATTAACTCCATGGATCAAAAGTTCATCTTAGTGAGAACACATTTATTTAGCTAATCAGAATATCATGTCAGCACTAAATCCTTTAGGGAGGATGCATCCCCTACAAAATCATATCTTGGTAAACATTTGCACCACAATCTTATGGTTACTACACAAATAGTTACTGTTGGAAAATGATGGGTTTTTTTTTACATATTCTGAAGAAAATGTGAGTGTTATGCCTGTGAAAAACTGTAACCTGAAAACCTTGAGCGGTAATCTTCCTGTAGTTTTCCAGACCCTGTGGTTACCATGGTAAATGTGTATGAGGGATGTAGTCTCGCTCTCCAATGTTGTGTATGCATTGCATTGTTTTTCTTCTATTCCTGACTGTCTGTCCATCTCTGTCCTCTCATTGTTGAAAGTGCTTGGATGAATTGTCGGAAAAGGAAGCATCTGATTATACAAACAAAACAAAATGGGTACAAAATTGTTGGTCGTAGGATGTTCATCGACCAAGAAAAAGCCCCGGTATTGTTTGCACGCTGCTGCACTATTTTAACCTCTTGGCCATGTGCCTAAAAAGTTAAAGGGATAATTCACCAAAAATGATAATTTAGTTATGATATATGCATTCTTAAGTCATTACAGACCCTTATGATGATCATTTTTTTCCTTGGAACAATTTTATTTTTTATTTTTTTCTAAATTGCACAGAACTTTTCTACATACAATGACCGTTTATAGTGAACTTTACTCATTACAGTGAATGGGTGCCGTCAGAATGAGAGTCCAAAAAGCTGGAAAAAAAAACATCACAATAATCCACTTCTGGCAAAAATAGTCCATAATCCATAATAATGCTTCCTCCAGTGAAAAAGACCATTCTCTGTTGTCATTAAAATCCACCAACATATGTTTTGCCGTATAAATGGTCAGCATAAATCAGTGCAGATTTCTCTCCTGATTCAGACGAGATGACTTTTTCACTAGAGGAAGCAATATTATGGATTATGGACTCGTATTTTAGCCAGAAGCATCATTAAGATGTCTTATTGATGGATTTGTTTCTTACAAAAACGCAGTTTTTCACTTCACAAGACATTAACTGATGGACTGGAGTGGTGTGGATTACTTGTGGATTATTGTGATGTTTTTATCAGCTGTTTGGACTCTCATTCTGACGGCACCCATTCACTGCAGAGCATCCATTGCTGAGCAAGTGATGGAATGCTACATTTCTTCAAACCTGATCTGATTAAGAAACAAACTCATTTATATCTTGGCCTGAGAGTGAGTACATTTTCGGCTATTTTTTATTTTTGGGTGAACTATTCCTTTAATTGCAGTTTCTTTGTAATTATTTGTGACATTTACAGCAATTAAATTTACATTTACAGAGTGAAAATTGATTCAAAGTAAATCCAACACCATTTTTTCAGTGTAGGCACCATATTTGATTTTTTCTATTGACTATTCCATTAAATGGGTCATTATGGCTTTGTTTTGGCTTGATTTATGTTTTAAATACGTTTGTCAGCAGTGAGCTTAGGGAACACGACCCAGATTTGAGTTGTTTGGGATAGTTAGAAACAATTAGCACAAATGTAAAACAGTCATAGTTTTTTTCCAGTTTGAAATATCAGAAGTTGTTTGAAATGTGGCCTAGCGGTTAGTACATGTGCTTCAGGCACATTGAGCTACCTGTAAGTATGGTGCTAATGCAGGAGATACAGGTTCGAATCCACAGAATGACATGTCTGATCCTAAACCTTATCTTTTCCCTATTTTTCCATTAATTTCTCCACTTTCACTACCAATAAAACAGCAAAAACCACTCAAATGTAAAAGCAGGGGAAAGTTTAGCTTCAGAACATCAGATGCATTTAGAGGATAACCTAATTGCAAATATAATTAAATAGCACATAAAAATGTGTTATGTAAAAGTATTGTAATGGGGAAAGGTTTTGTAGAAGTGATTTCAGACTGTGATAAAGATGTTTTCATTGATCTAACTGCGTAACACTGTAATCAATGCAGTGTGTATGATACCAGTGAGTATGAGAACAGCAAGTCTCTCTAATACACTTAAAGGAAGCATCTAAAGAATGTTCCTCTCAATGTGTGTGTGCTTGTGTGTGTGTGTGTGTGTGCCTGCATGCGTGCGCGCGTGTGTGTGTGTGTGTGTGTGTGTGTGTGTGTGTGTGTCCGTCTTCTTTCTGTGGCTTCATGTGAGTGCATGTGTGTATACTGGCCTCTGGAGAACACTCATCTGTGTGTTTAGTCATTTTAATGATAACCACATTCTTTCTGCTCGCCATGCCATTCATAATGATGCATATTGTTGTTTTCAATGACTGAAATGAAACTCATATGCTTTCTGAGGCCCCCCTTGTATTTATGCAATATTTAACAGCTGTGGCTTCAGATAAACCCTCTTTTGAAACTCCTCATGGGCTTGTGTGTGTTGACATGACTATTAATCATGTTATTACAATGTAATAAATGCACTTATAACAACACATAGAAGAATTCTGTCTATATAACAATAATTATAGAATAACTGTGTCATAAAACCTGCCAATCAGTGCTACAAGATAAATGTGACAATACATGTAGATTCATATTACAGTAAGATGCATATTTCATCAAAGGTTAACAGTTGTCTATGTGACTGTCTGTGACTAATGTTTGTGTCAGATATAACAACATTTTTATTGGGTATTTCAATTATTCAAAGTTACAGAATTATCTAAATATAAAAATTAATTCTTGGTATTTAAAAAAAAAATATATATATTCTTCTTTGTATCTGCAACTTAGTTAGTATTGCAGATTATGGCAAGTCTGTGTGAACATCTAAGTTAACTACTGTAAATGAGTAAAACAGATTATTAAAATTAAAATGAAACTTAAAGGATCATATGGCATTCATTAGCAAAACCTCAATAAATATGGTAGAACTTTAAAAACCTTCAAAACATTTCAGTGATACATTTTCTAATCATGCATTTTTTTTCTTTTCCAACTCTGTGAAAGCTTCAGTTGAGTCCCAATGTCTTCTCTCAGAAATTGAATTAAAAGTGGTAAAATTTGTCCCGATGTGTGTGCAATCAGACCTAATAATAAAGTATTATGTAGTGTAGTGCCCTGACCCAAAGACCTCATTACAGGGAAGTTAGGTTTTATTGTTATTCTACACTGTGTGTGTGTGTGTGTGTGTGTGTGTGTGTG
>NW_015547816.1:313663-324787 GCF_001515605.1 Sinocyclocheilus anshuiensis | reverse complement strand
TCTACTCTGTGTGTGTGTGTGTGTGTGTGTGTGTGTGTGTGTGTGTGTGCGCGCGCACAGAAACACACACAGATACAAAGAAGTGAACAGACAGACATGAAAATTCATTGTGGTTGAAATCTCTGTCATTTCTAGCTCACGTCTCATTTTGTGAACTAAATCCAACCAACATGAACTGAGCTAAATTTGTGCTCTACAATAACTTTTTGCTGGACTAAAGACCTATTGACACCAAATCCAATGGGATTACATTGTACACACAAACTTTTTTGATGTCAAAATGACATCTCTATAATTAAAAAAGAAGAAAAAAGAGACGATATTTAAAGGAATTGTTTGCCATGAAAAGCAAACTGAATATCATTACAAAACACAAATGAATGGTTTGGACAATATTTTGGCACTTACTGTATGTGCCAAAAATGGTGAACAGGCTTTACATTTTGTCTGAAGATGTGTGTGTGTGTGTGTGAATTTGTTCAGTTGTATGTAATATAGCTGCATATCTTTAAAAAGAGTATGGAAATGATATACTTAAAATACTTCACTGCAAACTGACACCTAACAGACACTTAACTGCATGTTATTTGCAATTAAATTAAATATAGTTTACATTTAAATTAAATGCAAGAGTACTTTTGACACTGTATGTAGGACGTAAGTACATCTTTATATGTAATTTCATAATTACTTCTATTGTATTTGAAATATGGTTAAAGTGTATAGCTGAATGTACTGACAAGCATTTATGGTAAACTAAAATGTAAGGTCAATTTTTTGAAATTTGTATGCAATGTATTTAAACGTGTTTGTAATGACATATTTGTAATGATGACGTTGCAGTTTAGTACACCTTAAATATAGGCTATTTATTTTAAATATAATATTGAATAACACACTACAGTTAAATTCATACTTTACATGTACTTTACAAATTATACTTTAAATGTGCTTTAGTATATTAGTCAACAGATCAAAATAAGTGTACTTCTTTAAAGCACAACTTAGAGACAGCCACGGAGCAACATACATCATTTATTTCCCCTTAATGTTGTTCCAAACCTGTAAATGATTTAGTTTTTTCAATGGAATTGAAAATCATTTTTGAAGAACCTCCACAATGACAGTTTATAGTGGCAATCACCAGAAACACCATAAATCAAGCATAGCATCAGTTCTGGCAGGTCACGTTAGTCAAGCTCGCATCAGCTGACTCTCAGCTGATCCCCATCAACCTATGGGAATACAACACCTATCTAAGCATTCATATATAAGCTCCCTCAGTATTATCAGCAGCTTTCGCATTGCTCAATAGCTAATTACCCTTCTCCATCCCCAGCTCCTCCTCTGTCAGTCAGGATTCAGCCTTCTGATTCTCCTTTGAATCAGACTAATTCTAAAATGTGTACATAACATTATTGAACTTTAACGATATCTGCAATACATTTATGTTGGTTCTGTTCTGTTTACCCTAGGGGGGTTATTGCTGCTCTCCCTGCTCTCATCCATGCTAGGCTGCATGGAGGCGCAGGGAGTTCTTGCACAGAACAGAACCATACCACCAATCCAAACTGTATGCTAATTGTCAATCATCTTTGACGATAGTGGTCCTGACAGAAGTATAATAAAGTATAATAAAAATAGTCAACATGATGATACATTATATTGCACAGCTTATGAATTGAAATGGTGCTGAAATATAAATGATTTTTCAGTGAATTTTCCCCTCCACTGCAGCACAAATACAAAAAAATTGCATCTGTTTTTTTTTTTTTGTTTGTTTTTTTGTAATCTAAACACAATTATGAATGAGAATTAATAGCTCCAACTGTTAATAATATTCCTAAAAAACTTTGGAAGACTTTGGAAGATTCTTTTATTCTTTTCTTTTCTTTTATTTTTTTTTTATTATTCTTTTCTTTTCTTTTATATTTTATTTTTGTCTTTTGGGGGGTTTGACTAACATGATCACCATAAAATATACAAGCTTTCTCCTTTTATGTTCCACAAAATACATAGCAGTCACGGGTTTGGAAGGACATAAGTGTGAAAAAATATGACAGATTTTTTATTTCAATGTGAATTTTCCTTTAACACTTACAAAAAAAGATGAAATGTCTAAATCTTCTAAAAGAAGTGCAAAAACAACATTCGTTCTGTTGTTATTTCATTCTTTGTTGTTGTTATTAGCACTCTCTAATAATCAGACTGTTGCTTTTTAGCGTCTGATGTTCATTTTCCTGCTATTGTCTGGCATAGATGGCCCCGGCCTCTTTAGAGCGTGTCCCTCCCACCTCCCCGAACCCCCCAGCCCTCCCTTCAGCACCAAACACACACACACACACACACACTCTCTCTTCTCTCTCTTTCCTCTCCTTTTCTTCCTCTGCTTGCAGCTTCAGACATTTGGGGAATCCTGAAACAAGTTGTTCCCGCAAAGAGGCATTGCCAACTTAGTGTAAGTAGACTCTGAATGAACAGAGGATACAGAAAGAGGCTGTTTCACTAAGAGCCTTGACATTCATGCCCTCCCGTATTCGCTCCTTCATGTCTTTTGTTGTGGACACTGACTGCGCTGGCTGGACACCGTGAGACATTTGACTATGGACATAGAGACGCTGTAGAGCCCGACACGCTGCATGTACGCTCGACTTGCTGGTAAGTGTCTTGTTTTAAGATCCCTCTCTTCAGCTATCGTTTGGTTTGACAGGGAACATCATCAAGAGCTCGCTTCAGGTCTCTAGAACCTTTCCCCCTTAAGTTTCGTCTAGTTTCGACTGAGTTTTGTAACATCTCAGTGCCGTCCGAGCCTTTCCTGTCAGGCTTTCTCAGGCTGTCTTTCTTCCCCCGCTCCCTGGGATCATTCGGAGTGCCTCGACTCAGATTACTGGCTTCCTCCTGTTGTTTGCGGGTGCAGGTTTTCTCCTCCACGCTCCCACGCTCTAGCGCAGAGGGGAAGGAAAGTGCTGATAAGAGTTTAGGAGTCTCAGGGAGAGTGGCTTTTTGTTAGCTGCCTCGGTGTGCGTCTTAAAAGGAGGGGAACTTTTAGCAGCATGCAAGCCGTTTTCTTCACTTGTTTTGTTGTTTTTGGAGGTAACTTCTCTTTTTGTGGGTGGAGGGGTGCGATAATTGGAAACAGACCCACCCTGAGTTGAAGTGAGTCAGACTGCATCTGTGCATCTGTGTCAGTCTGGGACAAATAACAGTTACATGACTTAGAAAAGGGAAAATGAGAGATGTCTCGAGATGATAGACAATGGAACTCTCGGGCGGTTTTAAATGGCTTGGACGTGATTTGTAATATTTTGGGTTCGAGCAGCGGAAAGTGAGGATAAAGTGATGGTGAGGGATGGTGCGTGTATGTTCTTGGCGGGTGGAATAAGATTAGATATCTGCTACACTCTTAAAATAAAGGTTATTCAATGGTTCCTTGGCTTCTTCTTATCAAGGTCCATTTTCAAGGGTTCTTGATGGGTGTGTTGGTTTTTGGGTTCTTTAATGAAGCAGTAGATGTATTCTAAAGAATTAGATCTAAAAATGTGTCATCAGGCTGTAAAACCAGATTTTGCATATTAAAAGGGACCAGAACTGGAATGAGTAATAATTTACCGTAGTTTTGCCTCGTCATGGACATAATAATGAGAAGTTTCTTCATTGAAACAGAAAGATGCATTCATTGAGAGTTTTCTCAAGGATTTGAGTGTTTTGTGGACATGGCAGAGCTAATGGTGGAGATTTGAGAGGAAATGCCCTCTTCTCACATCCATGAGGAAGTGGCCTTGTGGCCAGCCTTGTGATGCATTCATCTCTCAGACTGATGTAGACGCCTGTTTCCCCAAAATCTCATGGCTGCTCGCTTTTGTCTATGTGATATGCCCATTTTAACATCGAAATTGGGAAGTAAACATGTAATCTGTTGAAGTCTTTAGTTTTGAACTTTAAAGAGAGAAGCTCTGGTTATGCGTGCTGCCAGTTTCTGCTGAAGTAGTCAATGGATAGCATGTCCTAATCCCTGAAGACCAAACCCTGGAAATTTGAAATGATTGCAAGACACCCGGTAGCTTCTGAACTAATATGAAGCTGAAGTCAGATTTGCTATTTGTACGGTCTGTGTTTTCAGAGCAATCAAGCTTCTTTCAAGTGGCCTGAGATTCTCCGTTTTCGAGGGGCATTCATTTACACGCGGATTGAAAAGCGTCTTCCTCTCATTATCCGCTCTGTGCTGTACCCTTGTCTCTCAGGAGCGCCTGTGCTATTAGTGATAAGTCTGAGTAGTGGTAGCTTTTCCTGTCCTGAGCAGGAAGAGTTGCTCTCTGTTCGGCTGCTGGCTTGTCCTGTATCCATCCTCTCATCCACTGGGAATATCACTGTAGTGTTGAGGGCAGCCCTCGGATCATCCAGCTGTTGGCAACTGTACTGAACTGCCAGTCCATCTGGACGGCCACATGCTGCAAACTGATATCGCTCTCATTATTTAGGTAGCAAAGATAAAATCAGTTTAGACGTTCATGGCCCGTTACTTTTAAAAACTATAAAGTGGCTGCAAACGATTAATTTTTCCTGACGGATATTGCATGAAATATGTGTCTTGAGAAATCACTCTGTAAACAGCAATATAGAATCTGACACATGTTAGTCAATCAGAAAGCTTGGAGGCCAGTGGCATAGTTTTGGGGTGGGACGACCTTTGTGTGCAAACAATGCTAAACAAATGTGTTGCTAAGGTATTCTGGGTGAGTATTAATGTATTGCCGAATGGTGGCTAGGGTGTTCAGTGTTGCTAAGGCATAACTAAGTAGTTGCTATGGAATTGCTAAGTGGTTGCTAGGCTGTTCTGGATGGTTGCTAGGTGTTCTGCATGGATGTTAGGGTGTTGTTAAGTGGTCACTTGGTGTTCTGGGTGGATGTTAGTGTGTTGTTAAGTGGTCGCTTGGTGTTCTGGGTGGATGTTAAGGTGTTGTTAAGTGGTCCCTAGGTGTTCTGGGTGGATGTTAGGGTGTTGCTAGGTGTTCTGGGTGGATGCTAGGATGTTGTTAAGTGGTCGCTTTGTGTTCTGGGTGGATGTTAGTGTGTTGTTAAGTGGTCTCTAGGTGTTTTGGGTGGATGTTAAGGTGTTGTTAAGTGGTCGCTAGGTGTTCTGGGTGGATGTTAAGATGTTTTTAAGTGGTTGCTTGGTGTTCTGGGTGGATATAAGGATGTTAAGCGGTCGTTTGGTGTTCTGGGTGGATGTTAAGGTGTTGTTAAGTGGTTGCTAGGTGTTCTGGGTGGAGGTTAAGGTGTTGTCAAGTGGTCGTTTGGTGTTCTGGTTGGATGCAGGGGTGTTGTTAAGTGGTTGCTAGGGGGATTTGGGTAGTTGCTTACTGGCCCGTTTCAAAATCTCACTCCTACGTCTTTGTGACACTCTTTCACCCATTTTGTCAACACTCAGGCAAAAATTATAAGTCTGAATATTTAAAAGAAACCCTATATTCAGTAGTTTTAGTGATGCCAGCCTTAGAAGCATAACTAATTAATACAGTCAGCCCTGAAAATGGGTGACAGGAAATCTGATCTCCAGCCACTGCTCATCAACATGTTCTCCCAGAGGTCAGCTCACATGAAGAACAGGGGTCAAGAGGGGTGAGGAGGTCACCTGACTGCACATCCTTTCAGACAAAGATCGATCCTTAAAGCACTCCATTCCCAGACACGGAGACACGTCCACAATATCAATGTCAATAGCCCAAAAGAGCCCATCTGCACAATTTTATAAGTAATAAACAAATCTTTGAAGTGTCATGAAGTAGAGTGGTACTATTTTCCTGTGATTTCAGATAAAAAAATTTGACAAATGGAATGGAAAGGCATCAGTAGGTGGCACAAAAACATTCTAACCTTTCAGAGAACTTGGAATCCATCAGCTGTAATCACTCACACAAGCTGCCTGGACATAATGCTGGAGACGTGGAGAAATATTTTCTGTGCATGGCATGATAGTGTAGCTCCATACTGAGCAGGATATGAGAAAACTATTTTTGTCCTCAACAATTTTGGGATTATCCACATGAGTGGTTTGTTTGTAGAGTCATAGCGAAGGTTCCTTTCAGATGTGGTCATGTGTTTGATGCCCTCCTCTGGTGACTTCAGTGAACTGAATAAATAGGAAACATCTATAAATAAGTGCATGGAAATGCGTCTTGCCTCTGTTATGCTTTCAAACCACAAAATGAGACACTCAGTTTACATGAAATACTTGTCAAGCATGTGGTGGTTTGCCTTCGATCAATTTCCTGTTGAGCATTAGGCATTTGTTTCCAGCTTTCAGCATATGTTGAGTTACACAGGAAGTAAATGCTGAATAATTTTGTGCATTATGATTGCCATTTTATCCAGTGACCTTTTGTGATGCAGCAGCGTTGGTTTATTCTTTATTTTGTGTGCACGTGCATTAAATATCATTGTATGTGTTATATTGTATGTATTTCTCATCTAGTGGCCAAGATGCCGAAGTCTGCAATCAAAATCAGACATCTCAATATGAATATACTATATGAATATGAATAGTTTCTAATCAGATTCTTCCAAAACCAAATTATCTGAGTCAAATCAGCCAAAATAATTTCAAAGCACAGTAATTAATCTATGTTAAGAGGCGTCTCACTAGATATTTTGGTCACACATTAGTTTGGGGAGCTATTCTCATTAACTTTTTTTAATTACCAGGTATTGACTATGACTCCTGCCTCAAACTCCTCATTTGCTGCTTCTTAATAGTTGGTAAGGTAGTTGTTAAGTTTAGGTATGGGGTCAGATTAAGGGATCTAAAATATGGTCATGCAGAATAAGGCATTAATATGTGCTTCATAAATACTAATAAACAGCCAATATGCTTGGGATATACATGCTAATAAGCAGCTAGTTAATAGTGAAAATTGGTCCCTAAACTAAAGTGTTACCAATATTTTCATTGTTTCCTAAGGACATTTTGGAGGAGCATCTTAAAGAAAGTTGATACTTAAATGAAACTTCCATTAGGCAATTTCCTCTGAGATGTATACCTAGACATAATTACATTTCTCATAGGATAAATTTGTCAAAAGCACAAACTTGCTTGCCCAGTAACCATCTCAATGTCAACACCATCTCACGCTTTTCTCTCAATTAGAGGACATTATTATGTTTTGCGCTTCCTTATCAGTCACAAAACAAATGTCAAGTACAGTAGGGAAAAACCTGCTGATGGCAGGCCAAACCTGTCCTGGAAAAACACACATAGGAAAGGCCAGTTATTAATAAATGATTTCCAGGGAAATTATTACTATAGCATTCTGATTCATGATGAACATGCTGTGAAATCATAACAAATCATGCTTTTATTGTACGGATAGACATGCAACTTTAACGCTAATCTTTCAGACCAGGCATGGGTCAGTTTTTCCACTCATAATCGCAGGTCTATTTTGTATGGATGTCCATTTCCGCCACAGAATAAAAAAATGAGTAATTGCACCTTTTTATCTCACAATTCTCGCAGTTTTTTCTTGCAATACTGAGTTTATTTCTCACAAATCACACATTTAGCACACAATTGCAAGAAAAACATCTAAAAAGAGATTGCAAAAAGTTGCAATTATATTTTTATTTTTTATTTTTACCTTTTAAGTCCATGGCAAAAAAAAAAGAGTATCTTGCCGTTTTTAAAAAAAGTAGTTTTCATAACAGAAATTATTTTATAAATCTAAGTTTACTTCTTTTTCCTTAGAACTATGAGAAACTACGTCCAAATTTTAAGAGAAATGTATGTATGCATTTATTTTAATTTTATGGCAGAAATGTGCTTCCATAGGTTTTGAGTTAATAAAAAATACATTATAATTATAAATATTTTACATCAGGGTCACTGGCTGGAAGAGGGAATAAAAAGGAAGTGAATGATTTGGGTTTGGTATTAATGGACCTCTACCTCCTGCCTCTGTCTGATTCTTTTCCTTTTGGTCTACAGGTGGTATTTTTTTCTGACCTGTCCACACTTTTACCTGTTTTTCTTTTTCTTTTCCCCACTTTGTGTCTGTGTTGGAGGGCTGACTGTTTTCATGCGATTCCTGGAAGTGACTCAGAGCATGACAGGAACTCTCATGTGTTACTCACACACTTGAGGGTCTTCATCACCGCACCGCTTTCTTGCGTGACATAACTACTGAAACTGACGTGTAAAGCCATCGAGGATTCCACTGTGTCACTCTCTTGAGCCTGTTTTCCACTCTGGTCATTCTGCATTGCTCTGCACGTCTCGATTTCATCTGCATGCTCATGTGCAAAGACATCAGAAAAGTATTTCAAGTTGGACAAACATTCAGTACTGGACTGAAAGTCCCTGACATACTTTTGTAAACATTTTTGAAACACGAAGAGGTTTCATATGCCTGCTGTTAAATGGTTGTGGAGCACACGTTATGTGATAACTTGCAGTCAATATTTTCTTGATCGTCATTGTGCACAATTCATCAGTACACATTATTCTAAAGATAAAAATATATACTTTTTTGTATGACGTTACCTGACCAATAGACAAATAATTGCTAAGGCTGCTGCTGTGGGAGATGCAACATTTATAAAACCTTGCCAGTAGTTAAAATGTGAAAATTTTGTCAAGATGTGCTCAGTTCTTTTTCACTTGAATACATGTGACATTACAGAATTAAAAGAAGTTACATATTTTAAAAAGAAAATGAAGGTTCTAGTTACAACAACACAAAAGTTTTTTACAAGTTGCAGTAGACACTGTTATCCTCTAATTAAAACCCATCTATACAACAGCAATGAATAAATCAGAAAAACCTGTAATGTAAGATCCAAAACAGTTTTACATTTATACATTAATTTATCTAAAGTGACATTTTCAGAGAGAGGTGATTATTATTAACTAACATTTTTTTTTTAATCTTTAAACATTTTATATTAACTGAAATAAAATATAAAAAATAAAATATCAAAGGCAACATTTCACAGTATCTCATTAAATTAAATAAAATGAAATAAACTAAAACTTTATAAAATGTAGACATATAAAAAATAAAGAAATAATAATAATGATAAAACAGAAAATACACAAAATAAAATCTAAATAATAATAATAATATATCAATGATATAAAACTGCTTCAGAAGATGTAAACTTAATAGCTGTCGAGAAGTGAAGAACCTTTTGTATTTTAAACATTTGTGTTTCATCAAGGCTTTCATATCATGAATATACAAACATGTTACAAAAATTCTGTTATATTATTATATGATGCTTGGTTGACTCCAATGTTTTAATTTATTATTATTATTATTATTAATCTATTATTCTCAGACGTTACATCTTAAATTGTAAGTTGAAATGAAGCAGTGGCACCTGGTTCAAACGGTATGAATGTAAGCGTGACCTTTCACTGATCTGTGAAATCTGTTTGGCTTGATCGATGATTTCAAGCTCTGTCTTTCAATACAGCAGCTACTAGGTGTTTTTCCTGTGTGTGACAGATTTCAGAATTGATATACGGCAGGGACGACTTCAGTATAACCACTGAAAGGAGCTGATGAGGTCGAGAAGTGAAGAACCTTTTGTATTTTAAACATTTGTGTTTCATCAAGGCTTTCATATCATGAATATACAAACATGTTACAAAAATTCTGTTATATTATTATATGATGCTTGGTTGACTCCAATGTTTTAATTTATTATTATTATTATTATTAATCTATTATTCTCAGACGTTACATCTTAAATTGTAAGTTGAAATGAAGCAGTGGCACCTGGTTCAAACGGTATGAATGTAAGCGTGACCTTTCACTGATCTGTGAAATCTGTTTGGCTTGATCGATGATTTCAAGCTCTGTCTTTCAATACAGCAGCTACTAGGTGTTTTTCCTGTGTGTGACCGATTTCAGAACTGAAATACGGTAGGGACGACTTCGCAGTATAACCACTGAAAGGAGCTGATGAGCGTTAGCGAGAGAGAGGATGAGAAAGAGTGAAGACGAGTAGAGACACAACCTGGGTTTATTTTTAGCATTTCTTTCCACCTCTTCCACCCACCTTTTCAGGATTGTTGTTGCTGAAAAAGGTGGGCCCGCTGTCGAATGATGTCAAATGTTGTCAGTGGCTGTACAGCACGTCCACCTCAGAGCTTGCTGGGAAGTACCCCGTGTCTCTTCGCCATCCATATCGCTCTGCAAACTGAAATCTCACTACAGTTTCCACTCGGGAAAGTCTGTGCCTCATAAAGCCATATGACTGCATTTATGGTGGCAGCTTTTTCCATCGTACTTGCTTTTATTTGACCGGTTTCATTAGGGCAAAAAGTGACTTATATCTGTGTCTTCTTTCACTGTGTTTTCTAATTCTAAAGATGTATAGACTTATTTTGCTGTAAATCCATTTACCACACTTTATTTTAGAAAAAAAACTGTTGTTTCCCTGAATTGAGTCTTTTTGTGGAGTTCCTCATTCTAACCTAGAGGTTCCCATATTTATATCTGTCTTGAAGCGCTCTGTAAATCTGTCTAGAGATGGTTTTGGGGAATTTAAGAAAGAAAAACACATTACTTCTTACTTCCTGAGAAACCCCATCTGACATTTAAAGGAATAGTTCATAAAAAATGAAAATTTGCTGAATATTTACTCACCCTCATGTCATCCAAGATGTAGATGAGTTTGTTTCTTCATGGGAACAGATTTGTAGAAATGTAGCATTGCATCACTTGCTCAGCAATGGATGCTCTGCAGTGAATGGGTGCCGTCAGAATGAGAGTCTAAACAGCTGATAAAAACATCACAATAATCCACAAGTAATCCACACCACTATGAGTCCTCTTATTCAATTAATCTTATTGCAATAAATGTCCTGGATTCAATAGAAGTTAATTACAAGTTAATAGCAAGTATTATTAATATCTTAAGTTTAATGTTTTTATGTATTTTAACATTAATTCAGGTGTAGTACCTTGCCTCATAGACTTCCATTTTAATTGCATTAATGTAATTTCTTTTTTTTTTTGTTTTGATTTTTGTAATTCAAAATTGTTTTCTATGGTAATTGAAACGCTCCAGTGTTGTATGTACCATATATATATATATATATATATATATATATATATATAT
>NW_015547816.1:311194-313653 GCF_001515605.1 Sinocyclocheilus anshuiensis | reverse complement strand
CATATATATATATATATATATATATATATATATATGGACTGTTTGAGTATTTTTCTTGAAAAGCCCCTCAGCTCATCCGTTCTATGTTGTTTCCATGCTGTAATGCAGTACAGACTGATGTATTGATGTACTGGTGGTCTCTGATGTAGGTGAACTTCACAAGTGAAACGGTTTCCACCAGCAGCAGCAGCAGCAGCAGTAACTGAACTCTGAGCACCGCAGTGATAAGCTTTGAGCTGCCCACACTTACCCACATACCCAAAAACACTGGAAAGAGAGCGTGGAAACACTTCATATGTCTGTCTTCACGCCTCATCCTCCTGCTGTTTTTTTTTTCTATATGCATTGTGCTTTATTAATTATTAAAAAAAGAGAGCAAGAGATTGTTGGCCACCATTACCAGTATCAGAAACCCAGTGCAGTGACCTGTGCGTCACTGAAAATGAGTGCATGTGCGTGTTTTAGTGTACACTATGTTGTGCAACTGCACTCATTAGCTTCAGCATTTGAGTTAAAGGCTCATAATGTGATAACAGCTTGTTTGAGGATCATTAGAATAAAAGCAGCCGCAGTGTGACCTCTGACCTTCATACCGTGTTAGCACTTTTATAATAATGATTAACCTAGCAACAATTTTCATTGTTGTACTGAATCACTAAAAGTAATTACACACTGTGTAATATATAGAGAGAAAGAGACAGAGAGGGAGAGACTGGTAGATAGGTAGGCTGCATTTATTTGATCATAAATACAGTAAAACAGTAACATTGTGAAATATTATTACAATATAATATAACTGCTTTCTGTTTGAATATACTATTAGTATATACTAATATACTACTGAATATACTATTATTTCTGTGATCAAAGCTGAATTTTCAGCATCATTATGCATGGTTTTTTTGCAGGGCTTGCAAAGAAAAAGAAAAAAAAAAACGTGTCAGGTTTCAATGCACCTGAGGAAAAACCAATAAAGCAGAAATAACTGAACTGAAATCAGTTCCAAATTCTAAAATTCCAAGATCTTGAATCCCTTCCAAGATTCTTGGAATTCTGCACCTCCCACGAGGCTTTTGTACATTTTTAAACTCCTGACATGGGATTTTTAATTAGCGACTGAAGGCCAGTCTCAGCCTGAAGCCAAAGTAAACTGTCAGACGCAAAGTGCTGTAGTTTGTGTTTGCTTTGCCTTGCTTTAGTCATGTTTGAGTCACATTATCTGAAGCGTAACGCCGCTCCACACCCCACCCTCAAATACTCCTCCCTAATAATCCCTATTCCCATCACACTCTCTCTCTCTCTCTCACACACACACACACACACACGCGATCCTTCTCCTCGACTCTCTTTTCTCTCCACACCCTCTCTTTCTCTTTTCCCTCTCTTTTCCTTTAGTTCCATCTGTTTTTTCTCGGTGTTTTCAGTGCCTCTCCCACTTAGCTCTCTGGCCCCATTGCCCTCTGTCTCTCTCTCTCGCTTTCTCAGGACTCTCTCTCCTTATCCAGCATTCTTCAAATTCCTGCATGGTTCTTAAGGGACAGACCCTTCTGGCTAACAGTGACACCCCACATCGCCCTCTCTCACCCCATTCAATTTAGTGTTCCTTTTTGGCAGTTTTAAAATATAATAACATATTCATAAATATAAAATATATAATACATTTAAAAATATAATAATATAATAAACTAAACTAAGAAAAGGGATTTTATAAATGTATTTTATATAATAAAAATAATGAACAATAATAATAATAATAACTACATTTAGGAAAAAGGTACTGAAGTCAAACGTGAAGTTCAGTATTAGAAGTGTTTAATTAAAAATGTTAAACCCTTCTCTCATATAACAGAAAAACATCACAATCTCAGTAACACTGGTTTCATTTGTTAAAGGTGACATATCATGAAAATCTGACTTTTCCAGGTTTTAAGTGCTATAATCAGGTCCCCGGTGCATCTACCAACCAAGGAAATGTGAAAAAGATTAACCCAGTAACTTTGTTTTGGGAAGCCTTTTTCTGCAAGCGTCTGAGAAAACGAGCGCGTCTGATTTCGCTCCCCTAGTGACGTGGCAAAGGGACCTCATTATAATATTACCGCCCCTTAATCTGTAAACTTCCACTCAAGGCACCGTCATTTTGATTTCGCAAGCGACAACGGTGTACTAGTTCTAATGCCATGGCGAAAGTTTGAGCAAAACATGCTAACTGTTCTGTCTTTGGCTGCACAGACGAGCACAGAACACTGTTTAGAGTCCCAGCCTCAGAGGAGACAAGACAGCTGTAAATGGTCAAATTATGTAAATGGTTAAATGGTGAAACACACACACGTTTTTTGTAACTCATGTGTGTTTTTAACGTAAACTTGTGTGTGAATGAGAACTTAGTTTAGTACAGCCGCTTTCTGTCCGTGTGCTTTGGATGTGTGCTCTCAGAAAACCATATATCAGAAGTTTAAACT
>NW_015547816.1:305443-310961 GCF_001515605.1 Sinocyclocheilus anshuiensis | reverse complement strand
TTTCAAAATGATATAATAAATGATCTGTGGAGTATTTTGAGCTGAAACTTCACAGACACATTCTGGGGACACCAGAGACTTATATTACATATTGTAAAAAGGGGCATAATATGTCTCCTTTAACATTAGTTAACTACATTAGTTACAATGCATAACAATGAAAAATAATTCTACAGCATTTATTAGTCTAAAGCCCGATTCAGACGGTAATTGTTTCTCAGGGGGACATAAGTGATTTTCACCGTTAACAGTGGATAGTCGGTGATTTAATTGCCGTTCGAATCCAGAATGTCGGTGTTCATCTCTCACCACCCTCGTAAAAATCCCCAGCCGAGTTACCTACTGTTTTTTGACAAACACCAAGGTCGTGTGGTGATTTAATTGCCGTCCGAATCCACATCTCTGAGTTTACGAGAAGAAATCAATTCAAACTTCAGTGTTTAAACCCTTTTTGAGCACTCCCGAACACCGTACGGTAGGCTAACTGTTGTACTTTGGTGTAATTTGCAGACATATTTTATTTATTTCCGAAATGCTGGAAAGTATTTAAAAGAACAATAGACTTCATAACTGCTCCACCACAGCGACTGGGAGCAGAAAGAGAAGAAAAGCACATAAACATTTGAAATGGGCCTTTATTATGGCAGCAGCAGGTATGCAATACAATTTTAAAATGTGTATTATAAACAGATATATATCGCGTATAATTATATACAACTATAGCACGTGTATTTTCCTATTTTTAAACAGGAGATTTAAATAATCAAATAATAAATAGGATTATATATATTATAAAATATGATTGGAACAATAAAAATACATTTTACATAATAAGAAGAATAAATTTGTAAATAAAATTAATTTTATTTACAGCAGACAATCATGTGACTGGCCACGTGAGCAGCGCGTTCCCGATGTCAATGTTAACAATGTTAACAAATGAGACCTTATTGTAAAGTGTTGTCACAACCACAACTGTTTCTCTAAATAAATAATAATAATAAAAAAAAAACTAATAAATAAGAAAGCAATTTTTGCTGCAACTGCAAGTTCGGGTTCGATTCCCATGGAATACAAGGACTAAAAAAAATGTATACCTTAAATGCAACCGAAGTTGTATGTAAGCTTGTTACTATGGAAGCTTCATTCCACCACAGGATTAATTAATAATAATAATAATAATAATAATAATAATAATTTTAAAAAGGTGGTTGCAACTCTTTATCTCACACTTTTTGTTCTTTTTCAGAAAAAAAAAGTCAAAATTGCGGGATGTAAACTTAAATAAATAAAATTTGTGAGATTAAAAAGCTGCAATTACCTTTTTAAGCTTCCATATGTTGTGGATAAAAGTGTCTGCCAAATGCATAGATGTAAATGTACATTGATATCATCCATATGAGGGTGTTGGGCGGTAAAGGGTGAAGCGAGGCTGAGAGCTGAACTGCTGACATTTGCCTACAGCAGACGCAGGTCTGTGCATGACTCTCTGTTACTGTCTGTCCAAATGCCACAGCGAATCCGATTAAAGCTTATCAATGGCTGCTATTATAACAGCAGCCGTCCCAATCAAACCTGCCACATTAGCAGAGGAACACAGCCATGCTTTCACTGCATGTGTGTGTGTTATTTTAGAGGAAGGTAGTGTAGCTGAAATTGAAAGAGCACATTGAGGCACACAGGGATGTAATCAAATCTGATTGATTCATATGACTGCTTTGCTGGCATTCCCAGCCATCAGTTTCCCAATACTCTGCTGTCCATGAGAGAGAGAGAGAGAGAGAGAGAGGGCGAGAGAGATGGAACGAAGAACAAACCTCATTCTCTCTGATATCGCCAACAATAATATCATAATTATGGCAGTATATAGTTAGGTTAGAAAAAATGTGACACTGACCTTCATCTTACTATATGAAATATTCTTCATTTAAAAACATCCTACCGAGACTCTCACAATGCTAGGATGTTTTTAGTTGTGGCTAGGGTGTCACTATGCTGTCATTAAGGTGTTCTGAATGGTTGTTAATATGCGGTTGCTAGGTTGTTCTTGGTGGTTGTCAGGGTGTTGCTATGCAGTTATTAAGGTGTTCTGAATGGCTGTTAATATGCGGTTGCTAGGGTGTCCTTGGTGGTTGCCAGGGTGTTGCTATGCAGTTATTAAGGTGTTCTGAATGGCTGTTAATATGCGGTTGCTAGGGTGTCCTTGGTGGTTGCCAGGGTGTTGCTATGCAGTTATTAAGGTGTTCTGAATGGCTGTTAATATGCGGTTGCTAGGGTGTTCTTGGTGGTTGCCAGGGTGTTGCTATGCAGTCATTAATGTGTTCTGAATGGCTGTTAATATGCGGTTGATAGGGTTTTCTTGGTGGTTGCCAGGGTGTTGCTGTGCAGTCATTAAGTTGCTCTGAACGGTTGTTTTTTAAAGTTATATTTATGGGCTTTTTATGCCTTTATTTGGATAGGACAGTAGAGAGCTGACAGGAAAGAGTTGAGCGGAGAGCAGAGGACCTCGAGACAGGAATCGACTCGGATAACTGCGAGCGTAGTTGTGCTATATGTCGGCGCACTAACCATGAGACTATCGGCACCGACCTGAATGGTTGTTAATATGCATTTGCTAGGTTGTTCTTGGTGGTTGCTAGGGTGTTGCTATGCAGTCATTAAGGTGTTTTGAGTCTTTTTTTAGCACATTGCAGTGTAGCTGATAGGATGTTCTAGGTGGTGTCCATGATGTTGCTATGCAGTCACTAAGTTGTTCCAAGTGATTTTTAGATTAAAAAAATATATATATATATATATATATATATATATACAGTTGCTAGGGTGCTCTGGATTGTTGCCAGGCATTGCTATGTACTCATTACAGTATTTCAAGTAATTTTTAGCATTTTGCTATACTGTTGCAAGGGTGTTCTGGGTGGTTTCCAGGGTGTTGCTGTCCAGTCACTAAAGTGTTCTGAATGGTTGTTGCCATTTTATTTAGTTGCTAGGGTGTTCTATGTTGTTGCCAGGGTGTTGCTATGCCGTCATTAAGGTGTTCTGAATAGTTGTTAGAATGTTGCTGTGTGGTTACCAGGGTGTTCTGGATGGTGATATTGGCCTTCATCTTACTGTATGAAACATTTTTCATTTACAAATATCTTCCTGAGACTTTGAGAAAATGTGAGTGTTGCACGTCCATTCAGAACCATCACAATAGTGCGTTCTAGTGTGTTCTGGGTTGTTGCTAGGGCATTGCTATGCAGTAATTAAGGGGTTCCAAGTGATTGTAAGCACACTGTTATTTGGTTGTTAGGGTGTTCTGAGTGGTTTTCAGGGTATTGTAATTGCTCTAAATAGTTGTTAACATGCGGTTGCTAGGGTATTTTGGTGGTTGCCAGGGTGTTGCTATGTAGTCATTAAGATGGTCTGAGTGGTTGTTAATGCATTGCAATGTAGTTGCTAGGGTGTTCTGGTTGGTTGTCAGGGGCTATTCAGCCATTAAGGTGCTCTGATTTTCAGGTTGTTGTAATGCAGTCAGTGAAGTGGTCTGAGTGTGTTGCTATGAGATCGCTAGGGTGTTCGGTGGCTGCTATTGCTTGAATGTCTCTAGAATAGATTTTTGTCTATATATTTCGGTCTTTAGATTTGGATCAGGATCCTCCTTCAGTGTATTTCTGCAGGGTTTTTGCCTGTTTTATCACCAAATTGTAAGTCCAGTCATATCTGAGCAATAGTAATAGTGATGCTTGGCTTAACAAACACCACTGAGAATAATCACAGTAAAGATGACTGATCACTTTACTGATCAGTGCTGGATGAAAAGCATCGCTCATTGCTCAGAAGAGTTGAAATGAATCTGTGTTAGACTCAGTTTTCTCACCTGACAGGACAAACATGAGAATCTGTGAAACTCAGCCAGCAGAGAGGGACTGCTCTAAATCAAATCGCCTCAGTCTGTTCTTGTTTTCCACTAAACTGTTTTTTCCCCACAAAATGTAAACCACGAGTGCTGCATCCTGTGTGAATTTGGACTGACATACAGCTGTTGAAGAGAATCTCATTATAACGTGAAACTTAACCTAGCTTCAGTTTGTGTTTGCCGGCAAGAGGATTGAGAAAAGTGAATAATGGTTAACAGCCTCTGTCTTCGAAACTCTGTTAAGCCAGCGGTTGTAGAGAAAATATCAGATTTTGCTGTGCATATGCTGTACACTACTGTCAGTACAATAAAAAAAGTACTTTTATTCAACAATGATGCATTAAATTGATCAAAAGTGACAGTAAAAACATTTATGATGAAACTTTCTATTTCAAATAAATGCCGTTCTTTTGAACTTTTTATAAAAAGCATTACAAATGTTACTGACCACAAACTTAGAGTACTTTTTATATAACTAACACTTTACACTTTACAGTGACACTTTACTAACACTTTGTATTAAAGAAATAGTTCACTTAAAAACTTAATTCTGTCATCATTTACTCCCCTTCAAACCTGTATTTTTGAAGTTTTTGTTTTTTACATTCAGCATAAATAAAAAATCTCTCACAAAGCAGGTTTTAATCATTGTTTTGCTCATAAACATGGGTAATTATTTCTGAAGTGTTCTGATCTGTGGTGTAGAAATGTGTGACTGAGTGACTGAGAGGTTGAGCACTTCCTGTGCATAATGAACAAAGCATACACTATACTCAATGCTTTTATAATACACTTTAGCAACTTTAAAGCACCACTGCATGCAACAATAATCAAGATATTTGCATGTCAATAATGTCTGATATGTAGAAGTTCTGCAGATAAATGAAAGTCAAAGACTTAAAGGTTTAAAAAAAAAAAGAATGAAAAGACTTACATTTTGCATAGTTTTCTGTTTCTAATACAATTATTTATAACATGATGGTATCAGTGTCACCGTTTGAGTGAAATGTTGGATATAAAAATGAAACATGAATTTCACTGAATAGTATATATCTGGTATTTCCCCCTTTCTGCTGCAGCACTCGAGCTGACATGATCTCAAATTTATGCATAAACAGATGATTCATGTTATCCAACATCCATGATTTGAGAATTTTGTCCTTTCAGCACAAAGGAATATCATATGGTCACAAATGTATTTACAATTGATTAGTGACCTAGAAATTTCATCATACATTTTGCCATAAATTTTTTTTTTCAAACGACTGGTTTATTTTATGTTTTAAACAAACAAAAAAAAAAGACTTCTCACTGAATGCTCTACGTTTATGTAATTCTCTGCATTCAATAGAATATAATAGACGGTAAAAGGCTAAACATGCTGAAAGTCAAGGCTTTGCTGGCAGTGTAGGAGAGTTTGCTTTGACGTGTGTGTGTGTGTGTGTGTGTATCGCCTGTTCCCCTGCTGTGGTGCTTCACTGTCAGATCATGGTCTTGTTATTTTCAGCTTCTGCCGGATATGATTCAGACTGAAGGACTGTGTGATTATAACACACACACACACACACACACACACACACACACACACACACACAGATGAGGGTTTCTGGAAAGACTGCT
>NW_015547816.1:273892-303918 GCF_001515605.1 Sinocyclocheilus anshuiensis | reverse complement strand
ACACACACACACACACACACACACACACACACACACACACACACACACACACACACACACACACACACACACACACACACACACACACACACACACACACACACACACACACACACACACACACACACACACACACACACACACACACACACACACACACACACACACACACACACACACACACACTTTAAAACACACACACACACACACACACACACACACACACACACACACAGATGAGGGTTTCTGGTAAGACTGCTGGGATCCCCCGGTTAGAGGAGCATATAGGTGCAGCACAGCGCTGCTTTAGTTTCATTATATGTATGCAGTGTGTGTGTGTGTGTGTGTGTGTTTGAGGGTCTTTGTTTGTTTCCTCTGCTCTAGAAATGATTTAAGTATTTAAATAGCATTGTGATTTTATGTGCTGGAACCTGCTTCACTGTCAAAACGTACATGTTTGACTACACGTACAGCGAATGTATGGAAAAGTGCTGTGTTTGTAGCTTCTTTATAACAAACTGAACTTTCTAAGCAAAGTATAAATTGTTTTTTTCATGGCAGCATGCTCATAAAAATGCTGCATGTGTGTACGATGGCCAGAACAGCAGTCTAGCTGCACGTAGGTAGGTTTTGAGACACAGCCAGTGTATAAGCTGCTGACGAGAACTGAGCGATCGGGCCTCACAGAGGAAATCAGAAACCCACTGGAGACCGTCACTGTGTGTCCTGGTTTCTGAGAAACGGGTCATGTAGTGGTTTCAAAGCGTGTGTGCGGCACGTGAATGCTGACCGGTTCTGTTTTACTGAGGAAGACTTAAAGAAAAGAAAAAAGCCTGACTGACGTGCACTGAAATGCAAATGCACACAATATACATTTACATGATCTTGCGTCATGGTTGTTTTGCCATACATGCTATCTTTGGTGGAAATCACAAGGTTTCCTTGCTACTGCTACTGAAAGATTATAAAACTCTTATTGACTTGAAGATGAACAGAGACACAAAGTTAAACTTGAGTTAAAACAATTTGAGTGGACGTGTAAAAAAAGTAATCAGAATGTTGCAAAAATACATTCAGTCATTGATTTGCAATCTGCATGAATAAATAGCATTACACATCAACATATCAAACCAAGTGAGCTATAATTTAAAACATTTCATAAAAAGAAAATTAAACAATGGATAAACAGTACACTTTGAATGCTGTTTTTACTGTACTTTTACTGTTTAAAATATTGCAAAAAAAATAGCAATATTATTACAATTTAAAGTAACTGTTTTCTATGTGAATGCAGTTTAAAATGTAATTTATTCCTGTGATGCAAAGCTGTATTTTCAGCATCATTACGCCAGTCTTCAGTGTCACATGATCCTTCAGAAATCATACTGCTCAGTCTGACAGTACATTGTTATTATTATTATATTTTATAATTTTATTTTATTTTCATTTCTTTTGTTGTTCATTTCCATCGACTCCAGCACCTGCTACTGGAGCATGGCGCGGTTTAGTTTAGATGGTGAGTAGTCACAGAACTTTTGAAGTAGACACTAGAGTGCAGTGTGGATGTGGCTGCAGCCTCAGCCAATGAAATAACAGAGAAGGAACAATGCGAGAACGCAGGCGTGAGACGTCGCACGCTATTTTTGGAGAACCCCGCCCACATTTCTATTTTCGTCCGCCTCAGGGGCGGGGCTTACCAAGATACTTGTAATAACTCACTTTCTCCCTCTCGCACCACTGCCGAGCATCGCTGCTGGTCGTTTTAATGGATGTCAGACTACTAACTAAGGATTAAGACAAGCGTTAACAGAGGAAGCATTTGGACCTTAAAAACAAGGCGTAAAGTCTTCTGCAAAAAGAAGAAGAAGGGAATAACGATCTGTTGCATGCTTTTATCTTTCACATAAGGTACAGGCTTGTCTTTCACATTATAAACTGTGTCCTGCTGCTTTAGTCTTTATAAGGAAGTCAGTTTGCATGGCTTTTTCAGTATGCATTTTGAAAGCTCTGCATGATTTTGCTGTCGCTTATTTTGATAGCGACGCGTCAGTCTATTGTTAAGTATTGCTCGCTATTAATTAATTATTTACATATTTATGCCAACCTCTCTGTCTTTAGATTTAATAATGACGTGCACTGTCTTGGTGAAACTGATGCATATCAAGAATATGCTTAGAAACAAACCCAAACAGACAAAGAAACAAACAAATAAAGTCGTCTGTCGCGAGAAACTTTGCAGCTCTCTATACTGACTCGAGTCTTGAAATGCGTCTTTAACTCAAAACCTTTCAGTTTGTGTGCAGTTTGACTTAAAACAGTGTGACTTGCCTACCTAGACAGCATTTTTAGGCGTTTAGTGATGGCCAAAACTGTCTAGGTAAGTTAAGTTAAGCAGCGCACTGAGCCTATACGGTTCATATCAGCCCCAGAATTTACCCTGGGAACCACAATCTCTTCCAAAATACCATAGTTAGGTCACTGTGCTCACTGTTACCGCTAGTCTTTCATTTAAGGAGCTTTGAGAATCTTCCATTTGATTATTTTTTGAATTAATTCATTTTATTCGGTTTCTGGTGACAGCGGTGACTGATGGGCGATGCCACTTATTTTAATGCTCATTGGTTCAGACAACCGTGATGCTGTGTTCTCTTCTACAATATGTTATTTTCTATCTGATTTCATGTGATTATGTATTTAAATTATGCATGAATGTTCCCAAACACTATGACAGTGCGATCTCTGTGTGAGATAATGTGATTGTCATGTTTCTATAAAAATATAAAATACATGTTTGTATTAAAGTAAAAATGGATGATAAATACGCCTTTCGTATGGAATTAAATAGCAAGCACTTTGAGTGTCTTGTTCATCATATTTATTTTTATATAAAGGCAACACAACTGAAGTCATATCATGTTAATCAGCAGCACAGCATGTGAGTGTGAATTACGCGATATCTGCCTTTGATCTCGTAGGTAACAGGTAACGTAGGTAACAGAAACAGTAAAATATATTAATAAAAACAGTTTTATTGAGAATCTGGCTGCATTAAAATGCAGTACGTGAGCACAGGGAGGCAAGAAAATACGACGCACTGACGTCATGAATATGCTAATTAGCGTATGACGTCATCTAGCGACATTTAGCGACTTTTCAGGCAGGGTTTAGCTACTTTCCATTAGGGATGGGCGATACCACTTATTTTGTTTTCGATACGATACCGATATTTTTCAAGGCTGTATCGTCGATATCGATACCGATTCGATACTTCTGAACTAAACTTTTAAATTATGAAATGTATTAAATTACTACGAGTAAAATGGGTAATGATGAGCACTTAACTTTATGTTTAAAACACTTTTTAACATTCAATACACCTTAATTGTAACTTATTAGGTTATATTTTTGTTTACACATGGTTCAAATATGTTTTTTGTTTACACATGATGCAAATCTATAAATACTACAGTTGAACTATGGTCACTTTAGTAAAACCATGGTTCATTATCATAAGGGACTGCCAGTGACCGGCTGTTACATGCATAAAATGCAACCTTTTTATTCTGACAGTGTATGATTTCTATTAACATTACAGAATAGAACATGATCAATATTATCTTTCAACGTTCAATTTAAATAATTGTAATTGCACAAACTATGTAGGTTACAATTTCAATTTGTTTATTGTGAAATAACTCAAACATTTATGTTTTTATTTCTGTTCTCTGATAAGCATTGTTAAGCATTGTATATACGAGCGCTTTCTCCTCAAACATCTCCACTTCTTCTCGTTCCACAGATGGAAGTTGTGCATTGGGACTGATCGTCGAGTCAGATCAGAGAGACACTCACTGCTGGGGAGTGGCAGCAGGTACGTTACCTTCATTTCAGAGGAGCTTGAACTGTATGATTGGAGAAGATGACACCCTTTGCCATACTTACTAGGGATGGGCAATACCCCTTATTTTGTTTTCGATACGATACCGATATTTTTCAAGGCAGTATCGTCGATATCGATACCGATTCGATACTTCTGCACTAAACTTTTAAATTATGAAATTTATGAAATGCAGTCATCAGAATGTGCATATATCTCAGCTCAGCTATTTTAAACTCTTGTTTCATCCCATTCTAGTGTTCCTACTACACATAAAAACCCTTATAAAAATTATAAAAATAAATACAAAAAAATACAACCATCAACGTATTTCAAAATTGTTACTTTTTTGTAACATATATCATCACATTTTTATATTTGTGCTACCAGTATTACAACATTAATATCCTAACTTATTTGTAACATTTGAACTTTTGATTTAGTGCAAACATTTTTGTACTGCCATTAGGGACTGCCAGTGAATGGCTGTTGCATGCATAAAATGCAACCTTTTTATTCTGACAGGGTATGATTTCTATTAACATTACAGAATAGAGAACATGATCAATATTATCTTTCAACGTTAAATTTAAATAACTAAATAAAGCGCACGTTAGTATCGATATTTTTTGTTTGAGTATGGATACTTTCGATACTCGCGTCAGTATCGATATATCGATACTTCGGATCGATACGCCCATCCCTAATACTTACCCGATCTAGGCTATTTACTTCACGAACATTCATGAAATTTTATAGGTGATGCAGCCTTATAAGGGTCCAAAAAAGTATTAAGGAGCGCTTAAAAATGGCTGAATGTCATTGCACTAAATAACTAAATGGCAAAGCAAGTGGCACCTGCAAGGAAATGCTGCAGGCTTTCTCAGAACATTTTGTTTTTTAAATTCTAACAAAACAAGGTGATTTTTGGTGGATGTATGAGGTCAGTTCACACAGGTGTTCTGGCAGAGTAACCGCAGGTGTAGAGAATTACACTATAACTAGCGATATGTTTCATATTTGACAACCACAAAGTGTGCATAAAGATTCTGTTTCTCAATTTTCAGCAGTCATTTTTTTGAGCCATTGTGCACAATTGTTTGAAAGATTTTGTAATGTTTTTGAAAGAAGTTTCTTGTGCTGATGTTCACCAAAAAATACAGTAATAATGTGAAATATTTGTACAATTTGAAATTACTGTTTTCTATGTGAATACAGTTTAAAATGTCATTTATTTCTGTAATGCAAAGCTGAATTTTCAGCATCATTACTCCAGTCTTCATGATCCTTCAGAAATCATTCTAATATGCTGATTTGCTGCTCAAGAAACATTTATTATTATTATCAATATTGAAAACAGTTATGCTTCTTACTAATTTCATGGAAACAGTGACTCTACTTGTTTTTCAGTATTCTTTGATGGATAGAAAGTTCAAAAGAATAACATTTATTTCAAACAGAAATGTCCTTATAACAATGTAAAAGTCTTGATCAATTTACTTTCTTTCATACTGACCTTACTTACTGATGCCAAACATTTGAACGGTACTTAATTTCTTGTTTTGTACTTTTGTAATGTTGAGTAGAGTGATTCTGAGTGCTATTTTTAGTCTCTGTGCATATACTGTCTGTATGTCCTCTGAGGAAATCTGAGCAAAGCCTGAATAGGAGCTTCTAATCAACTCACTGGGAGGAGAGCTCAGCTGAATGTAGGATGCACAGAATCAAAACATACGGCAGATCTCATATTTCAGATGTGTTGGATTTATGATTGGCAGTGAAGAATGGATGTTGTTTGTGCTGCATTACGCCTGATTGCATCAGTTGTAACAGACTCTTCTGAAGCGTCTATATAACCTGAACTCTCCAGTACATGGAGATTAGGTGACTTGCTTGACTATTCATTGTTCCACATTAGTGTACTTAAGTTCATTGACGACATGCAAGGCAAAGACTGTATGGGTCATATTTACAGTATTAACCCTCATGTTCTGCTTGGCCAAGGCCATTTAAGGCAAATATAAATTTGATTAATAAATAGACTTATGTTGAAAATATGTTGATGCTTTTTTCTGTAAGAAAATAATACTTTTATGCAGCAAAGATTAAATTAGTGGCAGTAAAACATTTGGAATGTTACAAAGATTTCACTTTTGAACTTCTTCAAGAATGTTTCATATTAGAATGATTTCTGAAAAATCTCGTGATTTACATCACAGGAATAAATGACTTTTTAGAATATATTAAAATAGAAAACAATTATTTGAAATTGCGATAATATTTCACAAATTTGTTACCGTTTTACTGTATTTTGATCAAATAAATGCAGCCTTGATGAACATAAGAGACTCCTTTCAAAACATTTAAAAACTTGCTGCTCCCAAACTTTTGATAGGCAGTTCATAGTCAGATATTCATGTCTTTTCATAATCTTTTTGATTAGAAACAAAACTTTAAATGTTCAATTTTGAATTGCTTTTAGCCTATTAATTTAACCCATATATCAGTGAGGTCGATTGGACCCCATAAAGACAATAAAGTCAATCTCAACAGAACATGAGATGTAATGATTAATTAACTATGCAAATGCCTGAGACATTTAACCTAACAGACTGATTTTATCAACTGATAAATAATTCAATATTTTGATTACATTCACAGAACAGATGGCAGTGTAAACAAACATAAACGTATTTGTATTTGACATTGCTTGGCATTAGGTATTGCTTGAAGCAGCAGAGTCCTGTAGCTTGTGCCCGGCTTGAGTTGCGTGCGCCACAGCGGGCCGAGCGTTTGCGGGAAAAACAACACGATGAGGTCATGGCCAGTGGCGCGGGGATAACGTTTCAGCCGTGCCTGTGAGAGGGATCTGACACCGCTCCCGCTCTTTTGTTTGGCTGTAACCTGGCCCCACGGACCGCTCGTGAAGCCCGCTGAATGGTCTGTTGTAGAAGTGCCGCCCTTTTGTCCTTCTCACAATTTATGTAGTGCATGAGACCTGATACAGTTTCGTCATAGTTTATAATACAGATGATATTGGGCAATGCAATGGAACTAGCGGGCCTATTCAGTAACTAAACCACAGTTTGTGTAAACTACCTCAGAGTGAATTCCTCTAAAGTCATCGGTGGTTTTGACATGTACATACAACTCTCCCTGAAGCTTTAGTGCATCTTAATGTCTTAGAAATGTTCTGGCTGTCATCTAATATTCACACAACCTACCATATAGTGTGTAAAGCACTAAACCAGTGTCATATGTGTTGGTTATTTAAGTTTATTTTAACTGCTGGTTTTTAGGGGCCACATTTTTTAGGAACCAAACTCTTTGGTTTCTGTCCCATGTCAAAAATGTTGTTTAATATGACTAAACTGACAATGTTAGGTTACACGGCAGCTGGAAGAAATATAATTTTCCTGGTTATTAGGGGTTGCATTGACTAGTTAACTAATTGGTTAGTTCTACCACTGATTAGATGTTTTGGGCCTGAGTCAACTGGCTGTGGATCATGTGACTTAAATTGTGTTTGTTATGTGGCAACAGGAGGAATATTCTAATTGTTTGTTGTTAACCAATCGATTTGCACTTATGGTTTAGTTATTAAAGTTTATTGAATTTTAACTTCTAGTTTTCATGTCCATGGGACAGAAAGTTGGTTTCTGTCCCATGTCAAAAATATTGTGTAATATGACTACACATTATTCTACGTTAGGTTACACAGCGGCTGGCAGAAATATCAGTTGTTTGGTTAGTAAATTGCTGTACCGATTAGTTAACTAATCAATTAGTTCAGTGACTATTTGATTTTTTGAGCCTGTGTTGACTAGTTTTGGACCCTGTGATATAAGTTGTGCTTGTTCTGTATTGTGACAGTTGGAGGAAGATTCAGTTTCCTGGTTAGTAGGAGTTACGCTGACTATAGTTAACTAATTGGTTAGTTCTAGCACTAGTTAAATGTTTTCGACCTGTATTGACTAGCTGTAAATCACTTGACTCAAATTATGTTTCTTCTGTATGATGGCAGCTGGAAGAATTTTCAGATTTTTGGTTATTAAATAGTTGCACAGACTAGTTAAGTAATTGTTTCTTTCTACCACTGTTAGATGTTTTGAGCCTGTATTGACTAGTTGTGGACCATGTGATTTTAGTTGCGCTTGTTCTGTATTGTGGCAGTTGGTGGAAGATTCGGTTTCCTGGTTAGTAGGGGTTGTGCTGACTAGTTAACTAATTGAGTTTCTACCACTAGTTAGATGTTTTGGGCCTGTGTAAACTAGCTGTGGATCATGTGACTTAAATTGCACTTGTTATATTGCTACAACAGGAGGACACTTTAACTTTTGGTTAGTAGTTAACTAATTGATTATCACTAAACCATTGTCATATGTGTTGGTTTTTTATGTTTGTTGAACTGCTGGTTTTCAATACTTAAAGTTGGGTCTGTTTGGTTTCTGTCCCATGTCAAAAATATTGTTTAAAATGACTAAATCAACCCGAGTATGTTGTCATGGTCAGAACTAACTCCTTAAAGTAACAACTGCATTTTGTAGTGTACCGATGGGATTTTTTTGCCAGTTCTTTGGAATTGATTTACCTGCAGGGCAACATAAATGAACATGGTTATGGGTTAGCTGACAAGAATGATGGGAAGATGTTCATTGTGAGGTATTTTTGCATCCCCCACGACCCCACCCTGTGAGGGGCAGAGGGACAGGAGAGTCAAGCTGACAATAGCGAGATTGTTTTTCAGGGAGCTGCTGTAAAGATCACATTTCCTGTTACTGGCTGAAAGCGGGGTCAGCTGACACCAGCCTCCTTCACCGCTGCGGCTGTCATCACTGCTCAGACGAGGGGGGGAAAAAATGACACTAACAGCTTCAGGGCACAAGTTAACTCTTAACATGTACAAATATCACTCCAGACAAAAGCTGTGTCAGAATCCATCTGTTGCTAGCGGTGCTGACATTGAAGCGATGTAATGCATCGGTGAGGAAGGTTCTGTTTGCTTTGTCAAATCTGAGCCCTTTGTGATTCATCCAGGATGTGACAGTGCTGCCTTCTGAAACCTCTTTGATTTTGAGTGTGAGTTCTCAGTTCTTCTATGTGAGGTATCTCTTACCGTGGAAGATCTATCGACCATCACCATCATCATCTACCATCATCTGTCTATCAAAGATTTGAAGTTTATCATACTGTTGCCCAATTGTTGGTGTTCATTTCTGCTCAGATCCATTTGGAGATGAGTAGAGGTTTTAAAAACTAGTGGATTAGCCGATTAGTCCCGTGCTTTGAGTCTGTGTTGATTAGTCATGGATCACGTGACTAGTTGTGTTTTGAGCCAATACTGGCTTGTTGTGGACAGTGTGGCGCAACTTTTGTTTGTTCTATATTGTGACAGCTAGAGGAAAATGTAGTTTTCTTGTTAGTAGGGCTGACTAATAAACTAACCGATACCAGAATTTGATGTTTTAGACCTGTATTGACTAATCATGCACCACATGATGTTTTGGGCTTGTGTTAACTAGCTGTAATTCACTTGACTCCAGCTGCATTTGTTCTATATTGCAGCAGCTGGAAGAAATATCCGTTTTTTTGGTTAGTAAATTGTTGCACCGAATAGTCAATTCCTAATGAATTTCAGTTCTATGACTATTTGATGTTTTGAGCCAGTGTTGACTAGTTGTGGACCATATGATTTAAGCTGTGCTTGTTCTATATTTCAATAGTTGGAGGAAGATTCATTTTACTGGTTACAATTAAATTCAGTTATCTGGGTAGTGACAGCAAGAATTCTAAATCTTGGTTAGTAGCTAACTAATCAATTTGCTCCACTATTTGATGTTTTGAGCATGTGTTGACTAGTTGTGATTGTGAACCATGTGACTTAAACTGAGCTAATCTATACTGCTACAGCTGGGGGAAAATTGAGTTTGCTGGTTAGTGTGGGTTGCACTGACTAGCTAACTGATTAATTGCTTTGATGTTTTAGACCTGTTTTGACTAGTCAAGCACCACATGATTTAATTTTTGATTGTTCTGTATAGTGACAGCCGGAAGAAAATTTTTTGTTTTGGTTAGTAAATAGTTTCACTTACTTGTTAAGTCATTGATTAGTTTTACCACTTTTAGATGTGTTGGGCCTGTGTCAACTAGCTGTGGATCACTTGACACCCTTTGCATTTGTTCTGTTTGACTGGAAGAAATGTCGGTTTTTGGATTAGCAAATTGCACTGACTAGTTAATTAATCAGTTAGTTGTACAACTATTTGAGGTTTGAGCCTGTGTCAACTAGCTGTGGAACATGTGACTTCAACTAGACTATATGGTGACAGCAACAAAAAAAAAATCAGTTTCTTGGTTGGTTAGTAAACAGTTGCACTAACTAGCTGATTAGCTATACCACTATTGAATGCTTTGTCGACCAGTATACAACACGAAAATCCGAAAATAAAATGAAACTGGGACACGTTCCCCAGCTGGCCGTCAGACCAATGCTGCACGCCATGTCATTTACATAAGGTAACTAGTGAACCACTTTTCTGGACCTCTTAATAAGTAGTCATACAAGCGTTTTTGGTTATTAAGTAGGCTACAATATAAACCGTATTGGCTCAAGCCAGCATTCTGGAGTCGCTGGGAATGAACTAATCCTGTTTTCCCAGAGCAGCCCACACTGGCCTGCTGTTTTTAGAAGCAAGTTCAAGCAAGGTCTGTGAGGATCAGAACGTTGTGTTTGACCCCCTGAATGTTTGGAGACAGGAAGTGTTCGGACACAAAGGTGCTCATTTGTTAGAGCGCACAGGACAAAAAGAGCTCATTGAGCCAGTGTGAGTCGGTTTATGTGTGTGTATTTGAGGTTACAGGGAATGTTAATGTCCTCCTTCATTGTTGGAGGCTCAGACAGAAGTTCGTGAGGCTGCATATGCATGAGATGTGTTCCTGGCAAATGCTTTCCCAGAACAGTTGTTAAATAAAACGAATCCATGGAAAAGGGAATGGATGGCGGTGGAAGTGCAAGAGGGAGTGAAGGGCTAAGAGGAAAGAGGCAAATCTGCATGGAGAGGTGTCATTATGTACATTTTTGTGTCCACTTGTGAGTTGTTGGAGTTCAAACACCGAATTACACTGTTGAGTGGCTCCATTTTGAGTGTGCAGTAAATTGTGGGTAGACGTAACCTCCTGTATGTCTGTATCTCTCAAAAATGATTTACACTGTGACCATACCAAGAGCAGAACTACATTCCAGTTATGTTGTAATGCATTGAACACACTTACATAGGTCAGAAAAATGGTCTATTTAATTATGCAAATGTGAATAATTGATGCTTTGCAAGTGTTACTGTGGTAGTAACAAACCTCCATCCTCTAGGGGGCGATACAGTTTCCTTTAACAGTCTGTAACATTTAAGTGGGTGTTCACATGGCCCTGTTTTAAACCAAAACCGTAAACCTTTTTATGCATTTTGGCCTTTCATTTATATGACAACAGCGTTTTGGGGGCCTGAAAACAGACATTTTTGAAAACGGGTTTCAAAGTGCAGAGTTTTAAAAATGACACCGTTATCATCTCCGTGTAAACTACAAATACGCAAATTTGTGAAAACGGTGACGTCATACACATACATATTATGTGTTCATTCTGTAGGTATGTGCGCAGGTGCGTAGTGTTTCTTTACAAAGTGACATTGCCAACTACTGACTTGGCATGAATAATAGAGCATTTTAGTCATTTTCGCTGATCCATGTGAACATTTTGTCGCTTATATGCAAAACATTTAAAAAAAACGCACAGAAAAAAACGTCAATTTTTAGTATATTGTTGTCATGTAAACACCTAAGTCAATTGGAACTTAAATGGTACGTCCATGTGACAATTCTGAGTTAAACAGGACATTCAACAAGGAAAAAAAAAAGTATGAAAAATAAGAGGGCATGATGATGTCCGCCAAAGAGAAAAGACGTTTCAAAGGCATCACAATTTATCAAATTTTGCTGAAAAATTATAAATACAAACTCTTTTTTTTATTTGGAAAAACATGCAACGATAAAGTCTAGTAAGACCAGGTAAACTGTATTATTGTAATTTTATGTTATGTATTACAGCGCCCCTTGTGGCAACTCTGAGAATGCATCATGCACTTGTGCTGCATTTTTGTAATCTTTGAATCAAAATTGAAATAACTTGCAATGCCTTTGAAGCATCTATTTGTTTTGAGGTTAACGGAAACTGCATCGCCCTGCTAGAGTATGGAGATTTGTTACTAACACTTGCAATGCATCAATCATTCACATTTATGTATTTGCATAGAGTATTTTTCTGACCTACATACATGTAAGTGTGTTCTGACTCATTTTGGGATGCAACAAATTTGAAATCGAGCGTAACTAGAAGTGTTATTCATGTAGGCAGCTATAAACATGTTGACTGGTAATCAAGCTTGGTTTATGTTCACACACTTGCATAGAGAATGTTTCACGCTGTAGCATTGTCTTCATTAGCGGGACATACAACTCACACACTCACAGAAGTGACCTTACCCTGAGGCAATGCTCCATTACTCCTGCCCTTTCTCCTCCATCATGCTATCTTCTCAACATCAGACTCATTCCTCTCATTGACCTGGTAAGGCAGTTACTCTTTCTGCTGATAAAATGCAGTAGCTAGCTGTAATACACGCACACACAGACTCCTGATAATTTGTAGTTGCATCAGCTGACCACATGACTCCACAATCTGCTTATAGCTTCTCAGTCATGTTGTAACACTCTTTAAGTTAGAAGCCACATAAGTGTTACAACAAGAACAAGTCAGCAGTCTTATTCTTGCCTACAGTTTTGTAAGAACTGAAAAATAATAAGTAGCTTTATGATTTTGAATGATGTTCGGCTTTGGATGAGTGCTGTGTGATGGTGCATGTGTTTTGGGGGAAAGAAAGATAAGGGGAATCCAAATATATACATTATATATATATATATAATTATAATAATTGTAGTATTTTTATTATTATTTATTTTTAGCTTTTATTTTTATATTTTTAAGGTTTAATTTTAATTTAAGTTTTAGTCATTTTGTAACCTGCTTTTGCCCAGTTTTGTGTTATTGTGTTATTTTATTTCAGCTTTATTTAAAATTCACAAATAGGATTTTTATTAGTTTTAGCCTTAACAATAACAACACTGGCCCCCCAAAAATCTGATCTATCTAAACAATCTTCATTTTATAGCTTTCATTTTTGTCTATTTTAGGACTTTTAGGAGAAAATCCGAGACAAATTTTATATCTTCTTTTGAATTGTCAATTGTCATAACCTTAAAATGGCTTCTCCAGTCTAAACCTTCAAACCACAAACCCTTACACGTTCAGCAAACTATTAACAGACAGCTTATGTTAGACAGCTTTTAATATTAAACTTATGCACTGTTTTGTTGTTCCACATTTGTTTGAGTTAATCAGAGTTAAATTACGTTAAATTAAAACACACTGGCATTGTTAAAAGTTGTCTGGGATTGAGTGGAAACCTGCTTCGCTACTGAAAGGGAATCACAAACTTCAACACTGAAAAAGTGCTTTAGTAATCCATCCACTCTTCCACCCGTACAAGAAGCACACACTCCCCCCATCTTGTTGTTGACAGGACTACACACGGCTTGTGTATCTGCAGATGCTCAAGTATTTGCGACCAGCTATAAATATAAGAATAGCACACACACGTGTACACAAAGGCGCGCACTAGCTGGACGAACGTCCTGAGCATCTGCCGCGGAAGCAAAGGGTCTGAATAGCTCAGACAGCTGAGGGCTCTGCAGGAACACTCAGGACGAAAACACACCGAATGAATCTCTGTATTAGATTCTGAGACCGAGCTGATACGTAAACATTAACCCTTACTTCTCCTGAGCTATGAAAGAGCAAAACGGTTTCCTCTGGCATCAGATATATTCAGTTTACCATTTGTGACCCTGGAGCACAAAAGCAGTCTTAAGTCGCTGTGGACAACTTTAAAGGCGATTTTCTCAATATTTAGATTTTTTTGCAACCTCCAGATTTTCTAATAGTTGTATCTCGGCCAAATATTGTCCTATCCTAACAAACCATACATCAATGGAAAGCTTGTTTATCCAGACACTTATGACTGGTTTTGTGGTCCAGGGTCACATTTAATACTTCAGTCAATAATTTACAGAGTCATTGAATAGAGGAAACTCACTCTGTTCCAAAACTGAATGAGCTCTGTCCATAGACAGCATGTTCAGGCAACATATGTGCATCATAAAGGCTATTCCAAAGGTAATACAGCTAGTCTAAGCAAGAGAAATGATAATTATAAATATATTAAATATAAAAATATACTTCCAAATAATTTTCTTAAGTGTGAACTTAACTTTCAGACACTTAAATTCATGTTATTTACAGTTAAATGAAAATGTATTATTCATATTAATGCAATTAGTTGAACTTAAGAGTGTTTTTTACACATACTGCAAGAAGGACTTAAGTACATCTTTATATGTACTTTCATAATTCTATTGCTTTTGAAATATTGTTCAAGTGAAGTGCTGGATATACTGACAAGCATTTACCTATGGTAAACTACAATTTAGTACATTTAAAATATATTTACATTAAATGTAATATTGCGTAACACTACAGTTCCAATTAATAATTACTTAACATGCTTTAGTATGTCACATCAAAATAAGTGTAAGTATAGTATTACAAAATATTACTAAAACATGATGATTTAAATTGTAACAGTAGTACGTTAAAATGCCACTTATTTCATTAATATAATATCAGTAAATAAAGTTTTTTTTTTTAAATGTAAAGATTTGAAGTACACTTCAAATGCTCATTCAATACAATTAAGCACACTCCTTTTCACAAGGGTATGTTTCATACATTACTTGCTAAGTCTTTACAATAAGGTTCATTAGTTAACATTAGTTAACTACTTTAGTTAACATAAACTAAGAATGAACAATTCTTCTACAGCATTTATTAATCTTAGTTCGTTAATTTCAACATTTACTAATGCATTATTAAAATCAAAAGTTATGCTTGTTAACATTAGTTAATGCACCGTGAATTAACATGAACTTACAGTGAACAACAGTATTTTCATTAACTAGCTTAATTTAACAAATATTAAAGGTGGGGTAAGCGATTTTTCAAAACCGCTTCTCAATAGGTGAGTAACACCGTGTCTGCGCCGCAACAGCTAAAGTCTGTCTAGTACACTGGACGCGACAAAGCGCCCATTGAAAATCATTTGAAATTTGTGTCAATGTGTCATAAATAGAACGCAGCAGCAGTTTTCTGTCTGGGATTTGTACATCATGAATAGAACAGCAGCAGTTTTCTGTCGGGGATTTGTCGTGTCTTGCCGCGCTGCATCCAGTGTAGACCATAGATGTGTATATATATATATATATATATATATATATATATATGGTGTAGACAGCATCACTGATTATGAGTTCTATAGTATTTTGCCGCGCCACTCGCGTCCGGTGTAGACACGGTGTAGCATTGGTTTTGTTTTCTTTCACAGAACTAATCGTTGCCTGGGTTGCGTACGTATGTGTGGGGCGGAGCTACCAGAATAGGGGCGAGACCCTTTTGGGGTAGGGGCGTGTTTGTTTTGGTGATTTCAAATGTCAACATTGGCTGCCAGAAATCGTTTACCCCACCTTTTAATAAATACTGTAATAAATGTATTGTTCAATGTTTGTTCATGTTAGTTAATACTTTAACTAACATTAACTAATGTAACCTTATTGTAAATTACCCATTACTTTAATATCGACAATGAATAGTTAATTAATGAATGTGCGTTATGGTTTTTATTTCCTATTAGAGTGTCAAATTGTTATCTTAGCTTGTTAATGTTAAACTGTTGGAATCAATAGTAAGTGCTATTTGAGTTGCTGATTTAAAAGCAAAGTAAAAAATAAAAGATGTAAAGGATTAAATCATGTCACATTAGATTTTTGTGAGCAGGAGGAATGGGAAATATCAGGACAGGAGTGATAGATAGCACGATAAAGAAAGGGAAGACAGATGGTGAGATTAGAAGCGAGCGAAGAACAGAGCGAGAGGGTGTATGTGAATGCGGTCAAATGTATCTAAAATTGGAGATCCTGCCTTGCACAAGGTCGATTTAGCAACAGTAAAATAGAGAGCGAGAACGAGAGGCCTATTTAAATGTGTCAACTTATCTCACAGCCGCTTTGAAAAGTATATTTGCTTTTCCTTCAAATGCAGTGCAAGGAATGAGAAACATTGTAAATTCGGCTTGGGTAGCATGAATAGAATGACACGCACCTATACGCTATCAAAGCAGATATAACAAAAGGCCGAGACCACAATGAAAATCTGGTATTTTTCATAAGAAATTATAAAAAAAACAGAAGCATTATTTTTATTAGTGGTCTCAGACTTTTGGACCCCTGCATGTGTTATCAGAGGTTTGAAAGCTCGGCACTATGAACGGAAAAAGGTTTCATGCTTAACTAGTTTTTCCATCTCTACTCTCTGATTTGGGTCTAAACCCTCAGGGCTAATCAGACGCTAGGCTAAGTTAGCCATTAAGCGCCTGTGAACTCTTCGCACCGTGGGGTTTTTGCGACATGTCGGAGACCTTGTTTTCTGAATGGCCATGTGAGAAGCACAGAAATAGCCTGGCCATTTGTCTTGTTATGCTTTGTTGAAAAGCCCACACAGCCAAGTTATAAGCTTAGCTTAATAAGTGCATGTTTAGTTATACTAGTACCTAGCTATAGCTAACTTGATAAAACAGTTTTGTTTTACCATGCTAGTTATGCTTCTCACCCAGCTAACGGGGAACATTCACACAGCTTTCACTAACATTTTTTTAAATGTTATATAAATGTTAAGACAAAACATTTATAAAGTATTGTTTATGGAATGCTCTTATAAATTTATTAATATTTGATATATGTTCTCATAACATTGGGAGAAAATGTTCATAGAACAACATATTCTCAGAACGTCCTTATGGTGTTATTTGTACTTGATTAACGTTCCAAGAAACATTTTTTTGCAACCTTTAAATAACATTTAAATCATAACATGTTTTTAGAATATGAAAAATTAGTGGTCAAAGCGATTAATCGCATCCATAATAAAAGTTGTTTTTTTTACATAATATGTGTGTGTGTACTGTGTATATTTATTATGTATATATAAATACACATATATGTACATAATAAATCGTTTTGGATGCGATTAATCGCGATTAATCGTTTGACAGCACTAATAAAAATATATATTTTTAGTTCTATTTTATAGTATAATCGTTCTATTTTACGTGAAAATAAAGTTGATAGAATGTTGTAAGAAAAGTTTTTGTAACCGTTAAATAACGTTCAACATTTTAGAAACATTTCAAAACAATGTTCCCACAACATTTTTATAACCTAAGTTTGTCACCTGGGTAGTTTGTAAGCAAACAGTTTCACAAATCCCAAAAATTTTAAATACGTTTTAGTGTGTCAAAAAGAGCTAGCTGAGCTATTTAGAGGAACTTGCAAGATTTTGTTTTAGCTATGCTAACGTGTAGCTATGCTAATGTTTGTGAGCATTTGGGCCTTGAAACATGAACTGCTCTCTTCTACCTCAATAGAAACTGGCAGTAACCAAAATAGCCACACACAAGAAGTCATGAACAGGAAACAAAGACTAAGTTTGCAAACAGGAAGAGTCTCGCTCACTCTTTTAGTCTCTCTTCTCTTGTACATTCTGCACTCGTAACCCGCACCTCACTCGCTCTCATTGTCACACTTTTACACAGCTTCCATGTACACAGAAAGGTATCTATGGTAACTTGCTGCACCAACTCACTGTTTCAGTGTTTATGGGATGGCCTCGAGCACCCGGGACTCCCAAACCAACACATTGTTAAACATGTGAGAAGAAAAGAGCCAGAATGAAAGAGCGAGACACATACGGAGGTAATATGTGAAAGAGGATGTTGTTGCTGACCAAAGTCAACCACTGGGGAGCAACACTGTTGACTAATTATAGTTCAGAGAAAGAAAGAGAATGAAAAAGGAGTGAGAAGTGTTGCTTAAGAGAGCAAAAACGGACTCCATCCTCTGGCTATTTATATAAAACTGCAGATTGTTTTTGAAGTAGCCATGGCTGGAGCTGTAATCACCAGTGTTTTCTCAGTCGAACAGGAAACCAAACAATCCAGACCCTATCGCCAGTGTGCCCAGGGGAGTCACTCTGTGTGTGTGTGTGGCTAATTAAAATCTCCTCTGTTGTTGATTAAACCTCCCCTTGTTCTGTATGTCGGCCTCTGGGGCCTCCGACACTTATTTGTGGCACTTGCAGTGTGGGTAGTTATTAGACAGTCAGACAGAAAGCTCAAAAGAGACAGAGAGAGAGATGCAGTCACCAGATAATCCTGAGTGCTGAAAAAGAAAAACAAATGCATTTTTAAGAATGTGAGTGTTCTGCATTCCATGCATTGCTTCTAATTTTTTTTGCTTGTCTTAGAACAATGCACTTACCTTTCAGTCATCACGGTTGGTGCAGCTGCCCTAAAGCGCACACATGATGTTGTCTCATAAATAAGCAGCGATGACTCCAGCATCTTTTTCTGTTTGCTGCATGATGACAAGACGGTGAAGAGTTTTTGTTAGCTTGCATTGGACTTTCACAAACCTTGTCTGGATTTACACCAGTTAATTTTATTTGAATTTTTACACTTTTGTATTTTTGTTAATTAAATGTCTCTATGATCAGTGTAACTCTGCTCCAAAGCACCGTGACTTTGCCTACAGCCTGCATTTTAGGCACATACGTGACGTGACTTTTTAATTATGCCACCTTCTGATATATCTAGTTTTTTTTTTTTTTGTTATATTATATTTTAAAAGGCCATTTTTTACTTCAAATGACAGGAAAGTACAGTTAACACAGGAAGTGACAAGAGAATGCATAGTGTTATTTTAGTATAATTGAGATTATATAGTTTACATTTTTTGCTAATTGTTGTTTTTAAATGTCTGCATAATTTTTATTAAAGGGGTCCTATTATGCTTTTCGCTTTTTCAACTTTAGTTAGTCTGTAATGTTGCTGTTTGAGCATAAAAAAGATCTGCGAAGTTACAAAGCTCAAAGTCCAATTCAAAAGGAGATATTTTATTTAACAGAAATCACTTTTCAAAAGCTACAACGAACGACTCATTTGGACTATAACGCATATTTTCTGGGATTTGTGATATCACAAATATCGACGAACGGGACGAGACCTGGTTGAGCTGCACTAGAGAAGGCGACGAGTCTTATCACTAATGTCGGAGACACGCTAGCTTTCCCAAGGCAGATGAACTACAACCTAGTATGAGAGCCTGTTCTAGTACACCCCTAAAACAAAATCAAGACTTTGTAAAAGAGCATAATAGGACCCCTTTAATGTTTCATTTTAAGTTGTAGTTACTTTAAAACATCAAGTTACTGTAAATGAAATGTTACCTTGTAAACTAGCTGAAATAAAATAAGTTCAAGTTTTTTAAATGGTTTTAGTCTTATGTTAACTGTAATAACCCAGGAATGCAAGGGTGTAACTTAAGCCAAGATAACAGGACTAAGAATAAATGATGATTATAATATACTTAAAGTTTACCTCAGTATTTCATGCAATACTTAGAAGTGTCAGCAAAATATATATAAAATATCTATTTTATCTAATATTTGTGCTTTATATTCTTTATTACAGTATCACATTGTTAGCTTAGCAACATTCTAACGCCAAGTTCTATTGGAATCAACTGTGATTTGCATCTCTCATGTGAGTAGAGCTATTTAATGTGGTTTAGAGAGTTCCAGATCAGTCGATAAGCAGTAAATAAATAAGCATTGATTAACAGGAATCAGGATACTGCCTTTGGGCCGGTTCACACAGAACACATGTTTGCATTTAAAAATATGATATGCGAGTAGTGGAATGGGGGAAAAAAGATGAATTTTTTAAAACATATTTTGTCACTCGCTCTCAGCATAGAGGGATGTAGTGTTTTTTTTTTTATACAGTTTTTCAATTGTTCTGGTTATGGCTGAGTGCAGCAGCGGAGAGGCAGATATTTGTGTTTTGAAGCTCGTGTTGCTGTTGAATGTTTAAGTGGGGGTGCTCAGGAGCCATCGGACAGAGAACATGAGCGGTTTTGGAAACTTGGGTCAGGGCAGTGTGGGAATATTATACTCAGGATGCATTATACATCAGCCTGTGTTCCACACTCATTCATTTTCACCTGACACACAGACACACACACACACACACACGCACACACACACACACACACACACACAGAGGCTTCAATGCAATGGTTTTCATACTCGGACATATTTGCTGTAGCCTACCATAAACCTAACTTCCCACAACCCTGTTGACATTGGATTTAGATTGATTAGATTTGAAGCTAAATCTAAATAATTTCAAATACTGAGGACATAAGTTCTTCACAAGTTGGTTTTGGTCTCAAACATTCAGGTGTAGTGCGAAAAATTCATCCACACATACATATATTGCGTTTTCACACAGTTATAAAAACAAACTTTGTGCCAACTCTTGCACATTCAGCTCCCATCTCCCCATTTATGGCATTTTTACACCTTAAGGGTACTTTGGAAAACAGGTTTATGAACATACCAGAGTATTTGCATAGTCCTGAACTCCTAATCTTAAAACATGCGGAGTATTTTAAAGCGCACACATACACACGCGTGCATTACATACTGTGTGTGCATACAAACTCTGCCCTACTGAGCTGTGACAGAAATGTTGTGCCAACATGACTATCATGTTACGGTGAGTGTCCCAACCTGTGTTCCTCTGTCTGTCTTCTTATGTATTTCCAGGCAATAGTTCTGTGGTAACAGCAGCTGAGTTTAATAGTGAATTGACTGGAGCTAATGAACCATAGGCCTGGAACGTATAATGCATTTACATGAATGCACAGGTACAGAAATGTGCAAACATTTTTATCAATTCAAGCTTAATTTATTCATTGTAGTGATGCACCGGAATTATTTTTTTACTGAAACAAATTTAAGTTAAAACCAAAATTTCAGTTTTCATTTAGTCAAAAACCCAAACTAAAAATAAAGTTTATTTAATAATCAATTAATGAATCCAAATGTATTTAATAATTAACATTCAAATAAAAAACTGAGTTGTATATAAACACTTAAGTTGCATATAAGGCAGTTTTTATATTCACTTCTAAACGAATTTGAGTAGAAACATAATTCTATAATTATTGAAATGTAAAAATTTAAATGGTGGCAAAAAAGACGTGCTGTTTGAATTTTGTTATAAAATTGACAGAATTTGAAAGCTCAGACTTTGTTTCATGTTAAAAGTAACAAAGCACAAAGCTTATTGGCAGGAGCACTACAAATAATGTTTAGTGAAGATCTTGGTTCATCAAAATGAAGATCGATTAAAACCAATGAGTTGATATTGTCAACCAGCCCTATCAGTCTTTGTGTTCATGAAATAGACAGTGACACAGTCAATGCAATACAAGTATGCACTGCATTTTTAGAGTTGATCTATAGTGAACATTAGCATAAACTGTTTACTTTTACCATATATATATGTATACATAGACGGCTGTTTCTATGGGCCGCTGTACGTAAGCTGATCCATGAACACTCAAGAGCAATGGACTGTGCGTCTGCAACTGTAGTTATACGTGATATATGTAGTTATTCATGTATGAATATCTATATCTGCAAAAGACTTACACTAACTATTTTGCTAAACTAACACAATACAACAGGACAAAGGCGTTAGCTAACACGACATAAAGTTACCATATTTTAAAAACCTGTTATAAACACCAACACATTTCTTCAGGAATTTAAATCTCGGCATTTTTTTGGCATCTTGGAAAAGCCATTGATTTTTACTGTGAGTGGCGAAATGTTGAAATGTTGACCGTTCCAAGATGGCGGACATGACGAGTCTGACGACGCGTCTGAAGCGGTCGAATGTGGCATCTACCGATACAAATCTTTGACTTTTACTGGGCGTTTTCTCTTTCAGGGTGACTGCTGTCAGGACAGAGCTAAAATATAGTCAATAATGCAGGAGCGCACACGGTGTTTAATCACACACACATTTAGTAGGTAACTCTATCGCCCCCTTGAGTTTGGAGGTCTGTTACTGCAACAGTAACACAAAGACAAACATTATGTATATAATAGGAACACACACTTGCAATGCGTACTGTTGTCTTTTGCCTAAATCTTGCTCCCAACACTTGATTCCCAACACGCATTTCCATAGCAATCCAAACATTTCAAATGCATCTTACCATGTGTTACTATAATCAGACAGTCGATCATCGCTTAAGCAAATCAGTTTCACGCATAGCATCCAGTTACCAAACATGGGCGTGCAAATTAAAGGATACTTATTTGTGTACTGTATGTCCGTACAAAACTAAAATGGCATCTCAATTCAGTAAACAATGAACACAACAAATGAGCCACTTGGAGAAACAAAGACTTGCTCTGCTAACTATTAAATGAACGTCATTACGCCTAAACTACCACTGAATCCCTTATTGGGTTTAATTAACATTTCAAATCCTGGCCAAGTTTTAGTACAGCTATGTAAAAGCAATAAAAATAACCTTTATTTTTAATGCCGAATATCACGCGGGGCATGCGTTTGCCCTCTCGGACGGGAGCTTTCTGAGGTTCTTGCTCCATTGGCGGCTGACCGGGGGCCTCTTGAGTTACTTTCCCAGGAGTGTCAGGTTTTCAGATCGGCTCCCCACTCCCATACCCCACAGCTCTCTCTGAACCTCCAAACCCACACACACACACACTGAGAAAGCTTTCATCTCCAGGATCTGAGGAGATATAGACGGGATCACGGAGGTAAGGGCCGTGACATGAGAATAGACACAGGAATGATGTTTTCTCAGGCAGTTTATTAAAGGAATATTCTGTGTTAAATACTCAAGCTGTCATCTGCGACCAACTGACAATTTCCACAGACAATAATGTCATTGCGTGTTTGGTAAAAATGAAAGTGTACACTAATTTGGTTTTAATGGAAACTTTAAGCATCATGTCTAACAATGATACATTTAAGTTGTTTCCATTGTCGCAATTCGTTTCACACTTTATGATTTTCTGCTGCCAACAATGGCCTAGTGATTCATGTGCATGTAACTCAAGCATCACAATATATCTTTTGAAGGCCACTTTAGCACAGCCTGTCCATACTTTAATGCATAATCACCAGAAGTTCATCCATGTAGAAAAGTAGACCCAATTCTGATAACTTCACAGTTCAAATAAGACACAAAATATAATCTTATTTCTGCTGTTAAATCGTCTGAAATACATTTACAAAGTGAGGAAAAGGTCCACATGATTCACTGAGGTAATTTAGTAATTAAAAAAATTAATAAATAAAATTATATATATAAAATGATTGCTTTTAAGCAGATTTTCTGCTGGGTTGTTGTTATTATGAACTAAAACTATTAAACTTTTTTTTTTTATTGATATAAAATAAAACAAAAAAATAGATGAAAAACTTAAACAAAAACTTGAACTGAAATATAAGTTGAAGTACTGAAATCACACACACACACAAAAATTAAAAATATAATATGACAAAATTATGGCAAAATTACTAAAACTTAAACAAAAATTAAAGTGAAAACTGAAAATTAAAAAAATTAAGGCTAATTTAAAATATTAATAAATACCATAAAAGTATATAAATTATACTTAAATAGGAAATATATTTTTCAGACACTCTTGTTTAATACAAAACAACAAAATTTCCTTAACTATTACTACAGAGTACTATCTTGATGAGTTATAGTGCATTTGTTTTCTTGCATATGAAGTATGTGAGATATTTTCACGAGGCTGGTTTAACAGCTGTGGTCGCTGGTTACTGCACATTTTAAAACCAAATGAAAATCAAGAGTCATTATTACTACCGCGTCATTTTATTTACTGGCTACTGGTTAACCTGCATTTTCGTATAGCTAAATAAGTGTCTGAGTAATCTAAGCTTAATTTAACCCATAATGCTCCTTTAAATGAGATTTAAATGCCATGTTAGCTGCAAGTCATCAAAGTGCAGTATAGTGAAGTGGGGACACAATATCTCCACAGATAATGAACACACAACCTGAAGGTTTTGCAGATATCTGTAGAGGCCCATTACTCAGCTGTGAGTGTGTGTGAGGAGTTATGCTAGTCAACACACTCCTAAGGCTGATGATAGACTATATAGCAGTCAGGGCTTGTTTTCCATCTCTTTGGAGTGTCAGATGCTCTGACAGGTCTTATCTGCAGGTTTTAGTCAGGTTTTAGACACACACCACAACCCGTTCACACACAAAACCGCTGCCATGGATGAAGTAGCCATCGCTTACAACACATCAAACGATGACCACTTTCACTTTTATGAACCATATCAAATCAAACTCTTCAAGAATCCAACTTTTCACGAGAAAATCCCTCTCTTTTTGAACTCGTCCCAGCCCTGAGGAAGTTTTATAGCACACTTCACCCCTCCTCTACTGTCAGATGAGCATAGCAAACAAAAGTGGGCATTGAAATGATCAGAGCTAAAAAAGAAACATCACTCCCTCGCGCTCCAGAATAGCTGCGCAGCTACATGGCAATTACGTAGCCTAACATCAACAGCTCTCGGCGGGGGGGCGAGGAGTTTGACCCCGGACAAGCAGATGTCACTCGTTCCGCACTTCTTGTTTTGCTGGCTGGCGTTATTTTCAGAGCAGCACACTCGCTCGCAAATACACAAACCGGCTCTTTTTCTAGGCTCCCAGATTTACATCGACAGCTTGCCTTCTATTGTTCTCCATTTCCCATTCTGCAGGCCACATCGCTGGCCAACAGAAAGTGTGTGTGTGTGTGTGTGTGTGTGGCTCACACTCGGCCATAGCACAACCCATGCAGCTGGCGTTCTTGGACCGGACTTGTTCATGAAGGTCAAGTGGTATAGGATCAGCAGAACTGACTGACAATCCAACATAATCCACCTTTACTAAAACCAGGCTAAAGCCTGTTCACACCAGTGCTCTTACAGATAAAGGTCCCAAAAGGGGTTTTTGCAGTGATGCCATAGAAGAACCATCTTTGGTTTCCTAAAGAAACTTTCTTCTTAGTGTGGAGAAAATCTGAAGAATGTATAGAACACCTTCTGTGGAATGGAAAGCTTCCATGGATGTTAAAGGTTCTTCATGGAACCATCAGTGCCACTACAGATTTCTAATCATTTTAAACCATTTTGATTAATTTCACTGACAGTAGCAAAGAAACACATTTTACTTAATTTGGACAGAACACATCTTTCAATAAACCAGTGGCTCAAATTATTACTAGTACATTTAAACTTGGAGGAATTAATGGCATTTGCACATAATATTGATTCCTTCAAACAAACTTGGTCTCCTTTTTTCAATACCTGAATAGGAGAACCGATTCCTCTTTGTCTGTCATAAATCATGAAAAAATTGTGAGGAACATTTTGTGTGCTTTTATATAACTTTTGTAGTTTATATCCTGTTAGCTTATGTCGATTACTTTTATTATCAAAATGTGTAGCCTTTTTTTCTCTTTCTTCTCTCTTTCAGTGTATATGTGTGTGAATGCTATCAGTTAAGCTTTTATTTTCTCTATCCTTATTTACATTTAATTCACATTAAGTTATCATATGTTCTATTTCCTTTTCTACACTTCCATTGTTACCATTACTGTTATCATAGCTATTTTGTTTTTTCTTTTTATTTCCTCTTTTCAAATCTTTTACTATTAATTTGCATTCATTCATTTATTAATTAATTTATTATTATTTTTTCCTTTGCTCTTTCTCTTTTCTCTCTATCCGTTCCTCACACTCTCTCTCTCTCTCTCCTCCTCTCTCTGTCTCCCTTTCTTCTCCTAATATCTTTTGGCTTGGGAAAGATCTGTACAAGGAATCACCACTATTTGTGAGCACCCTGTACTGTAGTAGTGTCTGTGAATTAAGCAGAGTCTGTGACTAGGTCATGCACCAGTGCCCTAGAAGGGGCCTCTCTAAGACCTACGATTCTAAGGAAATGGGTTCACGTCTTATCTTGCTGTTTTCTCCCATCATCAGTCTGAAATAACACAATCTCCCTCAATCTCACTTTCCCCCCTCCACCTCCTGTTCCCTCTCCTCACTTTCCTGTCTATCGTTCATTTTCTTTCTCTCCCCATTAAAGATCTTTTGTTTTCTAACATAGTAGAGTCCACACCTCGTCTATCATTATAGTGACACAGAGAAAAATGATATCGTTGGAATGACTTTAAGATGTTTTTTTTCCCCCAGCTGATGAGAGATTAAAACATGTACAGCCAATCAGATTCTACCTATCTTTGTAAGAGCTTGTGCATGAAGCAGCTAGACAACATAATAAACAGAACGTCATCGTGCATTAATGTAGATGCTTATAGCAATTGTTCTTGGTGTGAACAGACTTTAAAGTCGCGTGAACTTCACCCTATCTATTTTTCGGAATGCATGTTATTTATCTCATTGTGAACAGTTCCTCCATGTATATGTTCAGTGAGTGTTTTACTCATTTAAATTCTTTGACTCAGTCTTGTGGTGAAATGAAATCGGACTTCTCCAATCATTTAAGAGCCATTTACAGGACACTGTTTTCAACTAAAAACTGAAAGCTTTTTATGTGTTTTGGCTGGTCATTTACATGACAATGGTGTTTTGGGGTCCTGAAAACACAAACTTTTGAAAATGGGTTTTCAAGTGCAAATTTTTGAAAATGATACCATTATCGTCTCCATGTAAACAACGGAAATGCGAATTTGGGGAAACGGTGATGTCCCAATCCACATTTTCCTGACATTCTGCCACTGTATAAGTCTAGGGTGACTTGTAGAAATCTCCCTCATTGTGCGTCCAATCAAAATTGCTCGATACTTGCGCGATCTTGATTGTTTGTATTCACTGCTCTGTAGAAGAATGCTTATGTGTAGTGTTTCTATCGCCAACTACTGGCCTGGCGTGAATAATACAGCGTTTTTAGTAGTTTTTGCGGATCTGTGTGAATGAGGATCGTTTTGACAGCGTTGTCGTCTGTATGCAAAACTATTTAAGAATGCAAAGAAAAACTTTACAGTTTTTTAGTACATTGTTGTTGTCTAAACGTATCGTTAGTCTACTTAAACCACACCCCCCTGGCCTTATTACAATCGACTGCCATCAACAACCAATGGATAGAACCAAGTGCCACTCTACATTTTTTCTATTCAATTTTTTCACTTGTGTCACAGTTCGGAAGAAAATATCTTTCACTACATCCCTTTCATTGCAACTTTAATACTAATTATACTTGGTGTCAACTGCAAATACCTTGCAGAAACAATGCATTGGTGGTGGATCAGTAAGCTATTTAGTTCATGTAGAACAAAGTAAACTATTATATTCTCTTGTGAAATTACATTTATTAAACATTCTTAATTCTTACAACATATGTCAGAATTGTTTTATGTTTGATTTTCTATTGCTGTCTGTTTCTATGTGTGCATTTGGCATCAGTTCATGTATTCTCTCAGAAATCAAACCTACAGTTTGACCTTGTTGATGCAAACTACAGACTAACTCCTGAATGTGAAAATACTGTGCAATGTGACACAACCACAGCCAATCAGAACAGATTTGATGTTTATATGTAGTGGAATTTTGGACCAATTAGATCCTACTGTGGGCGGGGCTACCTAGCATGACTCATCAGAAATCGAAAATATAGAAGATATACTTAGAAATGATCCTGTCACTCATCACTTCCTGTGGTTGTGAATGATTTCTAAAGAAACTAAGATTTATGTAGAAGGAAACGAACTCTTATCTCAATGTGCCTGATGACATGGTGCTGTTTCTACTGAAAAATGTAATTCAAAAAGATTTTATGACAATGTTACAATAATGTTACTGCTGCAATATAGTATTGCAATAACGTTATTCTTTGATTATGTGTGATTACATCTCTATCATGAAATCACCTTTGATGGCACCTGTAAGCATTATTTGTATCCACAGAGGTTTTGAAGTTAATCAGCATCTGACTATAACAACACACAGCCACTCGCTCTCTCTCTCTCACACATACACACACACACACACACACGGCTTGTCTTACAGTCAGCATGTGTTGAGAGAGGCATTTTAAACTGGTTGTGCTGGTCAGACAGGTCGGGGTGTGAGAGGGCTGGAAGTGGGAGTGTGTTATACACTGGAACTTGTGTTTTTATTTTTATTTTTTCTGTCCGACTGGTGGTAGTAATGGAAATAAATGTCTCATAGTCACTTCTGTGACCATATACCTCGCTGAAGTTTAAAAATAGTGTCTCATTTAGCTTTTATGCACCGAAAATGATGCCAATTATTTAAGGAGAGACTTAGTAACCACTCATAGCAACTGCCTAGCAGAGGTATGAAGCACTTTAAACACCTTAGCAACTGCATGACAACAGCCCGGCATCGCAGTGGCATGTTTTGCAAAGGCAAACACATATTATTTTAAGTTCTACACAGAACTTTAGCAAGGAGTTTTATGAAATCTTGGTTTAAAACAACCCCAAAGCAATATACTGAACTGAAGAATTTATAATGTAACATCAAGAAGGTTTTAATCTTCAAAGTTCAACTCAAGAACCCTGTACAGCAAAATAATGGCTCTTGGTAAGCAGAGGGATTTTGTGATCTGAACTGAACCACTGAAGAGCCTTTTTAAAGGGGTCATATGATGCTGCTAAAAAGAACATTATTTTGTGTATTTGGTGTAATGAAATGTGTTTATGCGGTTTAAGGTTCAAAAAACATTATTGTTTCTCCTCTATGCCCCGCCTTTCTGAAACACGTCGATTTACTACTTTGTTCTTCCAAAAGAGGACACGACTAGAAATCAGTGGTTAAGTTGTATTTACAACACTGTTCCAGAACAGTTCAACCCAAATATTCAGATGTGTGCAGCACATTTTATGGAGGACTGTTTCCTGATCCTGGTAGAGTAGACTACAGTGCCGGCTGTTCTGACTCACAGACTGTAAGTACGTTTTCATATTTAAAGAATTTGCCACTGATGATTCAAACGCGAGTTTTGAGCAGTGTAGAGTAGTTTTTTTTTTTGTTGTCATTTCTCCGATCACAAATGCAGACATGGTTTTATGTTTGCGCGATGCAACGCAACGAGTAAAAAGACAGTATAAGTCATTATAATCCATAATTATGTCCCCATTGGATGCAACAAATGCCTCGTTTATAATGGGTTTACATTTTTTTTTGTCTCTTCGCTCCGGCCGGACAGGGCATCACAGTATGGTAAGGGGTGTAACATTTCCGTCACACGCTTGAGGTATTCGGCCAATCACAATACACTGGATAGCTGGCCAATCAGAGCACACCTCGCTTTTCAGACCGATGAGCTTTGTAAAAATCGACGCGTTTCAAAAAGGCGGGGCATAGAGGAGAAACAATAATGTACAGTATGTGGCAAATAATGTGCTTTTTGAATCTTACACCGCATAAACACATTGCATTACACCAAATAATGTTATTTTTAGCAGCATCATATGACCCCTTTAAGTCTCTTCTGCTCATCAAGGCTGCATTTGTTTGATTAAAAATACAGTAAGAACAGCTAAATTTTGAAATATTACAATAAAAAAAAAACTGTTTTCTATTTGAATATATTTTAATAGGTTATTTATTTATGTGATGGTAAAGCTGAATTTTCAGCATCATTACTCCAGTCTTCAGTGTCACATGATCCTTCAGAAATCATTCTAATATACTGATTTGCTGATAATTTATTTTCAATGTTGAAAACAGCTGTGCTGCTTATTTTTTTGTGGAAGCTGTTATGTAATTTTTTTAAGTTTCTTTGATGAAAAAAGAAACAAACAAAAAACAAACAAACAAAAAAAACCTTTTGTAACATAAATTTTGATCATTTTAATGCATGCTTGATGAATAAAAGTAAAAAAAAAAAAAAAAAATCCAAAATGTAGAACTTTAACATATAGACTAATTTTAAACGTTACAAATGTAATCAAAATCTGTCCATAGAACAC
>NW_015547816.1:266621-273634 GCF_001515605.1 Sinocyclocheilus anshuiensis | reverse complement strand
ATGAAAAAAAATATAAAAAAAAAAAAAAAAATTTAAGCTTGCTGACCTCATACTTTTGAATGATAGTGTATTTTGAAACTCAAGTGTTTGTTCATGAAGATTAAATTAAAAAAAGTAATTTCTCCCATTCAACAACCAGTTTAGTTCGCAGTTGGTCTCACACGCTTCTATTCACCAACTCACAATTCCCTTAGAAGCAGATTCATACTTACACATATTTTCCTGCAGACACTCAGTCTCACAGCTTTGAAGGAAGATGTCCTGTCACACACACGCACACGCACGCCTGTGTGCATTCCACTGCACATCTGCTTGTCTGTCACTTTTATTAGTGTATTTGTTGGCCTGTTTCTATTGAGTTGGCTCAGAGCTACAAACACACACATGCTTGCCTCAGTACACACACATTTATTCATGAATTATTTATGTTACATTTATTTATTGTACTATAAATTACCGTAACAGGTATTATAGATGTATTTGGTAATGAATGATTACCATACTTCATATTTATATAGTGCTTCAAAGAGTACCACGATAGTAGTATAAGACTTTTTTTCAAGAATATTCATATCCGTAGCTCTCCAAAGGTCGGAAAACACCATATTGCTCAATTCTGTCTCATTTTTCTCTGGGAGTTTGAGTTCCTTTCCTGAAGCTGTCAAGCCTGGACCAACAGGTCATTTCTGGAAATGCCATGCAATGCTGAAAGCTGGAATAATCCGGGGCGGAATATAGTACATGTTGTGTTATCAGGAAGGGAATGCTGAGGAAAAAGAAATGTGGGAGTCGTGTTATTTCCTGGAATACAGTGGAGCGCTGCGGATCGTGTATACATCTGGGTGGGAATATGCTGGATGTTGAGAGCTCAGGGAAGCAAGAACCCAAAACACGTTTGGCATCCAGGGCTGCGGTGCCAGGATGTTCCTCCTCTCCATTTCAAGATCCTAAAATGGGGCTGAGGAGATCCTGGACTGTGTCAGAACGTGTCAGGACATCCTTTGATGTGTAAACAACTCCAGCGGGTCACTTCTGGCCATTCTCTTGCCGCTCCCATGCAGATTTAATCTTATTCTTCAAATGCCACATCATGTTGCCTCTTTTGATAATATTACTTATGCTCGTATGCTCACCAAGGCTGCATTTTTTATTAAAAAAAATACAGTAAAAACAGTAATATGACAATATTATTATTAGGGCTGTCAATTGATTACAATTTTTTATCTAATTAATCACATCCTTTTTCTGTGATTAATCGTGATTAATCGCACACTTCATGTTAAATTAAGCATAGACCATTTATCTTGTCTCAAATGTTTATTTTGTCTTCATTTGCTATATCCAGCAAAGTAAACCAAAAGATTGAAGGGTGATTCTCAAAAATCTGTATTTTCTGCAAGCTTTTTTCAAGATAAATTTAGATGTCTTTCCAAAAAAGGACACTTAGAAACTCCAAAAGGACACCAAAGAACCAAATGATATAAGGAGCCCATATAAGCACATATGAAAGAAAAAGAAATCTAATTTTATAGTATGTACAGTGCAACAGCAAAGAGCTTTTTTACATTTTAGAGAAGTCAAGTTGCGATACCGAACATGACCACATGGAGATGGCAAAAAAAGCCTAAACCAACCGCCTGCTGACTGCATATATCTACTACAGTACATCCGTTCAGTCTGTACTTCACACAGCGCGTGTGACATGTGAGGGCTCGCGCTATTCAGAGACAATCACAGAATATGACAGAGCTCGTGTTTTAAAGCGAAACACTGGAATGAATAATTCACTGAAAACACAACGCGAATCTCTGTTCTCTCTGCAATCTCTGATGTAATCAGCCTGGTTTCCTTTATATTAGCGCTGTTTTGGACGGATTATTTGAATGCATTCGCTTACTGGATCATTGGACTGAAAACTTTCCCGGAGTTTAGCGGCTTAAAATGATCTGATCGCAAGCAGAGAAGCAAAATTGGGTTAAAGGGTTAGAATAGAAATTGTGCTTCAGTAATTTTGCGTTAATTGCATTAAATTATTTTAACGCGTTAAGGATTGTAAAATTAATCGCATGCGTTAACGCGTTAACGATGACAGCCCTAATTATTATATTAGAAATATATTTAAAATAAATGTTGTATATAATGTTAATACTATGTGTATAATGAAGAAGTCTAATAAGAAGTCTCTCATGCTCACCAATGCCGCATTATTTTAATTAATAACACAGTGATAAAAACTGAATATTGTGAAATATTATTACAATGTAAACAGTTTTCTATTGAAAATAACCCTTAATACTTTAAAACCTGATTTATTCCAGTGATGCAAAGCATCATTACTCCAGTCTTCAGTGTCACATAATCCTTCAGAAATCATTCTAATATGCTGATTTGCTGCTCTAGAAACATTTCTGATTATTAGGCCTCTTTTGATTCTCATTTCTTATTCTGTTTCTCCGTTTCTTCCTCTTGCATAACACACCAGCTCAGAGGTACATATTGTTCTTCACCGGTTGAAGTCATTCATGAGTCATTTTCGCCGCTGCTGATTGGTCTGCTGTAGAAAGCCTTTTTGTTCGGTGACTTTTGTGTCAGAAAAACGTCACAATTCACAGGAATACAATAGTAAGTGTGCTTTGGGGCATCAAAAGGGCATGAGTCACAATTTCTGAAGCACTAGATCTTGTGAGTGCTGGAAACACAGCTATTTTTGGGAGTCTTTGTTGGAAATAAGTGCGAAAAAGTTGGGAAATACTGAAAACTCAATGGCTGAAGTGCTCTTTTAACTCCTCGGATGAGAAATCTGTCAAGCGCTCTGGTTTTACCTGGGCAGCGAGCCAGCATGATCCCAGATATGCACCGACATACTTGCACACGGCGGCTTTGTGATTTTCCTGTCTACTCTGTGTGAGGGTGAGGCAGTCCGTCCCATTGAGTCACTGCTTCCATGCAAATATTCTTAAAGCAGCATGCAAAAGTTATGGAAATCAGGCCGACTTTATATCACTGCGGAATGTGCTGTAAGGGAAACGCTGCTGGAGCATGTGCTGGCGCTGATACACACATCTCTCCCTCTCTCTCCATTCTGTATATTCACCTGCTTTCTTCTACTTTCTCCACCAATGGAAATGACTTGGCCTTTAAGCAGCATGAATTATTCAATCAAAATAATGTAGGGTGACCGGGGCTAGTCGTCACATGGGGAAGATATCACAATCTCAGTAACTATAATGGTATTTTGATAAATGTATTAATATTTTTTGCATTGTGGGACATTATTTTTATGATCATTTACAATGTGAACCCCAAATTTCTATTCTATTATTTATTCTATTATATGTGTATCTGTAGTACATCATTATGCTTTGCATTGATGACACAAAAGCATAAATACAAATAAAATGTAGTGAGAATTACATTAAATCGCAAGACACTTATATAAAAAAGTATACAAAACTAAAAAATAAAATGTTTTTTAGTTTTGTAGAAATACATAAATAAATAAAAATTTTTATAAAATAAAAATAATGTCACAATGCAAATAATGACAAGAAAGTGACAGTAAAGACATTTATAATATTACAAAAATTCTATTTCAGATAAATGCTGTTTTTTTTAAAGAATCATGAATAAAAGTATCACGATTTCCACAAAATATGTGTCAGCTCAACTGTTTTCAGTATTGATAATAATCAGAAATGTTTCTTGAGCAGCAAATAAGTATATCAGAATGATTTCTGGAGGATCATGTGACACTGAAGACTGGAGTAATGATGCTGAAAATTCAGCTTTGCATCACAGCAATAAATTAAATTTAAAATATATTTAAACCGAAAACAGTTATTTTAAATTGTAATAATATTTCACAATGTTTTTACTGTATTTTCGAATTATTATTTTTGAATGGCAGTGTAGTTTCATATTTTTGATTCTCCTATTTCTGAAGGTCTTACCTCATGTTAATCACTTGTAAATCATTCTAATAATAAATGTCCTTGTGTCTCTGTCCATCCAGAAGACTCTGTGTCGTCTCCCACGGGCCCCGCCCCCATGGACCTGCGTGTAGGTGAGCGTCTGGTGCGTCCGGGTTCGGACACGGCCTTCCTGTCCCCTCTGCACCCCCCTCTGCTGATCGGCCCCTTCAATCCACAGCACTGTTCCCAGTACAGCCACCAGCAGCTGCAGCGCATACAGGTACATGTGACACACATCATTCTGAAATATCACACTGATCTCATTAGGGCTGGACGATATGGCCAAAATTGATATCACGATATAGAGTGATAGAACTAGCGGTTTCTCCAGTAATGGCTGTAATCAAAGCAGCTCCGCTCACGAACGCTACTTTATCAGATCAAATGAAAATGCCATCGAAACTTTTCTGAAGACAGTCGGTTCCCTTCAGAGATACATTCATATAAAACACCCGCGCCGTGTTATGATTTTGAAACGTGCAGTGCTCATGTTTATTCAGCGAAGTCAAACGGCACAAATAAATCAATGTATGGGAAACTGGTAATGTATATCAAAATATCATAAATGTGTTTAAAAATCATATCACCGTTATTGAAAAAGATTATATCGCGATACATATTGATATTGAATTATTGTCCAGCCCTAGATCTCATACCTGTCATACCACTGCAATACAAAATGACGATCAGTCTGTGCAAGGAACTGAACATTATTTACAACATTAATACCTGTAATCCAGAGCCTCCTGCAAACGGGGAAGTCCGATTCTTTTCTGCTAACTGGTTACACCTGTATACAGTGGTGCATTAAATGTATCAAAAGCGACAGTAAAGACATTTATAATGTTACAAAAAAATGCAGTTTCATATAAATGCATGTCAAAAAAATTCTTAACGACCCCAAACTTTTGAACAGTAGTGTATGCAAGTACTGTCGAAGATGTTTATGTCTTTTTTATATGCATATGACAGTTAAAACAGAATGCAATGCTTTGTAAATGATGTCAATGATGTCTTGCACCTTTTCAGAAAACAGAAAATGATGAATGTCTATATAAATCATACCTGACATTATTTGTATGTAAATAGACATTTCATGAACAAATAGATTAACTACCCAAATTTGTTGCATGAGACCCAATATGCGTGTGTATTTACTTAATGCACTTAATGTACATGATAAGCCGATTATGACTGACGACTCCTCTTTTTGTAGCCTTATAATATGGAGCAGCATCTACGAGACCAGGAACTAGCGAAACTACAGCTACAGCAACTTAAAAACAAGGACAAGAGTCAACAGAGTGAGTGACACAATAACCCTTAAATAACTGCTGTTCAGAGACTTACTATGTACTTACTTAACAAATATGGAGTGAATGTCTAAAAGAATGTCAACGCCTAGTCACCAAACATATTATGCTAGATTAGTGTTACTTTGATTAGCGTGACAGAAATGGGATTCTGGTTTTCCCATTTTTTTTTTTTTGCCATTTCATGAATGAGATAACTTTCAAATGAAGCACTTGGATGATTGATCACTCAAATGTCACTAATATGCAACTTTAGCCCCAAGAAAGAGATTTGTCATTTTAGTTTGTCACACTTTTTCAACTAAGAAGAGTACAACCGGTGTAGTGCACAAGTAGGTTGTGTTGTGGAGGTTGAGAAAATGAAATGTGCTAAAGCGACTGAGATAAAGGGTTTTAAATTGTGCCAGTGCCCTCTTTAATAGTAGTTCAACTGAAACAGGGCCACGGCTGCCTCAGGAAATACAGTATCTCACAGAAGTGAGTACACCCCTCACATTTTTACAAATATTTTATTATATCTTTTCATGTGACAACACTGAAGAAATGACACTTTGCTACAATGTAAAGTAGTGAGTGTACAGCTTGTATAACAGTGTAAATTTGCTGTCCCCTCAAAATAACTCAACACACAGCCATTAATGTCTAAACCGCTTTTTGAGGGGACAGCAAATTTACAGTGTTATACAAGCTGTACACTCACTACTTTACATTGTAGCAAAGTGTCATTTCTTCAGTGTTGTCACATGAAAAGATATAATAAAATATTTACAAAAATGTGAGGGGTGTACTCACTTCTGTGAGATACTGTAGCTCTGAGAGTAAAAACAAAACTTTGTGGTTGAAAACATATGGGAGGAGTCTACACTGAACATGGGAACCCTGTTGTTCTATAAATGGTATTTACTGTCTCACAGACGCTAGTGGCCTGCCAGTTACAGCAATTACAGATCGTGCCATACTTTTTGTAGACATGCGTGAATGGATGGATGGTAATACCATAGTACTTTGATGTAGCTCATGGCACTGAATAACAGTTATCTACATGTATTCACCTGTTACTCCAAGTTACTTAAAGATTACCATGAAATCTCTATGATATATAACAAAAAAAAAACCCTTGGTGCCATGTCCAAAACATAGATAGATAGATAGATAGATAGATGGATAGATAGATAGATAGATAGATAGATAGATACTTTTACAATTAATTAATTTTACAATTACCAGACAATCATATAGGCCTATCTAAAAATATGAATTGACGGTTTTTACCGGACCAGGGTATCTGCAGGATATTTAAGCTCATATTTAAGACTTTTTAAGACCTGCACAAATAAAATAAAAATGACTGTAAAAAGCATGATTTAGAGTTCAGATACAGGTTTTCACAAAAACAAAATCTCATACAACAGCATTTCAGCCTTTAGACCATTTTTATGAAAAGTCAAGCATATAAATTGTCAATTTAAAACGTATGAATATTACTGTATTAATTGTTTAGATTTTTAGAAGGCACATTAACTTCTTTCTCATTTACAACTCCATGTGTTTGCTGCTAAATTGATTTGACCATAACCAGCAAGAAAGGCTTATTGGAAATGCAAATTCATTCTCTGCCACGAGGTGGTGCTTTAGGAGCGCTGAAATATTGCAGTTTCCTCGGTAACGGCTGTACACAAAGCAGCTCCGCGCTCATAAACGCTGCTTTATCAGGAATTATAGGTCAAAT
>NW_015547816.1:255422-265740 GCF_001515605.1 Sinocyclocheilus anshuiensis | reverse complement strand
AAATAGACGTATGAGTGCTGCCAGCATTGCTGCAGAGGTTGAAGGGGTGGGGGGTCAGCCTGTCAGTGCTCAGACCATACGCTGCACACTGCATCAAATTGGTCTGCATGGCTGTCAGGTGAGGAGTACAAAGACAAGTGCGTCTTGCCTACAGTCAAGCCTGGTGGTGGGAGTGTCATGGTCTGGGGCTGCATGAGTGCTGCCGGCACTGGTGAGCTACAGTTCATTGAGGGAACCATGAATGCCAACATGTACTGTGACATACTGAAGCAGAGCATGATCCCCTCCCTTCGGAGACTGGGCCGCAGGGCAGTATTCCAACATGATAACGACCCCAAACACACCTCCAAGACGACCACTGCCTTGCTAAAGAAGCTGAGGGTAAAGGTGATGGATTGGCCAAGCATGGGCATCCTCAAACGGAAAGTGGAGGAGCGCAAGGTCTCTAACATCCACCAGCTCCGTGATGTCGTCATGGAGGAGTGGAAGAGGACTCCAGTGGCAACCTGTGAAGCTCTGGTGAACTCCATGCCCAAGAGGGCTAAGGCAGTGCTGGAAAATAATGGTGGGCGCACAAAATATTGACACTTTGGGCCCAATTTGGACATTTTCACTTAGGGGTGTACTCACTTTTGTGGCCAGCGGTTTAGACATTAATGGCTGTGTGTTGAGTTATTTTGAGGGGACAGCAAATTTACAGTGTTATACAAGCTGTACACTCACTACTTTACATTGTAGCAAAGTGTCATTTCTTCAGTGTTGTCACATGAAAAGATATAATAAAATATTTACAAAAATGTGAGGGGTGTACTCACTTCTGTGAGATACTGTAGCTCTGAGAGTAAAAACAAAACTTTGTGGTTGAAAACATATGGGAGGAGTCTACACTGAACATGGGAACCCTGTTGTTCTATAAATGGTATTTACTGTCTCACAGACGCTAGTGGCCTGCCAGTTACAGCAATTACAGATCGTGCCATACTTTTTGTAGACATGCGTGAATGGATGGATGGTAATACCATAGTACTTTGATGTAGCTCATGGCACTGAATAACAGTTATCTACATGTATTCACCTGTTACTCCAAGTTACTTAAAGATTACCATGAAATCTCTATGATATATAACAAAAAAAAAACCCTTGGTGCCATGTCCAAAACATAGATAGATAGATAGATAGATAGATGGATAGATAGATAGATAGATAGATAGATAGATACTTTTACAATTAATTAATTTTACAATTACCAGACAATCATATAGGCCTATCTAAAAATATGAATTGACGGTTTTTACCGGACCAGGGTATCTGCAGGATATTTAAGCTCATATTTAAGACTTTTTAAGACCTGCACAAATAAAATAAAAATGACTGTAAAAAGCATGATTTAGAGTTCAGATACAGGTTTTCACAAAAACAAAAAGTTTTTTTTTTTAATTATTAACTTCACATTTCAGCCTTTAAACTTTTTTTTTAAAGAAAACTGAGGCAAAGGTATCAATTATTATATTCATTTAAACAATTATTATAGCCAATTAATTAAATAACATATGAATATATGCTACTATAATGCATTATCTTCTTGTCCACTAGTTCACATTTACAACTCTGCGTGTTTTCTGCTTAAAAACATGGGTTGATTTTCACATTGGTCTGAACAAAAACAGCAGAAGGGCTGATTGAAAATGCAAATTCATTCTCTGCCAGCAGGAGGTGCTTTCGGATTTGCAAATTTTTTCGGTTTGCAAAACGCCGCACAGTTTTTGTACTGGAAATTTGTGGAAATTTGGAGCTCTTTGGCTCTGGAATCAGAAGAGTGTTGGCGACTTTTACACACCATGCGCCTCAGCACTCTGTGACCCGCTCTGTGACTTTACATGATCTTTCACTTCATAGCTGAGTTGCTTCTGATCCTAAACACTTCCACTTTCCAATACTTAGTTGACAGTAGAATATCTAGCAGGGATGAAATTTCACCAACTGACGTATTGCAATGGTAGCAATCCTCTCACAGTACCACACTTGAATTCACTAAGCTCTTCTGAACAACCTATTTTTGCACAAATGTCTGTAAATGCAGACTGCATAATTAAAGCTTGATTTTACAGTAAACACCAGTGGCAATGTGTCTGATTAAAACACATGAATTCAGTAATTAAGAGGTGTGTCCCAATACTTTTGTCCATATAGTATAGTATAGTATAGATAGATAGATGAGAGGAACAGATGAGAGGTATCAGGGGTTTTGCACTTTTGCCCTCTGCGTGTGTGTGCGTGTGTGTGTGTGTGTGTGTGTGTGTGTGTGTGTGTGTGTGTGTGTGTGTGTGTGTGTGTGTGTGTGCAGTAGAATTGCTCCATTGGGATCATGAGCGTCTCCAGTCACTCCAGAGCTGTGTCATGCTGCAGCTCTTGGTCACGCTGGCAAAACATTAATACCACTTTTGTTGTTGTTTATTTTTCATTGAATGAGGGCAGTAATTAGCCTTTTGAATCACGGTGCACTACAGGTGTTACACTACACGGTGTTACAGTTAAACACATCTGGAGTCTGAAACCAGCTACCACCAGCTTTGCTATAAGATAAACTGTGCGTTACGCAGATAATGATTTGTTGTAACACTCAGTGCTCTTCTAGTAAAAAAAAAAAGCCTAATCAAATGTATTATTATGATCATTGACTCTCTGAAACACAAGCATATACTGCAGTCAATCTTAATCAGAAGTGTGTAGGCGATCCTCAAGTGATAATTCACTGCAGCTAAAGTCTTTTATTACAGCTGATGCAATGATTGTTGTGAGAGAAAGCACCTGCAGAAGTAACCGAGTCAATATTGACCATATTGGTTAGAGCCACCATGACGTAGCCGCCACATAATGGCCGCTCTGGAAGGACAGGGAGGCACTGAGTCAACATGCAGTATCCTTCCCTCGACCTCAATGCAACCTCACTTCACAATAGAGCTGAACCACACTCACAGTGCAGGCCCTCAATGGAAACATCGCTGACATTTATCTGTGGGAGAAAAGTGACATTTTAAACCTTTTCTGGGTCAGCGACTAGAAATATCAGTTTCGCCTAAAAAAAAACCATTAAATTTAAATTAAATATAAATAAAATAAACTAAAAATGACATAACATAAAATAATATGAAATAAAGATTTTTCTTTATTAATATTAATAAAGAATTCTTTCAAATTTAATTAATTATTTTAAAATATTAAAGACTCATAAAGATTTTCACTTTACTTTAGATACCTAAAATTGCCTAGTCTAGGCCAAATAAACTAAATAAAAATAAATAAAATAAAATAGATACATAGATATATAAAATAATATGAAAAAAAATGAAATAATATATAAAAAATAATACAAACATAAAATAAAGAATAAAAAACAAAACAAAAAATAAATAAATACAATTTATGTTAATGAATAATTAAAATGAAATAAATGAATTAAAAAGAATTAGTATACCGGAGACTCCATTGACTTGTTGTATTGATTGAGGACTATACTGTCTAAACAATTCAAATTAAATTAAATTTTAATAATAACATTTAAAATAGATGTAAATAAATAAATGCCTGCCAAATGTCTAACAATATTTTTGTTTGCTTTTTGCTTTGCTTTTTGTTTTGTTTTGTTTTTTGTAGCTTTGTTTAAACCAATCAAGTGGCACATTGTCGTCTCATTGGCTGGTTGTGTTGATTGACAGGTGCTGTGGCCAGTGCGTTGGTGAAGCAGAAACTGGCGCAGGTGATCCTGAAGAAGCAGAAGGCGGTGCTGGAGAGGACCAACTCCAACCCTCTGAGCAGCCCGTCGGTAGCCTACCGGTTAGAAACAGCTCTCATTACCGCACACAGCTGTTTAAGTGCACACGCGCACAGACTCATGTGCTTTTCCTCAGATTTTAAAATAAAGGTCTTCTGTGTTCCCACAGCGAGCTGGTTCCAGATCCCAGCTCTTCTGTCCAGCCGCTCCTGTCCTCCACAAAAACAGCTCTCAGCGAAGGGCCCGACGAACCACCCCTGAGACGAGCGAGTATGTCACCGTCACACATGCATATAAACAACATCACATGACAGTTCATTCATCAAAGCGTGACATCACCAGATCACCTGAGAACGGGCGGCGCTGTGTGTTTGGGTGAGAGGCAGGGCCTGTCCTTCAGCAGGTGTGCTGTGTGGAAGCGTTCCAGTGCCACTGCCCCGTTCAGACAAACTCCCAGCGCCTCGCTCTTCCTCCAGGCAGCAGTCTGTTAACAAGGCCTTGCGTAACAGAGAACACTCCCCTGTCAGCCCCACAGCCAAAACACAGCGCCTCATTATGTCATAATAACTCTGACTGGACGTCCAGTTACTTGCATGAAGCCGCAGAGTTTAAAAGTCTTTGTTCTGCTTTTGTAGTGCTAATTGTCACTATAATTATTGCTCGTATTTTCATGGGTTAAGGATTTGCTTTAAAACTGTAAAAGTCTCTTCACACCAACATAAATGTGCAGCACAAAACCTCACAGTCGATTTGTCTGTTCAGACCAAAGCAGACAGACTGAATGAAAATGCAGATTCACTCTCTGACAGTAGGCGAAATAAAGAAATAAGGAAAGGAAGTTAATAGAATAATAAATTATTAATAAAAGAAACTGCAGACAGACTAAATGAAAATAAATAAAAAAAAAATGAATAAAATAAATATTAGTAAAATAAATGGTAGACAGACTGAATGAAAATGCAAATGTACTCTCTACACAGTACATTTGAAATCTGGAAAACAACACCATGAGAGTTCATTTCAACACTTTGAAAGTGTATATATGAGAACCACCCACAAAGTACTAGATTAAATAAAGAAGTTAATAAAATAATAAAAATAATATTTATTAATAAACTATACAGCAGACAGACTGACTGAAAATGCAGATTCACTCTCTGTCAGTAGGTGAAAATGAAATAAATAAAAATAATAAAATACAATTAATATTGTTAAAATTAAATGAAAATGCAGATTCACTCTGACAGTAGGTGAAAAAGAAATAAATAAAAATAATAAAATTAATATTGTTCAAATGAAATGAAAGTGCTGATTCTCTCTCTGACAGTAGGTGAAAAAGAAATATAAAATTAATATTGTTAAAATGAAATGAAAATGCAGATTCACTCTGACAGTAGGTGAAAAATAAATAAATAAAATTAATAAAATTAATATTGTTAAAATTAAATGAAAATGCAGATTCACTCTAGAAATAAAGAAATAAAAAGAATAAAATAAATAAAAATAATAAAAATTATATTGTTAAAATTAAATGAAAATGCAGATTCACTCTAGAAATAAATAAATAAAAAGAATAAAATGAATATTATTAAAATGAAATGAAAATGCAGATTCACTCTCTGACAGTAGCTGAAAAAGAAATAAATAAAAAATAATAAAATAATAAAATTAATATTGTTAAAATGAAGTGAAAATGCAGATTCACTCTCTGACAGTAGCTGAAAAAGAAATAAATAAAAAATAATAAAATAATAAAATTAATATTGTTAAAATGAAGTGAAAATGCAGATTCACTCTCTGACAGTAGCTGAAAAAGAAATAAATAAAAAATAATAAAATAATAAAATTAATATTGTTAAAATGAAGTGAAAATGCAGATTCACTCTCTGACAGTAGCTGAAAAAGAAATAAATAAAAAATAATAAAATAATAAAATTAATATTGTTAAAATGAAGTGAAAATGCAGATTCACTCTCTGACAGTAGCTGAAAAAGAAATAAATAAAAAATAATAAAATAATAAAATTAATATTGTTAAAATGAAGTGAAAATGCAGATTCACTCTCTGACAGTAGCTGAAAAAGAAATAAATAAAAAATAATAAAATAATAAAATTAATATTGTTAAAATGAAGTGAAAATGCAGATTCACTCTCTGACAGTAGCTGAAAAAGAAATAAATAAAAAATAATAAAATAATAAAATTAATATTGTTAAAATGAAGTGAAAATGCAGATTCACTCTCTGACAGTAGCTGAAAAAGAAATAAATAAAAAATAATAAAATAATAAAATTAATATTGTTAAAATGAAGTGAAAATGCAGATTCACTCTCTGACAGTAGCTGAAAAAGAAATAAATAAAAAATAATAAAATAATAAAATTAATATTGTTAAAATGAAGTGAAAATGCAGATTCACTCTCTGACAGTAGCTGAAAAAGAAATAAATAAAAAATAATAAAATAATAAAATTAATATTGTTAAAATGAAGTGAAAATGCAGATTCACTCTCTGACAGTAGCTGAAAAAGAAATAAATAAAAAATAATAAAATAATAAAATTAATATTGTTAAAATGAAGTGAAAATGCAGATTCACTCTCTGACAGTAGCTGAAAAAGAAATAAATAAAAAATAATAAAATAATAAAATTAATATTGTTAAAATGAAGTGAAAATGCAGATTCACTCTCTGACAGTAGCTGAAAAAGAAATAAATAAAAAATAATAAAATAATAAAATTAATATTGTTAAAATGAAGTGAAAATGCAGATTCACTCTCTGACAGTAGGTGGCACTTACAGAAAAAGCAGCACAAACAAAGGGAGTCACAGAAAAGAAAGGCAGTCAAACAGTAGTTACATGTTTTCAAACAGCAATTCAGATTTTTTATTTATGATACAACACCAAAACACAACAGTACTTCCTCTGTTATTCATTGTCACTTAGGGACCAGAATATGATTCTGACAATGGCAGTCAGCAATCACCAGAAAGAGTTCAATTGTAACTCTCTCAGTCAGTTTTCAGCGTAGAACGTGTTGCAGTAGAGCCAGTTTTCAAGTAGTCCTTGAGAGAGTTTCCAAATACTTGACCTGTCCACTTCATATCAGTTCAGTGCCGTCTGTCGGGATCACTTTGCGCTCGATGGTCAAACGAGGAAACGTTGAACATGATGCTGCGCAGAGCCATGTCATTTACTGGTAACGATGAGTAAGTACAGCTGGATTTAGTTTTCAGCACGTCCTCTGCCAGAACTAGTGTTTTTACAGTGACAAATACAATTACCAGGAAGTACAGCAGAGATTTCAGAACCTTACACACAGAGCTGCAACTGTGTGATCAAACAGAGAGGAAGTAGAAGCTGTGCTGTGCAAAACTACATCTAAATCAACTGTTTGGTGGGTTATATGAATAAGAAGTCGACTGGTTGGTCTTTAAAGGGATAGTTCACTCAAAAATGAAATTTCTGTCATTTACTCACCCTCGTCTTCTAAAGGAAACGATATTTTGATGAAATCTGGGAGATTTCTGTCAGTTGAAATCAAGACAATTGAAAGTCAATTCCACCTAAACCTAGACACTTCAAAAAGCTTGTAAAGACATTGTGAAAGTAATCCATATGAATCAAACAGGTTTAAGTATTCGGAAGAAACGTGATCACTGTATATGTTGAACAGATTTAATTTAGGCTTTTATTCACAAATAAACATTGATCAGAACATACAAAGCGTAATTGAACATTTTTTGGAAAAAAAACGAAAAAGGAGCCGTTTTCTCATTTTTCTACTTTCAATATTAAATCAAAAAACGAATGATCGAATGATACACGGATTTGTATTGTTTGTTTGTTTGTATTATTTAATTTTATAGCACCGTATAATTACTATGTTCCTTGTCCAAGGTGCTTTACAATTAAAAAATAAAACTAAATACCAGCAAAAATAAATAAATAAATCGTTTTATTGCACAAATGAGCTACAACAGAACCTGCAGAAGTACAGCAAGTGATCTAGAATGACCCAAACTGACTGAAAGCTTCATTTTGGTTACACTGTTGTTGTTTTGTTCTTGTTGCAGCCTCAGAGCCCAACCTGAAGGTGAAGCATAAATTAAAGAAGCACCTGAACACCCGTAAGAGCCCGCTGACCCGCAAAGAGAGCGCGCCGCCCGCCGTCAAACACCGCGTTCCTGATACGCTGGGTAACTACAACACGCTACCTCTGCTTTTGAGATCTGTTGTTATTATTAGACGTAGTCATACTGTATAAATGCCTGGATACTTTATTTAGCTTGTTTTTTTTATTTTTGTGAAAATTAAATGTTGTTTAGGTGTATTTTCTTGCTTTCTATAGTACATCATTTATAAGAATTAACAAAACTATATGTTCTCATGTAGACCTCCTGTCAGCTAAACTGGCATTGTTACTGTACATACTGTAGGTATATTCATTTAGCACGAGCATGCAGTTTTAAGGCATAGTCATTTTAATGCATCCCTCATGTCGTTCCAAACCCGTAAGACTTTCATTCATCTTCAGAACTCAAATTAAGATATTTGAATGAAATCTGAGAGATTTCTGTCCCTCCATTGATAGTCTACACAACTACCACTTTGACACTTCATAAAGTCCATAAAGAGATCGCAAAACGAATCCATATGAATGTTTAGCGGTTTAGTCCACATTTTCTGAAGAGACTTGATCGCTTTATATGATGAACAGATTTAATCTAGTTGCATAGACTGTCAATGGAGGGACATAAATCTCTCAGATTTCGTTCAAATATCTTCATTTGTGTTCCGGAGATGAACGAAAGTCTTACGGGTTTGGAACGACATGAGGGAGAGTAAACGATGACAGAATTATAATTTTTTTGGGTGAACTGTCCCTTTAATACATGCATTGATGTGCCGGCCATGTTTAAACTGACAGATGTGTGTGTGTTGCTCTCAGATTCGTCCCCCAGCAGCAGTAGCACTCCAGTGTCCGGCTGCAGCTCTCCAAACGACAGTCTGCCCAATGAGAACGGAGTGCTGCCCGCCACCGCCAGCCTGTCCCATGAGGTAACAGTCCACTCCTCAGCCCAGTCTCGAAGGTGTATCTTGGCTTCCTTATAATGGGAAGCTCTGGTAATGCAATTATAAATCATAACAATTATGGAAATGGCTCATTATGTAATGAAGTAGTCGGTGCAGTTTAAATGAGTTTAGCTTCTCCCTTTTTTTAAATTACAAACTTTTTTTGTGGAGAGGACAAACTGAACACACACAGAGAGAGAGAGGCATGATGGGACAGTTCTTTAATATTCCTCTGGTGGGTGTTGTTTGTTTGGGGCGTTGGTTGAGAAAGCGAGCTCGACAGGGCTTGTTTCAGGAGGTTCCTGCTTCGCGCCTCCCTTTGGCATAATGACATGTTTTAAACAAAGACACTGGAGAAGGACAGCTGCAGGCAGCTGCCAGGACACCCAATCTCCCGTTTCCATCCAAAGCCTCCTAATCGCTTTATTACTCCACACTCCTCCATTTTTGGGCTTGCATAAATGCACAGCTCTCTGATGGGTCGCACACTGGAGCCTCGTCCGCTCGCACGCAACAGTTGATCACAGAGGTTTTTTATTAAGGGTCAATATTTTCCCCATGGAAATTTTGTAACTTTTATGACGGCATTTTTTTTTTCTTTCAAATTCCTTAGCTAACAAAATATCATTATTACTTCAGCTGCATCAATTAATTGAATTAAATTCTCGGTAAAACTTTAGCTTTGGGACCAATTCTCACTATTAACTAGTTGTTTATTAGCATGCATATTAGTAGCATATTGGCTGTTTATTAGTACTTATAAAGCACATATTAATGTGTTATTCTGCATGACCATATTCAGATCCCTTAATCTCTACCCCATACCTAAACTTAACAACTACCTTACCAACTATTAATAAGCAGCAATTTAGGCGCTTATTGAGGCAAAAGTCTTAGTTAATAGTGAGAGTTGGTCCCCAAACTAAAGTGTGAACAAATTTTATTGCTGATTATTATAAAAACAAATCAACATCAAATATAAAGGTAGCTGTAAATTATATGCAAGAATAACGCTTTGATGAAATAAAAATAATAATAACAAAATAAATACATAAGACTGCATATTCTAAATATATAATAAAAAAGTACATATATTCTAAAAAAAACTCAACTGTCTACTTTTGTGATAGATTTTAGTGTAATCACTGGTCCAAGTTTTTGAGTTCACATTCAGTGTGTTCAGAGCTGATTTTAGTTGCTTTTCATTTTAAAAAACATTGCATATTAGCAACTTTTGCCCAAAACTAAGTCTACTGAGAATAATAGTAATCGAATATTTCAAATTATAGACAACAGATATGAAACAAATTTAAAATGTTGACTATCTAGGGTTAATTTTTTTTCTAGGGCTTTTGTTAATTTTAGCTGCATTTCCCCCCTAATTCCTGTGTGATTTTGTCCCTGGTGCGTGTGTCTGCGTGTGTCTGTGCGTGTGTGTGTGTGCGTGTGTGTGTGTGTGTGTGCGCGCGCGT
>NW_015547816.1:252955-255371 GCF_001515605.1 Sinocyclocheilus anshuiensis | reverse complement strand
GCGTGTATGTGTGCGTGTGTCTGTGTGTGTGTGTGCGCGCGTGTGTGCGCGCGTGTGTGCATGTGCGTGTGTCTGTGTGTGCGTGTATGTATGCATGTGTGTGTGTGTGCGCGTGTGTGCACGTGCGTGTGTCTGTGTGTGCGTGCGTGCGTGTATGTGTCTGTTTGCATGTGTGTGTGTGCGTGTGTGTGTGTGTGTGTGTGTCAGGCTCAGAGGCTGCTGTTGCAGGACGGGTCTTTAACTCACTTCACAGTGCAGAATCCCTCCAGTCTCCCCACCATCACGCTAGGCCTCCCCGCTAACACCAAGGTATCGCAGTCGCCATGTGCTTTCTTACAGTCAGTAATTCCTTACAAATATTGCGCAATATGTAATCTGAAAGGTTTTTGGAAGTAATGTCATTCTTGTGAAAAAGAAGTACATTTTAGCAAACTTTTTAAAAGGGTACTTATAACAGAGTTGCCCAAAATTTTAACATGAAGGGCCAAAGGGCATGAAGGGGCATGTTAATTGCAATTAAATAAAAATGCATTATAGTGTATTATAGTTTAAATAAATGTTTAGATAATTTTAATTACAATTAAAAATAAATATTTAGTTTATTAAATGTAATTAGCTGAAGTTTTTGACCCACCTAAGTAGGACTTAATACATCTTTATATGTAATATCATAATTACTTCTGTTGTCTTTGAAATGTGGTTAAGTTGAACTATACCGACATTTATGTAATGTAAACTCTGTCATTTCTATTAAAACTTGTGTCTCGTGTATTTAAATCTATTTGCAATTGCACATTTGTGATGATGAAGTTACAATTTAGTTCATTTAAAAGATATTAACTTTAAATGCAATATTGAATAACACACTACAGCTAAAATTATAATCAAGTACTTTGCATGTGCTTTAGTATGTTAGTCAACACATCAAAATAAGTGTACTTCTTTAAAGTGTGAAAAAAGAACATGATGATTTAAAATGTACTTTAATATAAAACTTTTATTTTGACATTGCAAAGTGTACTTTTTAAAATATTTAAGGTATACTCTCTTTAAGTACTTTTAAGTGGCCTTTCATTTCATTAATATGAAATAATCTGCAAGTACAGTTTTTTTTTTTTTACAGATACTTTTAAGATTTGAAGTTCACTACAAGTGCACATTTACTACAATTAAGCGCACTCCTTTTTCAGAAGGGATGTTCCTTTTTGAATTTACACTTAAATACCTAAAAGTTATGTTTTTGAAGAAGGTACTTTTCTATTTATAAAAATAATTATAATATCGGTCAATATAGCATTCCAGTCTTGTTGAAAATACAATACTTTAATGGATTTAAAATTGTAATGTAATGACAAAACTACATTGTTCCCGTTAAAACCAGCACAGCAGCACTGGAAGCTACACATCATCTGTACAGGGGTGTGGGCTGGCCATTTTTTGCTAACTATGCCAGGGAAAATACCACTCTGAATTTTAAAATCACCCACAAGTGAGTGAGAGCCTCAGCTAACATGCGAACAAGTCAAATAAAAGAAACAAATGTGTTACTTTCCATATAAAAGTGATGAATTAACGCACTGGTTCTCATTTAGTTTCAACATCAAGCAGTGACACAACACAGTTCCAAAACTGTTTATTGAACAAAATAGAATTTTGATGGTTTCATGCTTTTGGAACCCAATAATTCTCCACGTAAAACATTGTAGTTGGCACAATCCATTTGAACTTGTATTTAATGTCTTCTAGTACATGTTTTCGCAGTTGCTTTAATTATTGCATTTAGTATTTATTGCTCCTTCTGTCAGAACTGACCTGAGACCCATTTAGAATCACTGTAATGTACTTTTTTAAGGGTAATACATCATAAAATAAAATTCCTCATTCATGCAAGTATCATTAGCTATTTTGAGGCTGCAGTTTAACTCAGAAGCTGGTAGCGTGATGCGAGGCAGCCCATAATAAGCTCTAGTGTCTCTGCAGGTGGAGAGTGAGTTGGGTTCGCTGAAGCTGGGTCGTGTGCCGGTGCTGGTTCCTCTGGGTGTGGAAGAGCAGAGCGGACCGCTCATACAGCCCGTCCTCATCCTGGAGCCCTCTGGACTCGTACACACCCCTCTACTGGCCGGTAAGAGATCTGAACGCTGTCTGAATCACTCTGAGAGTTTGACTGTGAGGAAACGCTACTGAAGGACTATATGCTTGATATGTGCGCCATCTAGTGGCCACTGCTTGAAACAACAGTCTGGCTGTTGGGAATAACAATTATTTTCAGAATATAAACTACATTCATTCATTCATTCATTTATAATTAGTGTTTGTATTTATAGTGTGACTTTTTATATTTGTTTTACACAGCAAACAATTATGGGACATCAGAAAAACATATACACTACCATTCAAAAGTTTGGGGTCAGTATGT
>NW_015547816.1:247691-252750 GCF_001515605.1 Sinocyclocheilus anshuiensis | reverse complement strand
ACTGTTATTTTAAATTCATAATATTTCACATTTTAATATAATGCAATAAAATAAAATATTTCTAAAAACAATATTTCTCAATATAAGAGTGTATAATATTAATATAATGTACAATATTAATTTACAGTATTTTTTAATAAAATAAACAAAGCCTTTGTGAGCATAATAGTCTTTTCAAAAACATTGAAAAATCTTACAGTCCACTAAACAGTAATTACTTTTATATTTAATATTTAAAACTATTTTTTAACTATTATATTTATCTGTTTTTAAAAATATTAGTTATATTACTTATTATTATTATTATTAAGAAAACAAAAGAACCTAAACAAACAAAAAAACTGGACAGTCCGAATATTTAAATACAAAATCGATGTAAAAAAAATAAAGAATTATATTACTTAATAATAATAATAAGAAGAAGAAAACAAAAAACCTAAACAAACAAAAAAAAAACTGGACAGTCGAATATTTAAATACAAAATCGATGTAAAAAAAATAAAGAATTATATTACTTAATAATAATAATAAGAAGAAGAAAACAAAAAACCTAAACAAACAAAAAAAAAACTGGACAGTCGAATATTTAAATACAAAATCGATGTAAAAAAAATAAAGAATTATATTACTTAATAATAATAATAAGAAGAAGAAAACAAAAAACCTAAACAAACAAAAAAAAAACTGGACAGTCGAATATTTAAATACAAAATCAATGTAAAATGAATATGTACAAAAAAAAATTTTTTTTTATATATATATATAATTCATGCACCGTGCTCACTGACTTCATGATGATATGTTCGAATCTATTGTTATATTTAAGTCATTGTGGATCATTTTACATGCTGTTTATTTTGCACTTTGTGTGATCTAAACTATGTGGCATGGTATTTTGATATCTAGCTTGAATATTATGCTTTCATCTCCTTCTGTTTTTATGAAAGTATAATCAGATTTGTCCCTGCTGTTTGTGATCAGTTCCAGGTCTGGGTCCGGTTCCCCTGCGGTTCAGCGCGTCTGGTCCTCATAAGCCGCTGAGCCGGACCCGCTCCGAACCGCTGCCCCAGAGCCCCCGTGTGCTCCATCCTCACCTGCTCCAGCAGCAGCAGCACAGCGCGCAGCTCCTGGAGAGACTCAAGCAGCAGACTCACCTGGGCAAGGTCCAGATCACACCCCTCACGCCTCACTTTACTCTAGGACAGGGATAATACAATGACTTTCAATGCATTCCGGAATCAAATCTGATTAGTTGTTTGTAGTCAGGATCGAAAAAAGCATGAAATCTGATTTATTTTGTCAAACCACATTCATATTTGATTTGAAATCAGATTTTGGAAATGCACGTCATTTAAGTTTGTGGAAGGAGAATGAAAACAAGTATGTGGGATTCATCAGGATCTCTGTCCGTGTCCCGCAGCTCATGTCGAAGTCCAGCGAGAAGCCTCGTCTCCGGCAGATCCCGTCAGAGGACATGGACTCCGAGGAGGTGGGGCCGTCGGTGGGCGACGCCCATCAGGGCAGGGTGAGGGCGGAGTCTCAGAGAGAGCTGGAGAGTCAAGAGGAGCAGCTCAACCTGCAACACACCCTTATTCTCAACCAGGTTAGACACAAACCACCAATCCTGAAGAATAAGCCGCACATGTTTCATTGTGCAAAAAGGTCTGCCTAAACGTTATTACACACAATTTAGAAGTAATTTCATAATAACTTATGTTTAAATTTGCTAGATATGGGGGAAGCCAAAAATTAAAATGAAAGAAAATTCAAACAATCCAATAATTGTGTGTGGATGAATGTCACAAAAACATTTTGAAAGAAGTCTTGTATGCTCAACAAGGCTGGATTTATTTGATCAAAAATACAGTGATAATGTGAAATATTATTACTATTTAAAATAACTGTATTCTGTGTGAATATATTTTAAAATGTAATTTATTCCTGTGATCAAAGCTGAAATTTCAGCATCATTACTCCAGTCTTCAGTGTCACATGATCCTTCAGAAATCATACTAATATGCTGATTTGCTGCTTAAGAAACATGTATTATTATTATCATCAATCTTGAAAACAGTTGTGCTGCTTCATATTTTTGTGGAAACCACAATATACATATTTTTTTCAGGATGCCTTGATGAAAAAAAAAATTTAGCACGTACCACAAACTTTTGAACTGTAGCACGTGATCTCAAAATCAAAAGACAAACCGTTATGTTTTGCATAAATAAAATAAAGCATGCTTGTTTTTTATCAAGTGTTTTAAAACCTTTATTTATTTCATGACAATTAAGCAAATTTTTTGATCATTTTATAAAAGTTGTCATTAGATGTTCACTACTCTGATACAATAAAAAGCCAGTACAACAAATTACCATTTTTAAAACTAATTTTTATTTTAGTTTATATCAACTTATTTAATTTTATACCATGGTCTGTCTGAATACTGGATTCTGATTGGCTGGCAGATGTGCATTAAAACTGTTTAATGCACAGGTAGTTCCATTAATCACCGATCACCGTTCTATAGTGTAATAGTATTTGGTAAATGTTATCTTTAGCAAGAATTAAAAAAATGATTTGATGCACACACACACACACACACACACACACACACACAGAGAGAGAGAGATCAAAGATCACGCTGCGTACACACAGAAACATTCAGGAGCATAGAAACTTGTTGTCAACACTGCCCCGCGACATTTATTAATAAAATAGCTTAGATTGGTCAATCGATCGATAATTAATTCAAATAAATGTTATAATACATTATTTCAAATAAATGTGATCTAACTGCACTATTTCATCCCTGTGTCTGATTTGAAGCGGGCAGAATGCTAGAGCTAACAAGCCGTAACTGACGAAAATAACCGTCTTTTTTACCTTTCCAGTCAAATATTGCACTGCAAACATCATAAACAGCTTAAACTTGTCAATGTTGGCAAATAACCATGGTATAAGCGGGATAATGCACAGTTAGATATGCATTCAATTATTTTAATGCACTCCTCTTCGTGTCGGGTGGTTCTTGGCCTCCACGTTGTGCATTAAAATCATTTAATGCATAGCTAGCCATGCATTATCCCTTACTTAATGTTAATTTTATTCTGTAGTATTTTAACCAACTACTATTAGGTGTAAATACCGTTATTATATCATATACCGTATCATAATTTGATCATACACAGTAAATGAGAATGACAGTTTTTTCCATGTAGTAATACTTCTCAAAAGTATAATATGATATTTTATTTCAGACATTTATCAGACATAGTTTTCATAAAACATCCTGAAATACTTTCTTTGCAGTCACGCCTGTGGGAAACGCAAAAGCAACTCCAGCACCTGCGCAGACAGACGGCTCACATGGAGACACTGGCGGTACCCATGATGCTCGGTGCCGCACACCGGCCGCTCTCTCGTACGCAGTCGTCTCCAGCCTCCACCTCACTAACGCTGCCGGACAAAGCCTTGCCTCTCACCACAGCACAGGAGCCGCCCCAGAGCCAGCCGCGCTTCACCACGGGTACAGAGTCTCCACCAATCACACGGCTCTCTGCACCAGATGAGACCTTCTCAGTGACTGAAACCTCATTGTGTGTGTGTGTGCAGGCCTGGTGTATGACTCCCAAATGCTGAAGCACCAGTGTACGTGTGGAGACAACAGCAGCCACCCAGAGCATGCTGGGAGAATCCAGAGCATCTGGTCGCGCTTGCAGGAGAGGGGCCTCAGGGGCCAGTGTGAGGTATTTACAGCCTGCACTTCCTCTCCTTTCCTAAAGGGGGTGCTGAATAATCTGTCCTACCATCATTTTCAACATTTCTTGAGCACATCCACATTAACGGAACAGTTCAGCCCAAAATCAACATTCTGTCATCATTTATTCACCCTCATGTTGTTACAACCCTGCTTGACTTGATTTTCTTCAGTGGAAGGCAAAAGAAGAATTTTAGGCCTTTTCAATATAATAAATGTCAATAAGCCTCTGTAAAGCTTCAAAATGACAAAAACACCATAAAAGTATTATAAAAGTAGTTTATATCACGCATCAACTATATTCTATAAAGATGGAGTGCAAATGAACGCAACAGACCGCTCCATCTTAAGAAAGGCTCTTTAAAAATTACTATATAAAATAGAGGGCAGCGTGAAAAAAAGTGTTTTTCATTGTAGATGAACATGTCTTCACACACCAAATACACAAAATAATGATCTTTAAAAAAGCATCATATGACCCCTTTAAAATAAAGTGTAACTTTCACTTCTTAAGAAAATATTTGAGGACTTGAGATTTTTTTTTTCTTACGAACTTCTTCATTCAAGAAGATTTCCGTGAATCCGGCACCTGGTGACAAAAGCACACGTTCAGTGAATAACAACAGGAAAATTCATGTTATTTTTTGTCGCACAAAACTTTTGAATGACTTCAGAAGATAAACAGTATAGCGGACCACGTTCTTCATACTTTTTGGTCCTTTTCGAAGCTTCATTCTCTTCCTTTTTCATTTCTCAGTCCTCATTCACTTCCATTATATTGAAAAAAGATATCCAAAAACCTCCCTGCTTTTAATAACTCCAATGCTGGCAGCATGTTTGCACCATGAAAATCCTCTCTCATGGTCTTTGATGTTTTTTGCTTCCTCTGCAGAGTATTCGGGGAAGGAAGGCCACTCTAGAGGAGTTACAGTCTGTCCACACCGAGCGTCACGTTCTGCTGTACGGCACCAATCCACTCAACCGCCTCAAACTGGACAATCGCAAGCTGGCCGGTAACACATCGTCACGCACACACGATTCACATCTGATAGACATGAGTCAGCTGCAGCTTGGCCAGCACAACACCTCATTTTTCAAAGCACAGGAACGCCAACACATGAATATAAGCGACTTTCACAATGACTAAAAGGTTGGAAATGTCAAGCGGTGAATGCGAGAATGACAGTTAATCGGCTTGACGTCACTCTGTGTCCAACAGGCATACTGTCACAGCGGATGTTCGTCATGCTGCCCTGTGGGGGAGTCGGGGTAAGTGAAAAAAAGCACACACACACACACACA
>NW_015547816.1:226927-247681 GCF_001515605.1 Sinocyclocheilus anshuiensis | reverse complement strand
CACACACACACACACACACACACACACACACACACACACGGAGTCAACTTGGCCATAACCCTGCAAGAAACATGCTAGATGCGGAAATTAAGTAGACATACATGATATGTTAGTGGCCAGTATTTTACTTGTTGTTAACTGGGAGAATTGAATTATTATTATTGATACAGAAAGTTGAATTCCAGCAATTTTAGCAGCGAATGTTACGGTATTTTCATTTAAGGGCATGTGCAGTAAGACTTAACCCGTCTCATGAATTAGTATGTGTGCGCAAGTAAGCATGACCCAGAAACACGTGACTACACTTTATTTTGATGGTGCAGGTTTGACACTCTACTAACTATAATATAAAAATATAACTATATAGGTAACAACATGTCTAACTAACTCTCATTAGAGTATTAGTAGGCTGTTAGGTTAGGGTTAGGGTTAGTAAAAGAAGTTGACATGCAGTTGCAAAGTTACTTATAGTCAACAAAATGTCTATTGGTGGAGCGTCAAAATAAAGTGTTATTAAGCAGACAGTTTACTAATACTCTAACTTTGCAACTACATGTCAACTAACTCTCATTACTTATAGTTAGTAGAACGTCTAAAGTGGACTAACGACATAAATGTTACCACATATGTTGTTTTTAGCCAAGTTAGCGTGTCATGTTGCTCTGTGAAGGTTTAATTCAAGATCCACACGTCATTTGACTTTGAGTTTGGACGTATTTTAATTGAGATCATCTGCTATAAGTAATAATAGACCATTTTACTTATTTTGTTTGTTTTAAGAAGCAATAAGTAAAAACGTGACAAAAAGCAGCCTCTGTTAAATGCTTTCTCACATACAAATGCTCACTAGAGTTTTTGAGTGAAATAAATATTCTTTTATTGTAATAGTCAAGACTTTGCGTCATATAGACGGCACATCTATTCAGTCTGTATGATGTTTTTACAGATTTCAATGATGATGAGTATTACTAACATATTTCATAAATTGAAAGGGGTATAATGCAAAAACACTGTTTTTTTGGATATTATCTGCCCAGAATTTCAGTGCATCCGGTAATTTAAAGAGATAGTACACCCAAAAAATGCATTTACTCACCCTCGTATCCTTCCAAGCTTTTGTTCTTTTTTTGGAACACAAATGAAGACATTTTTATGTTCTGTTATAGTTTTTGTCAGTCTATTGGCAATCTTTGCAACCAAAACTTAAATGCATTAAAAAGTACATAAAGACATCGCAAAAGTAATCCTTGTGAATTGAGCGGTTTAATGCAAGACTTTTGTTCGCATACATTGATCAACATATATGCGTAAAGCTCATCAAATATGGTAAACAGAAGCTCATCTGTATTTGCCCGATTTGTGGGAACAAACCTCATTGGTTCTCACACATCAAACAAGCACGCTTGAGCTTCTGTTTACCATATTTGATGTGCTCTATGTGAGTGTATTGATCAGTGTTTATGTAAGGGATAATGTACACACATTATCCCACTTATTGCACAGCTACTTGCCACATAAGTAAATAATTAGACACAAAATATTGATTTGAGTTGAAATATTTGAACGCAAAGCTTCCGTGAAGACAGCAGTTGTGAGCAAGCGGCAAGTTCAAACTAGATGGACATTTAAGGGATACGGTGCAGTTAGACAACATTTCACATAAATAATTATGGCGATTAAAGATATTGATTTACGACAGCAGCTGCGTTTGAATGAAACGAGAGAGCGAGACCGCAATACCAGGATGACATAATTAAATAATTGCACACATAATATTGAATCGAGTTTTAATATATTATTAGCTAACCAAACGCGAAGCTTCCACAAAGAAAAACTGTTCCTAGCAAGAGTATAGCGCCGACTTCAGTTACCCGGATGAGCCTGTGTTATCAGTTTTTACCGGTTGTTATCGAGGGATAACAGACCTCAGAATGTCACAACTGACCAATCAGAATCAAGTATTCCACAGAGACGTGTAATAAATATGAATAAAAGCCTAAATGAAATCTTTTCATCATGTTTCATCAAAACACTTGGTTTAAACCACTGTATTCATATTAAAGCAATAAGCCCCAAGAAGCCGTGGTTTACAGTGAATTTATAACAGCTAAGGGGTGTTGTTAGGTATGACGCGAAGCGGAAACCCCTTTAGCTGTTATAAATTCACTGTAAACCACGGCTTCACGGGGCTTATTGCTTTTATAAAACGGTTATTCCATATACGTAGTACGATTTCACAAAATAAAACAGAGCAAATAAAGTATAATGATAATAAAAACAGTATTCTTCCACCAAACAATGTAGTTCCTCAGAAACAGTGTGTATGTTTTTAGAGTAATTTACAACAGCTTCGAACGCGGCTCAGCCAATCAGAATCAAGGACCGGAACTCTCCGTTTTATAATGATTAATTTGCGATGTCTTTATGAACTTTATGAAGCATCGAAGTTGTGGTTGAATAGACTTTCAGTGGAGGAACAAACATCTCTCAGGTTTTAATTTGTGTTTCGAAGCTGAATGATAGTCTTTATGAGTTTGGAACGACTTGAGGGTGAGTAAATGATGATAGAATTTTCATTTTTTGGGTGAACTATCCTTTTAAGTAAACAGTGTGAAAATTGGGCAAAACAACCTCAAAATAGTGACCTAGGATCAGTCTTGATGTGCATGCGCATGCGGCTGAAGTACATGCCGCTGTAGAGTGCCCCGTTTGTAATTTTAGGTTTAAATACAGTGCTCATGACATCTGTGGCCACTATGTTCCCTCAAAGCATACTTATGCCAAGCCCACATTGACACCTGCTCTAAAATAAACCACTGGCCGACAGCTCCCTTCTGGGACAGATCCGAGGTCAGAGAGCACTGATCCCAGCGCAGTCATATGGGCAGCACCCTGGCTGAAAATTTGGAGAAAATGTTGAAAACTTCACTCTGACAATCAAGCTCAGAGCAGGTCCATGTGGAATGATTGGAACAATATGTGCCATGAAGGATAAAAGAAATTCCAACCCTCTCATTGTTCACGGTGCCAACCCACAAGCAATGCAAGTTCGGCAAAAGAAAGGAAAAAAAAGGATGAGGGAAAATGAAAGAGAAAAGAGAGAAGGAAGATGTGGGGAGCAGGGCAACAAACAAAAGGGAGAGAGGGGAATGTATAACCTCATTCTTTCTTCTCATGGCCACTTATGAATGCAGTTTTATAGAGTAATGATGGTCTCTTTTCTCTTACTTGTGCTGTTTACTAAAGCAAGCGTCACTATTACTACCACTCATACTTAAAGTTAGGGGTTTGTTCAAATCACTAGCCCCAAATATTCAATTCACCCTGCACCGTTTGTGCCGGAGACGTGAATTATAGCTCAAATCGATCAGAATTTATGACTTTGACTTGGCGGATGATAAAACGGATGATGAAATCCCATAGACTTACATTGAAGGAGTGACCTGAGCCATATCTAGGGACCAAAATTGTACATGCTGCATTAACTACAAGTCTTAATGCATCGATTCAAAGACTGACTGTTTACACATTAATTCCACAATGTGCAAATGACTTTAAAGTTGTGTGAAAAGCTCTCTGCTTCCCGGTTAACTCCTGACTATGTGACTATGAGGAAGGGTTAAAATTAGTGGATGACAGATAAATCACCAAGACCGATATTATCAGACAATATTGGTGATTTCATTGACCATTACGTTCTGTTAATTTGTATGAACAGGACTTTTATTTTGATGTGCATGTGAATTTTGTATTATCTGGTATTTGGCACTGTTTGTTTGAGTGTTTAATTTGATTTATTTGTGATTTTCATCCGTTTAATCAGAAAAATACTGTAATAGGGTTACAGAATCAAGAAGTTGCTGTCTGAAAGCAAAAATCTATTTTGCAGGTGTATTTTTTTATCAAGATTTTAATTTAAAAATCTAATTATTTTAGTAAATATTGTGTAAAATGAATATCAATTTAATCCTCATTCTTGTTTTATTTACTATCTTTAAAAAAAGAATAGTGCAACATCATATAGATCTATATCGGCTTTATATCAGCCATCTTTAACAAATATTGGCACTGGCCATCATAAATAAAAAAAATAAAAAAACTTTTTTTGAACTAGATTTGAAAGTAGCACAGAATAAAAAAAATGATTGCTAAAAGATCAAGTTGTAGTGTAATTTACAACAGCTTCGAACGCGGCTCAGCCAATCAGAATCAAGGACCGGAACTCTCCGTTTTATAATGATTAATTTGCGATGTCTTTATGAACTTTATGAAGCATCGAAGTTGTGGTTGAATAGACTTTCAGTGGAGGAACAAACATCTCTCAGGTTTTAATTTGTGTTTCGAAGCTGAATGATAGTCTTTATGAGTTTGGAACGACTTGAGGGTGAGTAAATGATGATAGAATTTTCATTTTTTGGGTGAACTATCCTTTTAAGTAAACAGTGTGAAAATTGGGCAAAACAACCTCAAAATAGTGACCTAGGATCAGTCTTGATGTGCATGCGCATGCGGCTGAAGTACATGCCGCTGTAGAGTGCCCCGTTTGTAATTTTAGGTTTAAATACAGTGCTCATGACATCTGTGGCCACTATGTTCCCTCAAAGCATACTTATGCCAAGCCCACATTGACACCTGCTCTAAAATAAACCACTGGCCGACAGCTCCCTTCTGGGACAGATCCGAGGTCAGAGAGCACTGATCCCAGCGCAGTCATATGGGCAGCACCCTGGCTGAAAATTTGGAGAAAATGTTGAAAACTTCACTCTGACAATCAAGCTCAGAGCAGGTCCATGTGGAATGATTGGAACAATATGTGCCATGAAGGATAAAAGAAATTCCAACCCTCTCATTGTTCACGGTGCCAAACCACAAGCAATGCAAGTTCGGCAAAAGAAAGGAAAAAAAAGGATGAGGGAAAATGAAAGAGAAAAGAGAGAAGGAAGATGTGGGGAGCAGGGCAACAAACAAAAGGGAGAGAGGGGAATGTATAACCTCATTCTTTCTTCTCATGGCCACTTATGAATGCAGTTTTATAGAGTAATGATGGTCTCTTTTCTCTTACTTGTGCTGTTTACTAAAGCAAGCGTCACTATTACTACCACTCATACTTAAAGTTAGGGGTTTGTTCAAATCACTAGCCCCAAATATTCAATTCACCCTGCACCGTTTGTGCCGGAGACGTGAATTATAGCTCAAATCGATCAGAATTTATGACTTTGACTTGGCGGATGATAAAACGGATGATGAAATCCCATAGACTTACATTGAAGGAGTGACCTGAGCCATATCTAGGGACCAAAATTGTACATGCTGCATTAACTACAAGTCTTAATGCATCGATTCAAAGACTGACTGTTTACACATTAATTCCACAATGTGCAAATGACTTTAAAGTTGTGTGAAAAGCTCTCTGCTTCCCGGTTAACTCCTGACTATGTGACTATGAGGAAGGGTTAAAATTAGTGGATGACAGATAAATCACCAAGACCGATATTATCAGACAATATTGGTGATTTCATTGACCATTACGTTCTGTTAATTTGTATGAACAGGACTTTTATTTTGATGTGCATGTGAATTTTGTATTATCTGGTATTTGGCACTGTTTGTTTGAGTGTTTAATTTGATTTATTTGTGATTTTCATCCGTTTAATCAGAAAAATACTGTAATAGGGTTACAGAATCAAGAAGTTGCTGTCTGAAAGCAAAAATCTATTTTGCAGGTGTATTTTTTTATCAAGATTTTAATTTAAAAATCTAATTATTTTAGTAAATATTGTGTAAAATGAATATCAATTTAATCCTCATTCTTGTTTTATTTACTATCTTTAAAAAAAGAATAGTGCAACATCATATAGATCTATATCGGCTTTATATCAGCCATCTTTAACAAATATTGGCACTGGCCATCATAAATAAAAAAAAATAAAAAAACTTTTTTTGAACTAGATTTGAAAGTAGCACAGAATAAAAAAAATGATTGCTAAAAGATCAAGTATGTGCAAAAAGATCTGTTTTGTGCCAGTGTGAAAAAAGCATGCAAATGTAGCTATAGACTATGCAAGATCGCATAACTACCCAAAACAACTTAGAAACCATGTAAAATTGTACTAGCAGCCAATCAGAACACTGCCTTGAAACACCATTGCAACTACTACCGTTAGAAAGTTTGGAGTCTGTAAGATTTTTTAAGGAATTAATACTCGTATTCATCAAGGATGCATTAAATTGATCAAAAATTAAAACAAAACTTTTATAAAGAGTTCTATTTCAAATAAATGTTGTTCTTTTGAACTTTCTATTCAAAGTCTATATCAAAGAGTCCTAAAAATAAAATGCATCATGGTTTCCACAAAAATATGAAGCAGCACAACTGTTTTCCAGATTGATGATCATAATAAATGTTTCTTGAGCAGCAAATCAGCATATCAGAATGATTTCTGAAGGATCATGTGACACTGAAGACTGGAGTAATGATGCTGAAAATTCAGCTTTGATCACAGAAATAAATTACATTTAACAATATATTCACATAGAAAACAGTTACTTTAAATGGTAATAATATTTCGCAATATTACAGTTTTTTCCGTATTTTTGATCAAATAAATGCAGCCTTGGTGAGCAGAAGAGATTTCTTTCAATCTCATTGACCCAAAAACTTGAATGGTAGTGTATTAGAATTGTGTGCAGGTTTTGCACAGACAAGAAAAATTATAACATTTTAGGCATTTTTTCTCCAGTATGGTAATATGCATAATCAGCAAGCCGGTGTAGTGATGAGAGGCAATATGGAGACCACACACAAAGAATCTTTAAACATACCATTAGTTTGACACATAACATGAAATCTATTTATAGTGTCGGTCACTCCAGCCTCTTTCTTTTAGTGTGTATTCTTGAAATGTAGTTTATGTTCTGTAATTCGTAACACACACTTCATCTTGTGGATGCTTACAACAAAAATAAGCATCTAAATACTTTTGCATGCATGAGTGATCTTTATACAAATATGGTTGGATAAACATGTTTCGTCATAATTCTCCAGCGTTACCATCTGTTTGAAAGCATACAGCTGGTTATTAATTCATTTGAATAGGATTACGCTCAGTTTACTGATTGTGGATTAAAAATGAGATGGTTAAAATATGAGTTCAGATTCCACCCCGTCTTATTGTCTGCGGTTGTTGTTGATGAGCACATCTCTATTGCATCAGTTTGCCGTAAGTGCCTCTCGTGCATTGTGCAGCCGTGCCCTTCAGTTGAACCGCTGTTTGCGGCTTTGCAGATTTATGAACGTTGATCACGGCTGTCATAATGATAAATGTGCTAGTGTACGCCAAGACAATTCAGCTACATCATTTTATTCTGGCAGAATGGGTGACTGACAGAGATTGTTTGTCATGTACGCGGCGCTGAGGGATTACGAGAGCCAGGGCTTGGGTGGAGGTGCCTACTCGCAGCAAAAAACTGTGAAACATTCGCAAAATCAAGTGTTAACTTGGGTTTAACTGCACATAAATCACTCAGCAAGATAGTAGTTACACCTACGTGTAAGTGGAGTAAGTGACGCAAAATCTGCAAAGGGGTACTTAAATGTAACAAATAATGTAAAAATGGATAATCTTTTATTGAAATTGTTTTTAAAAAATGCCTTGTTTTAAACAACTGAGAAGTTGAGAGAAGTAAAAATCACCTCAATTTCAGCGAGTGAAGAATATACTCGAGTGTATTATGTATTAGGTGCGTTATCGTCAGCATGTTGAAGCCGCTCAGGCCGCTATTTTCTCCTTCTCTGTAAGCGTGGGTTTTCTGAGAAATGCATATACTCATTTAGACCTCTGTTACTCATAAATGTGACCCTGGACCACAAAACCAGTCATAAGGGTCAATTTTTCGAAATTGAGATGTATACATCATCTGCTGAATAAATACGCTTTCCATTGATGTATGGTTTGTTATGATAGGACAATATTTGGCCGAGATACAACTATTTGAAAATCTGGAATCTGAGGGTGCAAAAAAATCAAAATATTGAGAAAATCGCCTTTAAAGTTGTCCAAATGAAGATCTTAGCAACGCATATTACTAATCAAAAATTACGTTTTGATATATTTACGGTAGGAAATTTACAAAATATCTTCATGGAACATGATCTTTACTTAATATCCTAATGATTTTTGGCATAAAAGAAAAATGTATTATTTTGACCCATGCAATGTATTTTTGGCTATTGCTACAAATATACCCCAGCGACTTAAGACTGCTTTTGTGCTCCAGGGTCACAAATATTACTGTATACTGTGCATGTAATTTTTGACAGACATTGATGTTATGATTCAAATAATGTGGATTTGAAACCAGATGGATCGTAAGGCAATAATTATTTATTTCTTAGCTGACAAGTATACAGTGAAGCGACGGATGCCCATGAGTACTTCTAATATTCCAGCCGACAGCCAGACTTTTTATGGACGTGATAACGTGTGAGGGGTGAACTGTGTTTGATTTTGGGCTATTATAAAATGTGTTTTATAAAATGCTCATTATACTTGAGGTTTATTTTGTGGCTTAAATAAATTGCACGTTACCCAGAGACTGAGATGTTTGACTTGTCAAAAATCTGACTTTTGAAAATCAAGTTCATTATTTTTTTTTTTTATGGTTTTAATGCACAAAGTTGTTTTTATCGTCTTTTATAACACACACGTTGGCAGTACTTTATATTACAGTCCTGTTCCGCTATGTACTTATTATAATAACTGGGTAATAACTAAGTACTAACCCTAAACCTAACCTTAACCAATGTAGTTACCGGTAACACTTTATTTTAAGGACCAGTTCTCACTATGAACTGGTTGCTTATTAGCATGCATATTGGCTGTTTATTAGTACTTATAAAGCGCATATTAATGAGTTAATCTGCTTGATCATATTTTAGATCCCTTAATCTCTACCCCATACGTAAACTTAACTACCTTACTATTAATAACAACAAATTAGGAGTTTATTGAGGCAGAAGTCATAGTTAATAGTTATTTAATAGTGAGAGTAGGTCCTTCAAATAAAGTGTGACCTAGTTACCTTGTACTACGCAGTGCTTTCTTGGGTAAGTACACTTTTAGTACACTGTAAGTACGCATACTGTAAAACAAAGTGTAACCAAAATCCTTTATTTAAATGCAGATCGTGTCGTTTTTAAAACTGTTGCTCCATTATTACCCCTTAGCAGATTTGAACTCCTATAAAGAAATCAACCGATTTTTAGGCTTCACCTGCGCTGTTTGCTGAGCATGCTTGTATTTCGACAGGTGGACAACGACACCATCTGGAACGAGATGCACACGTCCACAGCGTCCCGCTTGGCGGCCGGGAGCGTGACTGAGCTGGCCTTCAGAGTGGCTAAAGGAGAGCTCAAGGTCTGTACAAAACAATATCCAACACTTACTCTGATTTTATGCAGTTGATTTTTTTAGGTCAACTGCTGCTTCTTAGATGAAATAAGTACAGAATAACTAACAATGAACATTGTATTATTGACAATAAATGCATTCATTTTCATTAATTCAATGGCCACATGTACATGGGTCAAAGACGAAAAAGGTTTTAAGCATAAAAACTACAACAAATAAATTGCTGTTTTTCCAAAAAAAAAAGAAAGTTTTCTTTTTAATGTAATTGTATTTTTGTTTTTGTTTTTCTGAGCAAAAAATAAATATCATACATTTTCCCCTGATTTACAGAAGACACCCACTAAAATGTCATTCAGTGTAATAATCTTGTCAGGCATATTTACAACAAAAAAATTATTTATGACATATTAAAAAACTAATTACTTTTACCCCAAATACTAATTAGTTGTTATTTTATATTTTTTTAAATTTGCCACTATCCTAGGTTTTGCCCATTTGTCAATAATAATTTTTTACTCATTTAAAACCCAATAAAATGTAATATGCTCCCTTATTCTTTTATATATTTTAATATGTGTAGGTCAGAATAAGCATGTTGTTTGAATTTTTACATAACTATAAGTGTTACACTGAATGACAATGGAACATTATTTCAACCAAATTTTGACATTTTGTTCTTCAAAACCGTATTTGAACCCTTAAATGTAGACCAGGGGTGCCCAAACTCGGTCCTGGAGGGCCGGTGTCCTGCAGAGTTTAGCTCTAACCTCAATTAAACACACCTGAACCAGCTAATCAAGCTCTTATAGGCATACTAGAAACTTACCAGCAGGTGTTGAGGCAAGTTGGAGCTAAACTCTGCAGGACACCGGCCCTCCAGGACCGAGTTTGGGCACCCCTGATGTAGACACTTTACTTGCATTTAATGTGCTTTCTATGGACATAAAATCACTTTTGTAAATTTCTTTTGATGAGGACATCTTAACGTCTTTGACCCACATACACTCTTGTATCTTAGGGCAGCAGCTTGTCACTGTGGCAGTACCATCAACGACACATTTTTTGTTCCTTATTTACCCCTAAAAAGTTCATAGTAGTATCTTAAGGGTATATATCACTACTCTAAGGTTCTAATATGTACATGTTATGGGGTAGATATGGTACAAAGCTCTCCTTTTAAGTGTACTGCCCAGTATTGTTCAGGTGTGTAACAACTTCCTCACACCACTGGTTTAAGCATCTTTCTTAGAAACAGCCCATTGTAATGTTACTAAGTTTGAAACACAACCTAGAACTGAAACGAACCTGGAACTGTGCAGCTGTGCACAGTGTTAGCTCGCGAAGCTACAAATAACCTAGAATTTAGAAGAGTTCAACTAGACCGTTTTTTAACAAAAGTAGTTAGCTTTGAAGTTACATTACCATTTATAATATTTTTAGAACATTATATACTATTATATAGTCTTCAGTGCCACATGATCTTCAGAAATCATTCTAATATGCTGATTTGCTGCTTAAGAAATATTTCTGATTATTATCATTGATGAAAACAGTTGTGCTGCTTCATATTTTGTGGAAATTCTTTGATGAATAGACATTTCAGAAATTTTAGTTGAAATAGAATTTTATAACATTATAAATGTCTTTATTGTCACTTTTGATCAATTTAATGCATCCTTGCTGAATAAAAATCTTACTGAGCCCAAACATTTGATCGGTAGTATACAAAACGAACTATTTTGAAGTTGTTTATCTGCATAATTATCAAATTACACCATTAAATGCTTAAAGTAGTGAAATTATCTTGAAAGAAACATCTAAAAAGCATCAGTACAAATGTCAGTAGCCTAAATATTTCAGTGTGAGAGTCGAAATGCAACACTGAATCGTTTATGTGACCAGTGAAAACATGTAAGCAAACCGATTGACTGAAATGATTCAGATTTAGTAAGTATGAGGACAGAGTGTCTTTGATTTGTAAAGCTGCATGAGAAATGCAGAGCGATAAATACAATGATTTAGTGTTTTGTCACGCTACACTGCAACTTGTTGGAAAAAGTAGCTTGTTGTATTTTGATTCTCTACTTTGAATAAAACTGATCTACTGTCATGCTACTGAAAAATGCAGTCAGTAGCATCACCAGCTACGCACCAATACTAGCTGTGCAGTTCTAGAACATTCAATATTATGCGTGTTCACGTTGCATTGAAATCACCATAATTACAAGATGACAACTCTGAGATAATCACTTCCTTGGACACAGAACCTAAAGCTCCACGTTGAAATGCTTCACATTAATTTAGGTAACACTTTATTTTAAGGTGTCCTTGTTACACATGTTACATGTACTTACTATTATAATAACAATTAATTATGCATAATTACATGCAAGTAACCCTAAGCCAAACCCTAACCATATAGTAAGTACATGTAGTTAAGTAATATTACTCGGTACTTAAGTGTATAATTACACTGTAACAAGGACACCTTAAAATAAATTGTAACCTTAATTTACATCTCACAAAGCATCGAAGAAAAAAATCACACCAAGTACCACTGGCTATAATAAAATATCATATCAAACAGAAATATGTCTAGCATTTTGGTAAAAGAGTACGTGAAATGAATCTTCTGTAACTTCTATTTACTGTAATTCTGACGTAATATGAAATGCATCTTCAGTCAAAACTCTTGGATCACGTGTCAACCAATCAGAATCAAGCACTCATTTCCTTCAGAGGGTCTTTTGTAATTACCGTTGCATCAAATAAAAATTAACCAAGCAGCAAACCGACCAGATCAAGCTGATTAAAAAACTGTAACGATCATAAAAGATTAGTTCAATCACTCAAGTCCCCTGCTGGTAATTAACCTTAATGAAGGTTATAGGGGATGTTTCAGGGAAGTGGCTTTATTGCTTTAACTGAAAGCGGAGGCCCGCTTGCTGAAGCAGTTTGGTGAAAACATGGTTTCTGTGTGAGAGGCGACTGGTAAATGCGGAGTTAATGGCATGTTGGTTTCAATGTTTCAGAACGGCTTTGCTGTGGTTAGGCCACCAGGACATCATGCAGACCCGTCAAACCCCATGTAAGTCTGCCTGTTACATACAGAAGCGCCTCTGTGCATCGCTTGAGTTTCTTTAAGAATGTGTGTCTGGTGGTGGGCGCAGGTTCGAGCCTGGCCTGCGTCATGTTTCTATCGATTTTTGCCTCGCTCTCTTGATCTCTCTTGCCGCATATCTGCTTTCCACTGTCTTACTATAAAAGTTCTTCAAATAAAAGAAATGCATACAGATAAATTTAAATAAGTAAAATAGATTATATTAAAATAAAATAAACAATAATAACAATAGTGGGTGTTTGTTGATATAGATTGTTATTTTAGAGATACATTATTTTATTTAATTATGAGATATTATAGTTTTTGTTAATATTTTGAATTTTATTTTATTTTTATATTTTCTGCCTTAATTTTAGTTCGTTTTAGAAATGTTGTTTTTACAATAAGGTTCCATTTGTTAACATTAGTTAACATAAACTAACAATAAATAATACTTCTAAAGCATTTATTAATCTTAGTGAACGTTTATCATTTACAGAACAAACTGTAAATTTTACAGTATAAAACTGTAATTTGCAAACAAGAAATTGTGAGTGTAAACTAGTAAATTCAACAATGCACACTGCTACTAAAATCTGTTTTGTACAGAATATAAACTGACAACCGCCATAATAATGCAGGTGGTAAAAGAGACAGCAATATGAAGCAATATGAAGAATCAGTTTATATGTTGATTTGTTCTTTGATTTTTATTAACTAATGTTAACAAAGATTAATAAATACTGTAACAAATGGATCGCTCATTGTTAATGTTAGTTAATGCATTAAATATAGTTAACCAATGGTACTTTATTGTAAAGTATTACCATTTTTTAAATATGTCTATATATTTTATATTTTAGTACAAGTTAAACTATTTTTTTGTAAACTAAGTTTTTTATATTTTATTTCAGTTAACATTCTATTTTAAGTAAAAAAAAAAGTTTTATTTATTTTTTGTTATTATATAATTTTTTTAATTGTTTTAGTTAGCTACAATGACCCTGTATAGAGTATGTTGTCCATGTGAGTTTGGATCTGTTTATTGTGGTCATGAAGTGAGATTCTTCTTCCTGTGCATGTGAGTGATTTTGAGCGGTGTGTTTGTGTGACGTGGGTGTTTGCACATGTGCACTCTGTCACCTCGCGTTCAGTGTGTGCGTGCGTGTGTGTGCGTGTGTGCGTGTGTGTGTGTGGATATTTATGGCTTGATAATGAAGGTTTGGAGGGAGAGGGAGGAAAGACGCTGATTTATTTCAGCAGTTATTAACCTGCTGAGTTCGCTCTTCCCAAATTTCTCAGCGTTTCACCTCGCTCCCTTACTTCCCAGTGCACATCTAAGCATCTGCTGGTAGTTTCCACATGTTTATTATTTGTGTATATGGACAATATTTAAGTGCTTTTAGATTACCTCAACACATTATAGTTAAAAATCATGTTTCAGTAACAGCAGACCTGGGTTCAGTTGCGTGAGAAAATTTGTTTGCTTACAACATAGTTGTGTTGTTCTGTTTCCAAATCCTTTGGCATTTAATGTGGTTGGAGGCCTCACTTTATCTCTTTCTCTCTCTCAGGGGTTTTTGTTTCTTCAACTCGGTGGCGATCGCTGCTAAGCAGCTCCAGCAGAAGCTCAGCGCCAGTAAAATCCTCATCGTTGATTGGGTGAGAGCTCTTAATTCAGCCAATGTTAGTTCTAGGGATGCGAATTCTGGCTGAAACCAATAAGCACGTAATTAGTTTGATGTTATGGCCAATAAATGATATGAGGGCTGATATTGGAAATCCATTCTATTATGTCTGTTCCCTGTTATACAAATTAAAACAATAAAACTGCTATCAAGAGTTTATTAGTAAATTCAGGCATCACAACAGCGTAATGTACAGTGACAATTGAAAACAGTTTATTTCAATTAAATATCCAGTATACAGTATATCTGTTAAAAAATAACTACTATCGATATATTATCAATATAAATATATATATATAGTTTATATGTTGATTTGTTCTTTGTTACTTCTAAAAATTGTACAATTAACAGCATTTTACTGTAAAATTACATGAAATGTCTGGTTAGATATTTTACAGTTTTTCCCCTGTATATATTATAGGAACTTACTGTTAACCATACCGTCTTTACAATATTTGACAGTTAAAATTACACTCATTTTTTTACAGTGTAGATGATTTCTGCAAAAATTCTAGTTATTCTGGGATATTTGTGTGAAGCTTGTTTCAACATATTGTAAAACAATGACTCGATTTGAACTGATTTGAATCTGAGTTACCAAACTGTATTGGATAACAAGCTAAATTGATTGAGTTTATCAGTCATTGAATCAAATCACCTCCAGATTTTGGTATTTTTTCATCCTAATAGACCAGAAACAAAGGTAATGCTAATGTTGACTGAACAACAACCAAAATGCGACCATTAAACATCTTCGTGTTAGCTTAGTGGTCCTTTATGCACTGAATGCAAATGATAATGTAACCTGATTATGTTTCATCAATCATTCAGGATGTTCATCATGGCAACGGCACCCAGGAAATCTTCTACAATGACCCCAGCGTCCTCTACATCTCTCTCCATCGCTATGATAATGGGAACTTCTTCCCCGGGAGTGGTGGACCGGCAGAGGTTAGTACGCAGAGGTTATCGATTATACCATAGCAAACACATCACTCTTTGGTTTGTTTATTGCTGTGAAACACTATAAGCTCACAGAAGCCTCTTATGGCACTTTTCCACTGCGTGGTACGACTCGGCTCGGTACGGCTCAGTACGGTACGGCACGGCTCGGTTCGGCTCGGTTTGCGTTTCCACTGCAGTTTAGTATCGCTTTAGAGTGGGCGGGATTATTCACATGTCGTTATAGTTGCGCCGCCTCTACTACCACGACTCCTAAAAAAAACGTTTTCATTCCGCGTCGCCCCATCAAGCTCTCGCTGGATCCGCTCCTCTGCTATCAACGAGAGCAACGTCTGTACTTCCTCAACAGGGGGAACAGCCACTTTTTGGTTGTTAAAAAAAGGTGCGCTCGTTCAAAACAGTTGCGTTCGATCCTTCGCTGGCTGTGCTGATTTAAATCTAGCGGTTCTTTTGTGTTTGTGTCGCAAGTTCAGTGACGCAGGTAGTGACGATTCTCTCCGGCCAATCCGTGATCAGCAGAGTTTACACGTCACGTTTTGGTAACGGTACGGTTCACTTGGAACCCCAACCGAAGTGGTACTAAAAAAAGTACCAGGTACTGTACCCAGTGGAAAACCCCCCAAAAGTGAACCGTACCGTGCCGTACCATGCAGTGGAAAAGTGCCATTAGACTCAAGGGGTTTCAATGTGTCACACTTGCGCAACTGTGTTTCAAACCAGAACTAGTTGCATCATGGCCTTTAGCACAAAAAGATCACAGTGAGTGGAGGGTTTTCAGTGTTTAACAGCAGTGCCGTGTTTGATTTGTCGCAGGTGGGTTCTGGTGCCGGTGAGGGTTTCAACGTTAATGTGGCGTGGACCGGTGGTCTGGAACCTCCCATGGGCGATGCTGAGTACCTGGCTGCCTTCAGGTATTAGTTTCACTTGGTTCATTTGCTGATTTAAACTAACTCAGGGGAACACTTGAATATGGACAGCATTGCATGGAAACAAGGGGTGTTCAATCCTGCTCCTGCAGGGGCAAGATAGCTCCAACCAGCTCCTGCACAATTGTCTGAAGGTTTCTGAAGACCTTGAGTAGTGTGTTTAATTAGGGCTAGAGCTAAACTCTACAGGACAGTGACCCTCCAGGAGCAGGACTGGACACCCTTGTTATTAATATATGGATCCATTTTCACATAAATAAACGTATTTGGTCTCATAAAAAGTGAAGACATTGGAAGATACCATGATTATTTAATGCGATGAATTTGCTGACTGAAGGGTTTGGGTTAGGTCCAGTAATAACATACAAGTCTGTGATGCACCAAAATTTCGGCAACCAAAAATATTCAGCCAACTGCAAAAAAAATTAATTTTTGGTTTCAGTAGTAATAGCTTTTTGGAGGGCCGAAACCATTGACCCAAATTGTACCGTTTAATGAGCATGTTTTGACAGTGTCAGCATTTGTTTTATGCACAAAACATGGATATGCTACAAGAAGTAAACATGTCAGCAGTGTGGACACACTTCACCATGACCAAAACTGATGTTAGAGTAGCAATATGTAACATTTTCTTTGGCTGAAATATCGCTTGTTGCCGAAGAACTTTACTATAACAGGAGCCAGTTGCATAAACATAGCTGCCATGTTAAGACTATGCCTTAAAGGGATAGTTCACCCAAAAATTAAAATTACCCCATGATTTACTCACCCTCAAGCCATCCTGGGTGTTTATGACTTTCTCCTTTCAGACGAATACAGTCGGAGTTAAATTAAAAAATGTCCTGGCTCTTCCAAGCTTTATAATGGCAGTGAATGGGTGTTGAGATTTTGAAGCGCAATAAAGTGCATCCATCCCTCATAAAAGTGCTCCACACGGCTCTGGGGGGTTAATAAAGGCCTTCTGAAGTGAATCGATGCATTTTTGTAAGAAAAATATCCATATTTAAAACTTTCTAACTGTTGTACGTGTGTTCACGAGAGAGTGGCGTTCCGGCGGATGACGTAGACGTAAGTAGCAGACGACAAAACTACAGCACATGCTTAAAATAAACAGAACGTTATCGTGCCTTGGTCTGGACGCTAATATAATGTTAGTTATCTTTATAGTTATCAATCTTGGTATGAACAGGCCTTAACTATGACAAATCAAACCGGTTGCATGAACTGTTTAGACTAATCACCTGAGGAAACAACTCCCTGAACATCATACCAAGATTAATTACCTAGTTACTCAAATTTTATTACCCAAACTTCAATTTCAGCTTCAGTTTCGGATTTTGGCTAAATGAAAACGTTAATTTTGGTGTCAGTGTTTCTAATAAAACATTCTGCATATCCGTTATGGTCTTGTTAGTTTCCACACCTCATTTCGCAGACTAATCATTTAGCATTGATCCTTATGGTCTGTGGTGTGCTAGTATTTCGTGCATGTAACGATAACTGAAAACGCTGTCTTTTGAGTAAGCTGTTAAGTGTTAAGAGCACAATGATGTTGGCGAACCAACGCCTCTTCTATTCAAGGATTGTCCGTGGTCCAGATGTTTAACCACAACCCCACCACCGTCCACTTTATATGTCTTGTAACGTCTTTACATTGGATGATCATCATCAGGTCAGCGTTCAGGAAGAAGCGTTTGACCTTCCGTCATCAGTTTCGCCAAAGAACCAGGTCCTCTTCATATGGGCGTTCTTCATGATTGCATTAGTTTCTCTCCTTTGTTCTTGTGCACTAGTATTTGCACTGAGACCTTTGGGATTTTGTCAAGAATTAGACGCCCGATCATATTGTGATCACTGTTTTAAGTTGGACTTCCCCCTCTGTCGTCTGCCAACCTGCATCAGTCAAGGTGTTTATTGTAGTCTGAAACGCTTGCAGGGCTTCAAATGATTCCCAGCTTTTTCATTGTGTTGGGATCAAACTCAAGCTTGGCCACTTCCACATGCCACTTAATTGCCGCCGGTGGGTGGTTTTATTAAAAGTTTTTAGCATTTTTGAAGGCAGCCTGCTTCGGGTTTTTGGTTTCGGTCCAGGGAGGCACTGCTAACCACATGCTAACCAGGATCCCTGTGTGAAAGTGGGTGGGCGTCTAAAAAGACCTTTAAGATCTCTCAGGACTGAACGTTTTGGGAATGTTCTGCCTCTAACCAGCCTGTCTCTCCTTGACTTCCTATGTCTTGTACACTCTTTCTCGTCCATTTATTGGTCTTTAATGAATGATGCACTCTCTCTCTCTTTACCTCCACCCAAACTAAAACTGTTCCTCTCCACACAGGGGAGCGTGGGTAGTTTTATTGGTCTAGAGGGGAGGTGGAGTTGGTTACAACGGTGAGGGTAGGCGGAGAGGTGGGGGGAGAAGTGGAGGATCCTGGGTAATTAAGGCAAATGGCTCCCAGATGGCGGGCTGTCAGTGACGTGAGGAGAACGACAAGCTCCGAATGGGAACCAGATGCAGCGGCGGTCGCTTTGAACTCGCCGGTGATGCGCTCAAGAGGCGAAATCACTGGCAGGGCTGGCGTCCTCCGAGCGCAAGAAAGAGGGAGACGAGGAAAAAGAGGAAGGAAGAGAGAGCGAGAGACGGTTATTAACAGAACCTAATTCAAACACTTCAGTCACTGGGATTGTCTCGCTGTACTTCGGCCAGCTCCATTTTTGTAGAATTTATCAACTATAACAGGAACGCCACTTCACGTATTTCTTCATTTGAGTTTCCTGGGCAAGTTTCTGACATTTCCGTAAAGGCTTTGATCTGAACTGATGTTAAACTGACAAATACATCCCTAAAAAGAATGAATCTGAAACTATTGAACAGCAATTTGACTAAATCTTCTTTAATTAAAGATCAATTGTTTAATCTGAGTGTGATTAATAGTAAATGTAACTGTTGATTAAAAGAATGTTTATATAGCCAGCATTCATTAAAAAAAATAAATAATTGTGTCATAAAAATGTTTGTGTCATGCCTCAGCAGACCCCTTAAATGAATAGTTCATGGAAAAAATTTAAATTAATGTGCTGTTCCCCATGACTTTATTTCGTGGAACAAAAAAAAAGAGATGTTTTAAAGAATCTAGTTGGTTGCTTTTTCATGTAATTACACTGAATTTTCAAGCTTCAAAAAAGATCCAAAAGCATCTTAAAAGTATCGTAAATGTGACTCATGCGCTATATTACAACTCTTCTGAAGCCAGAAATGGACTGAAATTAAATTTGCTGTTCACTGACAATCTTGACATCTGCTCCGGCTTTGGTTGGCGAGTTCAAGAGAGAAGTAAGAACGAATCATTCTTTTGAGTTGGATCTTTTCAATTAATCGGTTGATCCAGGTTCATAACAGCAGTCTGAATGATATGATTCATTTTTCGAGTTCAACTCACTAGTGATGTAGGTGCAGTGGTTAACAGGCGAAGATTATCCCTTATTTCATGGAAGGAAGGTCATTTGGGTTTGGAATGACATGAGTATGAGTAAATGATAGCTATTAGCTATGCCTCTCTAGGCTTAAGGTTTCAAATTGTGCATAAAGATTTGGAAAGGAATGTGCAGTCTTACCTGTAAGTGCAGCTATCACAGATATAATATTAACCGAATGTTGTCTATGCATTGTTCTGATGTTTAGGATGGTGGTGATGCCCATTGCTCAGGAGTTTTCCCCGGACGTCGTGTTGGTTTCTTCAGGGTTTGACGCCGCAGAAGGACACCCTGCACCTTTAGGAGGATACAGAGTCACTGCTAAATGTAGGATATTTCTGTTGATAATGTCCTTGAAGTATTATCTTGAAACTGAAATATGAATACTTTTAAAATGAAATTCATTTCTATAAATTGCATTGTCTCAGAAAATGTTTGTGTTTCTGTACTGGGACAGTAATGTTGTCATTGGTCTCTGCAGGTTTCGGGTTTTTGACTCGGCAGTTGATGGCGTTAGCAGGAGGACGCGTGGTTCTAGCATTAGAGGGAGGTCACGACCTCACAGCCATATGTGATGCTTCTGAGGCTTGTGTCAGCGCTCTGCTGGGACTGGAGGTCAGATTTCATGCAGAAGCTGTCCAAATACCATCACAAGTATTCATTTATTACACCTTTATAATCCTGTTATACCATTGCCGTTAACAAATAGTGAGCACTCTCTCGTTATGTTAACATGACTTTTCTGGCAAAGTCTTGCATGACGTGCTCTTTGTCCTAAAGGAAAAACAAAAACACCCTTTTTCATCTCGTTTTCTCTTAGGAGCCTCTTCCTGAGTCGACTCTCCTCCAGACGCCCAATGCCAACGGAGTGCTTTCACTCCAGAGAGTGCTACAAATACAGAGTGAGTGTCTCGCGCTCCTCTCGTCCCAGTCTGCCTCTAATTATCCTGAAATGCACTGGCTTCCTGGTAGCACACATTTGTTTAATTCTTTGTCATTAATTATAATCATGATCATCGTTGTTGCACCACATGGTTCCTGCTCTGCCAAAATATTCCTATAAAAACTACCTCTCTCATGCCGTTTCTGTGCTATTGCCATTATCTGCCTGCATCTCTGTAGTTTTCAACCATCTGTCATCAAGACTCGTCACTCACATTTTCAGAGCTGTATGACTTTGTCTTCGGTTGAACCCAAA